>NC_056742.1:488011146-488215847 GCF_019279795.1 Protopterus annectens | reverse complement strand
GAACAATAAATGCCTTGAATGCTTTGAAGTGCTGACCAGTTTTTTATGTTTGGCGCACACACACACACACACACACACACACACACACACACACACACACACACACACACACACATAGATATAGACATACACATACATAGACATACACACATATATACATATATTTGCATATGTGTGTGTGTGTGTGTGTGTGTACAACTCACACTGCACTGTCACTAGGTAGTGAGAAACACAAACTGAAGTTGGAAAATCTAGGTGATTACTAGTCGGGCACATCCACAAACAAAGCTCTTTGTAACAAGAACAGACCAGACTTGAGACAAAACTTTCTGATTTGAGCTCTTTCATTTGTTTTGTTATATTGTATGCCAAATTTCTTCCGAAGTCTGCATTCCAACGCAAAGTACCAGGTTGAATAGGTCAAGTATGACGGACATTGAATTGGGAAGTGTCTTTGAGAATGGGAGGGTCCAATTCACCTGTTCCATCTAAGAACACATTTGATATTCAGATTGCCATTAAGCCCGGGGGGTTGCTCTTAAGTCTATTTGCCACTTGATTTCCTTGACTTCCAGCAGGATGTTGGTTATACCTGCACAAGTGGAGACTTTTCTAGCACTAGGAATTTAAAACCATTAACAGGGAGGCAGAGTGCTATTTTTAGCTATTGTGTTAGTGGGGTCTGCGCAATGAATTGCCTGGTTGGGCTCTCTAATTCTGTTCAGTTTCTGGATGGTCTTGCCCACATGTATGAATTTCACAGTGAGAACACAACCCATGGTAAACTAGATTAGTGAAGAGGCAGTCGTGATTTATAATAGCCAGTACCCAGCCTTCATGAAAATAAATATTGTGAAAGGGCAGTTTGTGAGCCTCAGCTGCCTCATCAGTGATGGCAATACTTTTGAAAGGGAATGCGATCTGCTAAGTTGCATGTTTATCCAAAGAAATTACCCCCAAGACTTAGTGCTAAATAGCTTCAAATAGTTGGCAGAACGGATATACTCACCACCTCCCCATTCTGAAGATTGTCTTAAACAGCTGCTTCCACAAAGACAACGGAAACCAGCCAAGGTTTCCACTTCCCATTTCAAAAGATGCTGTAAACATCCGGGAGATGATTCGCAAAACTATACCATTATCCAGAGCAACCCGGACTTCTACAAAGCCCTTGAGACCCATCCAGCATTTTGCTTCAGAAAAAACTAAGTCCATAAAAGCTTTCCTTGAAAATCGCTGAAAGGGCAGAGGCCACCCTGATTGATGATCCCCTCAGTCGGGGCTTACCCATGTGGACACTGCATTTGCTGTAAACACACTGCCACCAGAAGCAGTGTTGCTGTCGAATCACAGAGAAACCCCATGATTGCTACAACTGCCTCTTCACTAATTTAGCTTGCCTTGGTTGTGTTCTTAGTGCGATTTGTTCTATGTGGGCAAGACCACCCGCAAAACTTGACAATTAGTGAGCACAGTCAAAATGGACAACCTAGTTATGGTGAGTACGTAACTTATAATTTGAACTGTCTTACTGGTGTAATTCTAAAGAGATCCAGTATTTGTCAGCTTGAAAAGACATGGTCAACAAACCATATTGCTTTCTGGAAGGTTGGCATAATGCTTAAGGTGTTTACCTTAGAGAGACAAGTTGCAGGGTTTGATTCTGACATGGAGTAATTGGCTAGGCTTAAAATGACCCCATGGACAATGACCGTAGTGTATTGATCTATGAACCTATGACAAAGGATGGTTTGCATCTTTCTCCTCTAGGCTTTTGAGTACTGTCTAAGGCTTTGTCCACCCCGTAGTGCCTTTTTTAGGCAATGCCAAATTGGCAAACCTAACTACATAAAGTTAACTCAACTGAACCTCAGGTGTTGCTGCTCAGTGCCAGGAGCCGAAGTAAACTGCACTCCCTCTAAGCCCTCCTCGCATTCGAATATAGATATCTGTGCAGTTACTGAGACATGGTTTAAAGCAGCAGACAGTACTGACAGTGCATGTTTTCAGTGCCTTCCACACTTTTAGACCTGTAGCTGCATAGACAAGGATGGTGGAGGTGTCTCAATATACATCAATAACAAGCACACCTCTAGGGTGGTAAAACAGGATGAAGTAGTGGAGTTCCTCCACATGCAAATCACCATAGACAAAATCCCATACCATATACTAGCCAGCTGTAGGTCACCCTTCATGTCCAAAAAAGCTCTCAGTGCATACTTGGACCTACTGGAGACTGGTACCATCCAACCTACCTCACTACTAATGGGAGACTTTAGATAACCCTCTATAAATTGGGAGTTCTACCCAGCCTCAAATCTACAAGCACAGAGATTCATGGACTTTGTAAATACAAACACCCTTGACCAAATAGTGAATACACCTGCTAAAGGATTCTTCATACTGGACCTTGGAAAATGTGGACTAATGCTGCACCCCCACCCCACCTTATGTCTTGTCCTCCCTGGTAAGGTCTGACCATAAAGTTGTCTTCTTTGAAATGAAAATCAACTCTGCAGTCCCAAAACAGACAAAATACACTGAACCCACAGATATTGCCAACATTCTGGCAGACAGGTTCAGTGCAAATTTCTCCCCTCCCTCACCCCCAAAAGAGGAAATACGTATCCCAGTTGAATGTAACCTCCCTGTCATCTCAGATGTCCAGGTGAGAACCGCCCTCAGCAAAGCTAAAAACACAGCATCAATGGGACCTGACAGTATCCCGGGTTGCGTGCTATGTGAACTCCAAGAGGAGCTAAACCCGCACATAAAAATGCTATTTAACCTTAGCCTTACTACAGGATATGTAACTGAACACTGGCGTACAGCAACAGTGGTCCCACTCCACAAAGGAGGCACCTCTACAGACCCTGGTAACTACCGCCCCATAAGCTTAACCAGCGTGGTCTGCAAAGCTATGGAAAGAATCATTATGGAACTCATAAACAGAGACATTGGGGACCTACAGACACTTGATCCCACCCAGTTCGGCTTTGTAAAGGGCAGATCCTGCCTTTTGAACCTGGTTGACTTTTTCAAAACAGTCACTAGAGCCATTGACGAGGGCAAAGCAGTCCATACAGCCTACCTGGACTTGGCTAAGGCTTTCGACACAATACCCCACTCAAGCATCATAGATAAGCTCAACAGCTTAAATGTAAAGCCATATGTCACAAGATCGGTTGCAAACTGGCTAAAGGATAGAACCCATAAAGTCAAAATCGCTGGAGCCATGTCAGACTCAAAGCCAGTCACAAGTGGCGTCCCACAGGGTTCTGTCCTGGGACCCCTCTTGTTCGGCATTTATTTCTCAGATGTGAACGCAAACATGGGAGGGTTGTGGCTGACAAAGTTTGCAGATGACTGCAAACTAGGTGCCATAGTCGATACACCAGCTGACATACATCCTACAGAAAGGCCTCACTGAAACGGACAACTGGTGTCGGAGTCATGGCCTTAAACTAAATGCCAAAAAATGTGTAGTCATCCCCTTTGGGGAAAAACAAAGTACCCACAAGTTATCACATGGACAGCAACCCACTGAGTACGGAAAAAGTAATCTGAGACCTGGGGACCCAAGTCGATAGTGACCTCTCATTTGACACCCACGTTGCCAAAGTGGTTAGAAAGACTTTCTACCTTGCCCACCTTATCATGAAGGGATTCACATCCAGATCAAAGGAGGTCATTGTAACTCTATACTCCTCCCATATCAGGCCCATGATAGAGTACAATGCCCCATTTGGTATGTACCTCACCCGGCACTTGCAACAGCTGGAGAGACCCCAAAAGTACCTCACCAAGAGGATCAAGGGTCTCCAGCATATGTCATTTGCTGCCAGACTAAAGAAACTCCAGCTCTATTCAGTAGCATACCGCCTACTCAGAGGTGATCCGTGCCTGACGTACAAGGCCATGACGTACAAGGCCATGTCCAGTCAGGAATTGATGGACTTGCTCCACCTCAAAAAATCCAAATCCATCAGAACCACGAGAGCTAAAGATTTAAACCTCAGCACAAATATGAATAGGACATGCTGGAGGGACAGATTCATAATTCAGAGGCTTCCCATACTCTGGAACAGAATCCCAGTTCATGTTAGGCAGAGCCCCTCACTGACTCTCTTCAAGAGAAATCTTGACGAGTGGATGGGAGATCGTAGGTTTACCCCAGGGGTCATCTCTGTGTCACTACTAGACAGAGGCACAGTAAACTAATTCTATTATGTAAGGGGGTCTTCACTGTGTCACTACTAGACCAGAGGCACAGTATTCTAAATCTATTCTGTACACTTTTGTACCATTACATGGGGTGGCGAAAGCCACATCACTATGGCTAGGCTTATAAATGCCCCAGGGCAGATAGCCTAGTACTAAACTATGAAACTATAAAACCATTAATAGTTCATGTTCATTAATAGTGGTCATTCCAGTTGTAACAAGTGTTTGGACACATCCACACATACCTAAAAATTAATTGTAATCAATGATTGATTGACCTGATGAGTACAAAGTATGGTAAAATGATTACATCCTTGAACCTGGATGCAGTACCTTTAGATATAAGATATGTGATAAAAAATGACTTTACAGTAGTGGAAACTTGGTGATCACAGGATAGTTCATTGTTGGCATAGATTTTCAGATCCCTAACTACAGGATCGGCTTTTGGGTTGTGTTGTCAATGAGATTGTTACAAGGGGAATTGTGCCTGTTGAAGGATGTGAGTATTCACTTTTTGGCATTTAGTTGTAGTCAGTGGTTTTGGCAGCAGCTATTTGTTTGGGATAGGCCCTTTTGGAGGATCTTGTTTTCTGGCGAGTTTCAGATGGCATCAAATTTGCAATAGTCTGCAATTTTGGTCAGCCAGAAGCCCTTAGCATTAGCTTTGCCCTCCAAGGATTTGTGTTCTAAGAACTGACCCCTGGGTACACCAATAGTGACAGGTCATTTGGAGGAGGTAGAACTGCCCACCCCCGACCTGTGTTCTGTTTGAGAGGTAGTTTGTCATCCAAGGAGTTACATAGGGATCACCATTTAGCTGAGAGAGTTTACCTATAGTACTTAAGTATGGCATGGTGTTGAACACCTTAACAAGGTCTTGGTTTTGCGGTGGGCACTATTTTGCTCTTACCAGTGTGTGGGATGGTGTTGAACACCTTAACAAGGTCTTGCTTTGCAGTGTGCACTGTTTTGCTCTCATTACCAGTGTGTGGGATGGTGTTTAACACCTTAACAAGGTCTTTGTTTGCAGTCGGCACTGTTTTGTTCTCATCCGTTGCTGCTTTAACTTTTTTAAAGAAGTTCCTCAGGTTAGGTTGGCAGGACCTGCGCTTGACAAATCCAAACTGGGATGGATCAAGAGTATTTAGTTACCTATCGTGTTATCTACTAATCATAATGATCCTTTCATTAACCTTACAGATGAGACTGCTCTGGCCTATGGGTCTGTAATTACCAGGGTCTGTTGAAGCCCCATGTCTTTCCAAGGGAATTGTTGTTGCTGGCCTGCATTCCTCTGGCACAAAGCCTGTTTTGAGGCTGATATTAAGTAGTCTCTGTAGGGGATCAGAAAAGTAATTTTTCAGGCTGATCAGTAGGCAGTCTGATAAGTTATCCAGCCACATAGACTTATTATTGGCCTTACATAGGGAGATTTGAGGGTCAATTTTGTGTGTATGTGATAAAGTATTGGAGAGGTGGGGGGGACAAAGTTTAAGATAAATTTATCCACTAGTAGATTGACTATGTCTTAAGACTCTGAGTGTATAGTATCATTTACTGTTAACTCTGCATTCATCTTTCATTCGTACTTTTACTGTAGGTCCTACTTTAGTACTAGATGTATGTACAAAACTGAAATTCTATGCTGCACAGAAAAGCATTTTTCTGAGGTTTCATCAGTCTACAAGTATGCATGGTTTAATTTCCTTACCTTTAACGTGATGAAGACTAAAGGAAATATTGGAACTTCACACTGGAATGAAAAATGCTTGGCACCCAGGAAATCGTTTGAAAATGTGAAAAAATAGTCGAATCAGTAAAGTAGTTGTTTCATCTGCCTATCCTTGGGTACAGCAGGAATTACCATGCAAATAAGTAGTCTGCTGTACAGAGCAAACAAATGTTGGCCTAAGGTGAGTTTTAAAAGGAAGCATTGAAGTAGCAGAGGGGTGTATATGCAACAAGGCAGAGGGAGAAGCAAGTCTTGTTCTTCCAGGAAGGAAATCATTTCTGACCGTTTACTTCCATTCCTGCCATCATTCACCTTTTGTCACCTCCTGCTTTATTCTGGTAAGGAAGATCATATCAACATGCAAGTTCAAATTCAAGGCTTTCCCTACCCTTGCTGGTAATGTCACCATTTACTCATGACCAGACAGCAGCTTGCATAACTGCTTCATTGTAGGTTGAAGAGGGTTCCTCAGGAAGACTATGGGAATGGTGTTGTTTGGGGCTTTTCCTGGTACCAAAGAAGAATGCAGTTGATAGACCATGGTAGACCTATCCCAGCTGTACAAGTTTTCTCATGGTTACCAGATTCACGATGATAACCTTCAGCGTTTGTTTCTGCTCCTGTTACGAAGGACTGTTAATGATTTGAGAGTTGACGTAAGTGCACCTTTACATTTCCACCCATAATGATCACAGTATTTCAGGTTCAGGGCGTGGGAAAAACACTTTGTGACCCTGCTTGCCCTTCGGTCTTTTTGCTGTACTTAGTGAGTTCAACATTAGCTTAGCCTTAGTATTTGCCCACCTAAGGTTGCAGTTGTCCTTATTTCTCCTTAGCTGTGTGACTGCATACTTGAGGCAGCATCTGCAGTACATATTCAGAAGTGTTTGATGTGCCCCCTGTACTGTAACAAAAGTATGTCTCTCTCTGAATCTGTCTTTCAGGCCTGCCAGAGAGCTGGACATGTCATTTAATGCATTGTTTTGCATAGTTAGCTCACAGCTTTTCTCTCTTCCACTTTGTTGCTGAGGGCTAATGGTTGCCCTGCTTAGGTTGCACGTGTGGTTAAGTACATTAGTATCTCAGAAACCTTTGGCAAAAGACCGCTCACCTTTTATTCACGGTACTCTTGGTTCAAACTGTCAGAAAAGAATTTGGGTAATCCCAACAATTGGAGAACAGGATTTGTGGGATGACATGTTTCATCCCAGAAGGGTTACAGACCTTGACTGTGGATGTGCGATGTCTAGCTTAGTAGTGGAGGGGCATGTTCATCACCCATGAATGAGTAAGGCACTTGGAATGCATTTGTGGTTTTCAGACGTGTTCTGGAAGAGGTAATAACCCTGATTCTTGCTGAGAGCCTTTAGGTGGGCCAGTCAGACAGGGATCTTAAGGTTGGTAACAGGCAACACAACAGTTGTGTGATAGATAAACAGAGGCAAGCCTCCACCTGCACAGGCTGACTGTCATGTCTTGGGAGGCAGCTTCCCAGCTAGGTGTACCACTCTCTCTGGCTGGCTTTGTGGCATAGTTGTACAGAGGCCGGCTGTGCCAGGGTGACTCATGTTTGATTAGAGGCTGCAGCAATGGAGGAGCCAAACAAGTGGGGTAGAAGTGAATGGGTGTGACCCACTTGCCCCTCCTGTGAGGGGTGGAACGCTCACATTTTAAGGCACACAGGGCAGTGCAATTCCCATGGTAGAGAACAAGGAAATAATCACAAAGTTTTGTGGGAATGGCAGGTGCTTGGAGGGTACATCCCTTGTGGAGATGGCCTTTATGGTCAGCCCACTGCCTATTCCCTCCATAGCACTTCATCAGATGCATGCAGGAGCAATATGGTATTAGCTAAAACAACTTAAACCTCACGTGATGGCTGTCCAAATGATGGCCCCTCCTTGTCGATTCTTGCCATAATGATGGGGAATAAATGGGCTAATTGACTGGAACGGGACTGATGGTTGACAGAGGGGGGTAAAAAAAACTGAAAAAAAGAAAGTCTCGTTCTTTTAATCCAAAAATAGTAGACAAAATCTGGAGGACTAGGCAACTAACAACTATGGACCAAGGTCTTCCAACTCTGAAACAGAGTTCTTCCATCACAAAATATTTAAATACTTTTGATTTGAGAATTACTGCCAGTTAAAAAGGTTCTGTTCCAGGGTCCCATAGAGATATGCGTAAGCAGTGGTTGCCTTGTGTATACTCCCTTAGAGATGTGCATAAGCAGTGGATGCCTCGTGTATAATCCCTTAGAGATGTGAGTAAGCAGTAGTTGCCTTGTGTAGAATTTGGTTAGGGAAACTCTGGAATGCATTTCCTCACCTTCATCCAATTCTCATTTTACCTCAGAAAAATCATGATGGACAAGGTAGGCAGTCTGCTGCAAGCTCATCTGTATCCACGACAGCCCTTTCCAGTCCAGCTCTATGGTTTTGTGAGGAAGGTTCCCTACAATTTCCTCAACTGGTTTACCTTGTTAACTTGTGCATCCTCATCTGACAAGTATCAGGTCAGCAGTTTGGATGCTTTCTGACTGATGCCCTTTAAGGGTTAAGTGCTGCACATTTTGCAAAAGGTTAAAAGGTTCACAAGCAGGAAATATGTATCAAAATGTATGACATTTTCTTTATAGTGCACATCTAAAGAAGGGATACTAACAAGATTTTAGTAAACATCTTCCTCTCTGCACTTTTTCGGTCTTTGCTACAAGGCTTCACCTAGACCTGCTTTTGTTCTGTCATGCTGGTGTGAAGGAGTTACTGATATAGATGCTGCATGTAACCCTCTCCCTCCTTTAGAAAATCTGTATCTTCCACTTGAGGGATTAAGTGAAATATGTCGGCTGGGCTCTTCCTGAATCGGGTTCCTTGATCGCTGTGATGTTCCTTTCTTGGAAAACTTCATGCTTGGTGACTGTCAGTTTAGGTGGAAGAATCTCTGAACTGTAGACCCATTGTTAAGAGAAGACCTATCCTGTAAGCCTCAGGGTCAGCCTGCTTCCTCCCAAATGTGGTTTTAGAGCTAAAGTGTTATCAGCATCACAGGGGATTAAAGGATGTTGTATATGTAGATAACTGTTAGCTGTGTAACAAGAATGGAGGATTTCAGGCAGTTTCATCTAATTTCTGCCAGGCACACAGTTTAAGCTAGTATCCAAGCAAATATGATCTAAATGTACTTTAGAAGTGCATCACTTCTTTGTTGAAATTAGTAGAAAATTTCTGGGGGCCCTGTGATAACCCTCATTACCAGGGCAGCTACTTGGCATTCTGTACCCACTTTTTCCAATTATTGTAAGCTGGGCCTGCATCCCAGGAGCAGGGCTCAATCCTGCATGGTGAATTGTGACAGGTTCCTCCCCTTGGGTGCACCTCTTCCTATGGATAAGTAATCACACTGTAGCAGTTGTCATTACTATGAGCATAGGTTCATAGGAGAGGACTAGGCCAATGGCTATTGTCATTACTATGGCGTAGAGGGATAAAGCCCTGACTGCAGCCCAGCTGACCTGGGTTCATTTAGCGGCTCAGGTGACTGACAGATTGGCATTGAAGGGATGGGAGTACCCATCCAAGGTGGGAAGGGTGCTCATTGATACACCAGGGTGGTGTGGTCCAAGAGGGAAGTTAGTTGGGAGCATGGGAGCAAGAAAAGGGAGTGGATAGGTCATAAAAAAAAGTACCCCACTCCCAATGAAGACACAGCCGAGCAAATTGCATACCCTTAAGATCCTGGGTGGGGGTTGTAGAGTAGCTGGTAGACTCCTACAGTGTTTGTTTCCATCTGTTTTTACTTTTAGTACTTGTTTGATTATTGTGTTTGGGAAAATACAATAAAACTTTAACTTGTGCCAAAAGAAGAGCTGAAAGTGCTGCCGGCTGCTGTTCCTTATAGTTGTCTATCATGCTAGTGCTGTGGGTGGAGGGAGGAGTCCAGCTCTCCTCTGGGATGATACGCAAAAGCACTGGAGGTCAGATCAGAAGGGTGGATCATCACTGGTGGTAATTTCCCTTGGATACGTAATCATGTTGATGCACTGATTCAGCTGTTAACACTACTGTATGCCCAGGTGCCCTGCCAGAGCTTTGCCATTGTTTTGCGTGGGTCAAGGTTGATGATTTGGGCTTTTACTTTTTACTGAAGGAACACACAGAAGCATAGGTCACAACCTTTTAAGAGGCCAAAGTGGAACACAAACCCTAGCAGTGTATGACAGTCAGTCAAAATGTGGAAGATCCTATTTTTGCATTGCACGAAACACGCCATTGCCATGGGGGTCTTAGAACATTTGAAAAATTCAATACAGGACACCTGATTCAGATATAAAAAGTACAGTTGTGTACCTACCATAAATGTAGATGTTAGAGTGTATTCACTGTTGCAGTCATTACACTTGGGGTTATCCTGCTGGCAGGCTACCCGCAGTCGGCCTGAATTCCAAAGTCCTGGTCCGGCGTCAGTTGCTGTCGCCTCTTCCCTGACGTCAGTGCGCCAGGGGTATAAAAGATGCAGCCGACGCCATTTTCTTCAGTTAAGTGCAGTTATTTGTTGTTAAATACTCTTTACAAAAACCTTTCTCTTAGAAAAATTTATATTTCTTTGCCTCTTACCCTATCGCATCTAGCGACTCTGTTTTCCATCAGGTTTCCTCTTCTTTATTTACTGCTTTTACCGCAAGGTATTTTCTCTCTACCATCATTGGTAATCTTCTCCTCTCATACCTTCGAGCATTCTTTAGTACCATTGTTGGTACCCTTTCTATATATATACTATGACTGATAAGAAAGGTAGTCCAGGGTTTAAAAGTTGTTCTGACTGTGGACACAAATTCCCTACCTCTGATGCACATGCGTTGTGCATTTATTGTTTGGGGGCTCCCCATTTATCTGTTGCTCCTCCATATGTGCTATTTGTGAAAAATTTTCTAATAGGACTCTATTAGAAAGGAAAAATAAGTTGATGCTGAAGGGACTTCTCAAATCTCCCTTTTCAGAGGCTATTTCTGGGTCAAAGGTCTCAACCCCTCCTAGAACCCACAAAAAGTTGTTGGATGTGCCTTCTAAGGCCAAATCTTTGCCTTCGTCCCCGACTGGGGACTCCCGCCAACCAAAAATCAAAAAAGGCCAAAATCTCTGCTCCGGAGCACACCCAGTCAGCCCCTGCTCTTTTAGTGCCTAAACCTTCGGTACCGAGGCCTTCGGCTCCATTGGTAATTTCATCTCTGGCTTCTCCTGCAGCCTTCACTATATCGGCACCAAGGGGCTTCTCGATGCAGACCTTTATTGCTATTGTATCGGCACCGATCTCTGTCTGCACAGACCTTGACTCCTTCGGTTCCGACACTTCTCTTGAAACCGATGCCTCAGCTGATGACATCCATTTTGTCGGTTGCGGCCTCTGTACCAAGATCCTCTACTTTGACACCGAAGCTTGTGTCAGTGCAGACCGTGACCTCAGGACCGATGACTTCCTCGGTGCAGGCGTCCTTAGTGCAGTGTCTTCCAGCACCGTTATTCTCAGTGCGGACCGGGGAGTTAGGCGCCAAGCCTGCCGCAGTTAGACAGGCCTGTCTCTCCCTCTGTCTCCGTGAGGTCCACCAGAAGTCTCTCCGAACATAATGTGTTGCCTCTTGTGGATCAAGTACTGTTGGCCAGAGGTTTTCCACCACCCAGGACATATCCTTCCTTGGGAGGTGACCACCCATCTCCGAAGACCCCTTGTTATTCTCCTCCTTCATTGCCATTGAAGTCCTTGGAGATGGCACAGTCTTCCCCCTCTGCTGTTACCTTTATGGATCTCACTTAAGGAACCGCAGTTGCCTTCGTGGCAAGAAAGTTTTGTTACGACCCAGGATAATTTGCTGCTCCACAGCCATCCGGGGACTCCGAGTAGGCGGACTGGGACGCCTAGGGGAGGGCTGATCCCTGTTCTGGACATCCATCCCTCTTCAGGTGGACCAGCCTTCCAGCTCATGGAAAAGGCTCTGGCCTCTATTGGTGACACTGTGCTGTCTATTCCCCCACCATCCTCTGGTACATTGTTTTCACAAGTCGCACCTAGCGGACACTGGGCGCAAGGGCCTCAGGACAACTTCCCACAGGAAACCCCTCTTCCAGCTTCCCCCTCTGAGGAAGTGCACCGGAAATGTTCGTGCAAGAGGAAGCACATGGACTCCACTGAGGAGTCTCTCACCAAGGGCACAGACTTTGATGATGAGCACGGATCACCTCGGTCACCCTCTGAGGTATCCTTTGGCGATATCCTCGAAATCCTTTAGCAGAGAGGTGACTGGCAACCCTGTAATCCCACCTCTGAGGAGTCTCTGTTCCTGCAGGCTTTTTGCGCCCTGCCCCCTACCTCCTGGGTTACTTCACCTGACGATGAGCTTGTCCGGCTCATCGCGCAGTGTGTATGGAAGGCTCCTGACACTGTAGAGGCTATTCCCCGGAGGCCAGACAAAATTTTATCCCCTCCTGCCACGGACCCTCACTGGTTGAAAGGTCTCCCTGTGGATGCCCTGGTGGTGGCGGCCGCAACAAAAAAGGATCTTTCAGAAGAGGAAAGCCAGACTGTCTACTCACCCAACAAGGAGTCCTGGGCCCTGGACAGGATAGGAAAGCGCACCTTTGCATCAGCGACCTTTACTATCAGGTCCCTGAATTATATGGCACACTTTACCAGGCTTCAAATTTCTGAGCTCTCTGAAACCCGTGACAAAGTGGCCTCTCAGCTGGCCACCATTGAGTCAATATCTAACTCCTCCGTGCGACTGATAGCTCACGCATCAGAAGGAGCAGCTAGAGCGGCGGGTTCAGCTGTGGTCTTGAGATGACACGCCTGGATGCACTTTTGTGATTCTGTGGAACCCTTTAAGGCTTCCTTCCTTAATGCCCCCGTGGAAAGCACACTGGCCAGATGTGAACAGGATGGTAAGACCCTTTCTGCCGTAGGTGTCCATTACTCTTCCCCTCAACGTGCTTTCTCCTGGAACCAAAAGAGTGGGAAGATTTGGTTTAAAAAATCCCAGGGTCTTTTCCGTGACACACAGGCCAAGTTTTCCCCTAGAGGCAGAGGGGGGAAACTCACAGGGAAGACGCCCCTTTCGGGGCAGAGGGGGTCCGAGTAACCGGAGTTCCAGAAACTCTTTCTCTGGCCAACCCTACCAGTGCTCCTGAAGAGTGGCCCAACCCCTTTCCTCTGGAGGTGGTAAGGGGTCGTTTCTCCTTGTACCCTTCTGCCTGGCTAACCATCACCACCGATTCTTGGGTGCAAAGGATTATAACTAGAGGTGATCATATTCCCTTCTATCTTTGTCCTGTCCCTTCAAAAAACCTTCCCGATGTTCCACCCAGTCAAAGGGAAGTAGCAGCACTAGAAATAGAAAAGCTGCTAAGAAAAAGTCATCCAAGTAGTCCCTCCAGACCAGATAGGACCCGGATTCTATTCTACTATTTTTGGTACCGAAGAAAACTGGGGACTGGAGGCCAATTTTGGACCTCAGTGTATTGAACAAATTTGTCAGAGTACAAAAATTCCAGATGGTCACAATACAGTCTGTCCTCCCATTGTTGGAAAAAGATGATTGGATGTGCTCGGTAGACCTTCAAGATGCGCATACTACCACATAAAAGTGGACAGGCCATCAAGAAGATTTCTGTGCTTCCGTGTGGGAGCCAGTCACTACCAGTTCAGAGTGCTGCCCTTCGGACTCTCTACAGCCCCCAGAGTGTTCACAAAGTGCATGGCAGTTGTCACAGCTCACTTGCAACTACAAGGATTCCAGGTGTTTCCATACCTAGATGACTGGCTCATCTCCGCCCCCACCAGACATCTATTGCAAAAAGCCCTGGCATACTCTGTCCTCACTACACAAAGGCTAGGCATAATCATAAACTGGCAAAAGTCAAACCTCACCCCATCTCAATCCACAGAGTTCATAGGGGTTATCTTGGAGACAAAGAATTGCAGAGCATCCTTGCCAGAGCACAGAATTCAAGGATAAAGCAACAACTGGTCCCAATCCTTTCAAGGGAGAAATCCACAGCTCACTCTGTCCTTCAGCTGTTGGGTTCCATGGCAGCCTCTGTCACCATTGTTCCCCTAGCCAGGTTTCACATGAGGCTTCTACAATGGCTGCTGCTAACTCAGTGGTATTTCTTTCAGTATCCTCTTTCAGCCAAGATTCGAGTAACTCACAGGTGCAAACAGGATTTAAATTGGTGGATGTCCCACGACCCGTCACAGTGGTCTCGCCCATTCTCTCCCCCAGCAGCCCAAGGCCACAGTGACCACGGACGCTTCCCTGATGGTGTGGGGGGAGGGCTATGTCAGGGACACAGTCCAAGGCACTTGGTCAGAGTTGGAGGCCCAATTGCATATCAGTGTTCTAGAGCTGAGGGTGGTGCTTCTAGCGTTGCAAGCATTCCATCCCCTGCTGCCGTCTAGGACGATTGCAATTCAGTCAGACAACATGGCGGTTGTCTGGTACATCAACAAACAAGGTGGAACCAAATCTTAGCCCCTATGTCGAGAAGCCATGAGGATATGGCAATGGGCAGTAGCTACCAACTGCTTTCTTCTAGCAAAGCACATTCCTGGGAGTTCCAATGTGATAGCAGACAGACTCAGCAGGTGCATCCTACAACCTCACGAGTGGTCCCTGAATCCCTTGATGGCGGCGGAGATCTTCCACCGCTGGGGCCGTCCTTGCTGTGACCTCTTTGCATCCCCGGCCAATTACAAGTGCAGCAACTACTTCGCCCTGATTCCCCCTCAGGGACAATCACCCAGGGACGTTTTAGTCGACGATTGGCCCTCAGGTCTTTTTTATGCATTCCCACCCTTTCCCCTCATTCCACAGTTTCTGAAGAAAGCACATTGGTTGAAAAGCAAGGTGATCCTCCTAGCACCATATTGACCTTGTCAGATCTGGTTCCCCTTCCTTTGGCTTCACCTGCTAGATCAACCATGGATTCTCTGTCCAACCCCCAGAGTTGATCTCACACCCACAGAACTTGATTCATCCCAACTTGAACAACCTGAAGCTCACAGCTTGACTCCTCCAGTTCCTTTGATTGCCAGGCAGAATGATCTTGCTTTACCAGTGCGTGACATTCTTATTGCGGCTCATAAGTCTTCCACTAGAACTACTTATCTAGGCAAGTGGAGAAGGTTTACCTGTTGGTTGAAAGGAAAACAAGTAGACCCCTTCTCAGCACCAGTATCGGTTGTCCTAGAGTATTTGGCTGACCTATTTCAATCGGGTTTGTTGGCCTCTACCATTAGAGTTACTTTGGCTGCAATATCTAACTTCTCCGAAGGTGTCCAAGACTCCTCTCTAATGTCACACAAATTATGCAAGACCTTCATTAAAGGTGTGAATCATTTGAGACCCCCTTTTAGAGAACCTATACAACCTTGGGATCTGTCATTAGTTCTACAAGCTCTGACTGTCCGCCTTCGAACCAGCCTCTTCGTGCGACCTCAAATTTTTGTCATGGAAAACCCCATTTCTAGTCGCCATTACGTCTGCCAGACGTATCTCTGAGCTTCAAGCTTTATACATTAAAAGTCCATACTTGATCTTTCATAGAAACAGCGTGTCTTTGAGAACTAACCCTTCTTTTCTGCCAAAAGTGATCTCTGAAATGTCTATTAATCAAGCCATTGAATTGCCAGTTTTCTTTCCTAATCATTCAAACAGAGGAGAGTATTGCCTACATACACTAGATATCCACAGGCAAATCCGTTTTTACTTAAACAGGACCAAGTCCTTTCGTAAATCTGACCAGTTATTTTTGGCCTATTCTGGTTCTAGATTAGGATCTGCAGTTGCTAAGATCACATTGGCTAGATGGTTGAAGGACTGTGTGACCTTCATTTATACACAATGTAATATCCCATTGCCTACTACCATGAAGGCTCATTCGACAAGGTCGGTGGCAACTTCTGCTGCTTTCCATGCCAGAGCTTCTTTACTGTGCTGCTGCAACTTGGGCTACGCCTCATACCTTCATCAATCATTACAAATTGGATTTGGCCTCCAGGGGAAGAGCATCCTTCCATAAGAGCCTCCCAGGATTAGAAGTAGCTGGGGACTCTGTCCCCCATAAGTAAGGAATGAACAAGGATTAACAATATCAGATAAAGAAGTTAAGTCTTACCATAATGTTCCATCTGTATTGTTGATCCTCATTGTCATTAACGACCCTCCCTCCATCCCCCTCCTGTGGCTTCTAGCGGATCTCACCATCCATTTCTCTTAGGTCATTTGACCAGAGGTAGCCTCTACCTTTCTTTGACTTGCAAACTCAATCTGAAGTAACAGGGAGAGGGGAATTATGGGTAGGAGTTTAGCTCGAGAGTTTGTAGCTGACGCAAGCTTGGAAAATAGCCGGATCGGTTCCGAGGTCGGAACCGATACCCGTACAATGACTGAACGAGGATCAACACTACAGATGGAACATTATGGTAAGACATAACTTCTTTTTATGGCAGCTTAAGATCACAGCAGTCCAGTTCTTCATTCATTTTCACTGCTAATATTGAATTCTGTGTTTTTACACCAAAAAGACTGTCGCAATTCAGTTTTCACTTTCCGGACCATGCTAAATGCTCTCTCAGCTTGTGCATTTGAATGTGGCAAGAAAAGATGAAGCATCATAAGCTTCTTAGAGTGGCAGTTTCCCATCTATGCAAAGATCCCTCAGAAGATGTCCCCAATACTTGGATACATGGGTCGGGCCCATCCACTGGACCTGTCCGGTTCCCTGTGTCTTCACTCTGATACTGGGGGGAGGGGGGGGGTAAACTTATCAATTAATTGTTCAGTCTCAGTATAATTTTCACACACACCCAGACAGAAGTCAACATCCCTGACAAGTCCTGAAGAAATATCCAATTTTTTGGGGAAGATTAAGAATGCAGTATCTTTCATTAAGTGGTACTGCATGGGAAACATTTTAAGCATTTTCTGCAGCACTGCAGCATAAAACGCTGTAGCTTTTTTTTTTTTTATAAAAGTTAAATTTAATAACTGTGCTAGCAGTATCCTCCTCATGGCTACTCGTGTACTGCTTAACTTCATAGCCAATATCAGCAAACATGTACTGTCAGTCAGCACTAAGACGTCACCTTGTTTGATTAGTCTGACAGCAGCTGCAGGTCTGAGGAGTCTGTCAGCATACTGCTGCAGGAGTTGATGCACAGTGGCATGCGGCGTCAGAAGCTGACTTTCTTGGCTTTGAAGCTGAATGTTGAACTCCAATAAAGGTTCCAGTGCTTACTTAAGAAACATAAAAATCATATGCAATTCATGACTCTGTAGGTGTTTAGAGATCAGGTCAAGCTTAGTAGACTGTGGCTCCACAGACAAAAAATATGAATTCAGAGCTCGCCACATGGCCAAGGTTCTGTTAATTGCCTTCCTTAGACTCGGCCGTCTAGTAGGTGCATGTCTAATAATCTTGAGGTGGTCAGTGTCTGTGAAGCAAATTTTGCAGTTTTTGTTGTCTCTGTGCACTAGAACTGAAATGACAGTACACATCAGATACGAGATGTTCTTTGTGTTTTACTGTTGCAGTTTCATGTGGATTATCTGCTTGCAGGTAGCCCTCAGTCGGCCTGATTAACAAAGTCTTGGGTCCTGCGTTGGTTGTTGTCCCTTCTTCCATGAAGTCAGATCATCAGGGGTATAAAACATGCAGCCAATGCCATTACATCAGTCTTTCTTGCCGTGCGGTGCCCGAAGCAGAAGCAGTTCGCAAGTGCTGGTCAGCCGGCTCCTGAAATTTTCATTTTTGAGTTTCAGAACCGAAGACTTCAACTAAAGCTGAGTACCCCATTGGGGAAACTTTTTCTTGCTCCTTACCGATGTCAATAAAAGTTAATAATTGCATTACTTGTGGAAAGCAAATATCTCATAAAGATTTTCATTCGTACTGTATTCCTTGCCTAGGCCCTGACCACGATGTACCTTGCTGTCAGTTTTGTGCTTTATTTAATCAGCGCACTATCCATCGTTGGTATATTTTCGCCTCTAAATATTTCGGTTCTCAATTTAATTATCCAGAAATGTCGGTTAGCCATCAGACTACCGGGATTAAAAAAAAAAAAAAAAACACAAAGATAAAGACAGAGACAGGCCGCCAAGGTCAAAAACTGCTGACGACTCTTCTAAGCCAGTTTCCAGTTCGCCGTTACTCAGTGAGGCGCTTTCGCAGCCCCTGATACCCGCTACTTCTGATTCGCAGGCCTCTACTGAGACCCATTCAGAGTCCGGTATGCTGCAAGATGCTTCAACTATGGAACCCGCAGATTTCTTTACCTTGGATGGGTCCGGAGCTGCTGTGCAGGCATCGGTTTCTGAGGGTGTATTCAGGCCTATGGACTTGCATATTAAACCGACGCCTCCTTCTTTATTTAGGCCTAAATCTCAAACCATGCCTAAAAAAAATGACGCCCAGGCTGCATGCTCAGGCCTCCCTAAAAAACAAATGATAAGAATGGCTGAAGATCTAGTAACACTAATCAGGGGTCGTGCTAATCAGGGGTCGTCAAACCCCCCCCCCCCCTTTTAAGAGGCCTAGAACTGAAGTTTATGAATCTTCTGACCAGGATTCTGTTTTTTTCTGATTCTTCTGATGATCTGGATTTGCCCTTATCTACTTATGAGGATTCTGATGCAGAGGACTCCATTCTTTCTGCTTCCCCTCCAGAGGATTTTTCTTTTGGGGAAACCTTACAATACTCTAAGGGAGCATTTCCACTGGAAAAGCCAGGATTTTTCTGATTCAAAAAAGAGGCTTAGGGATTTCTTACTCCTACCTCAGCATAGACCTTTATCTATTCCTCCTGTTCTAGACATTGTTGATGCTTTTTCAGGATCTGGTGTGACCCCTGATTCCTTGCCTCCTGCTCCCAGGAAAACCCGACAAATACTACAGGGTCACTGAATCACACAAGTTCCTTTTTAAAAATACTATTGCGGATCCAGAGACTATCTCACAGGGGCCCAAGGGGCATTAAGGCTTCTACTGCTAAAAATCCTACCCCTTCTAATAGAGACTCCAGGGCTTTGGATAGATGGCGTAAGAAGGTTTACACTTCTGCAACCTTGGCCATTAGGGCTTTAAACTGCCAGTTTTATATATCAGCAACTTGTTATTGGATTGCTTAAACAGAAAATGATGTTGATTCCTGACTCTGTGGAAAATAAAAAAATTACAGGATTTAATGCATTCTGCTGAATAAGTTGGAAGACGTACTTTGCAGTGTGGTTTTGATTCATTAGAGGCCTCTTGCAGGGCTGCTGTTACTGGGTCGGTGCTCAGAAGACATACTTGGCTTACGGAACAATCTTTGCCTGATCGTGTTAAAGCTAAATTGTTCATAGGTAAGTACTAGGCTATTGGCCCTAGGGCCTATATAAGCCTAGCCAAATGGTACCCTGGCTTTTGCCACCCAAGAAAATTATTTTCCTGTGCCCCTGTCAAGCCGAGCCACCGAAGTGATCCCCGGGGTGAATTTCCCATCTCCCATCCAATCTCCAAGATTTTTCTTGGAGTACTAATCAGGAACTTTGTTTTATATAGATAGGTAGTTTGTTCCGGAGTATGGGAAGTCTCTGAGACAGGAATCTATTCCTCCAGCATGTTTTGTTTATTGTGGTGACAAGGTTTAGGTTCCTAGAGCGTGTAGCTTCGAGGGATTGGGATGTCTTTTGTCTTTACGTGGAGCATGTCCAACAGCTCTGGGTTTGACATAGCATGTTAAGCAGAGATCACCTCTGAGTAGGCGATATGCAACAGAGTAAAGCTGGAGTTTTTTGAGACTGTCTGCGTAGGGCATCTGTTTGAGGCTGGTAATCTTCTTTGTGAGGTATTTCTGTGGCCTTTCCAGTTCTTGTAGATGTCTTGGATGCTCCCTTAACTCAGGACCGCCTGTTTGGCAACAAGGCTGAGGAAGTTCTTAAAAAGATGGAAGATAAAGCTAAATCTATGCAAACTATTAGATTTCTTACAAGTTCAGCCTCCTAGATTTAGTAGGCACTGGCCCTCTAAGAATTGGTCCTTTCCAGCCCCTTCCATGTCTTAAGCCAAACCCAGACACAGCAAAAACCCCAGGTTTCAGTCCCAGGGGACTCGCAGGACTAAGCACTGTGGGGTGAGTCTCCACTCTGAAATCTGGGAGTAATAAGGCTCCCCCCTATGGTAAACTCTCAATGACTTCCTTTTAAAATCTCCAAGCACTTATCAGCTGACTGCCCCTTTGGGGGGAAAGATTGATCTTCATGCAAAGAACTGGGAACTCATTACCCAGGACAAATGGGTTTTAAGTATAGTGTCCCAGGGATACAGATTTCACTTCTACATGTTACCAACACCAAGCAGTTGGCCGGATCTACCCCCAAATCAGTGAGCAGAGGCCCAAAAACAAGAACTTTCTATCTTACGCATGGGGGCTATTCAACTCGTACCAGAAGAGGAAAAGGGACAAGGTTTCTACTCAAGACTTTTCCTGGTACCCAGAAAAGACAATTCATGGGGTCCTATCCTGGAGCTGTCTAAACACCTTTTTGGAGATTCCAAAATTCAAGATGCTTACTCCAACAATTACTTCTTATGCTAGGCAAAGATGCCTGGGTGGCAATACCAGATTTAAAAGAAGCGTACCTGCACATCCCAATCAGGGAATCTTGCAGAAGGTACCTACGCTTCAAAGCAGGCTGCACGCGCTATTAGTTCTCTGCACTGCCCTTTGGCTTATCTACTGCACCCAGGGTAATTCACCAAGTGCCTAGCTCCAGTTATTGCATTTTCAGGCAAAGAAATATTCAAATATACCCATACCTGGACGATTGTCTAATTCAGGCAGAAAGCCAGGACATACTTTTGAATAATCTGGCCTTTGTACAAAGGATTCTAACTTGTCTGGGGTACACCATAAACAAAAAGAAATCACACCTGGTACCCTGTCAACAAATTATATTCTTGGTAGCAAGCTTGAATACAGCTTCCCAGATGGCCTATCTCACGCCAGAGAAACAAATTCATTTGACAACCTACTTCAAACAAGTGCCCACAAAAACCCTGCTATCTGCAAGACAAATACTGCAAGCCTTGGGGTTCATGGCCTCCTGCATTCTTCTAATTCCATATGCAAGACTGCATATGAGGAAACTACAGCGGTATCTAAAAAGCCTATGGTGTCAACATTCTCAGGATCTAGAAGCAATGATTCCTATCATACCTTGCCTACGCCTAGAGTTCCTTTGGTGGGCAGAGACCTGCCACCAAAACAAGGGACTACCTTTCAGACCACCCCTTGCCACCCAAACCCTAACAGATGCAACAGACTATGCATGGGGGGCTCACCTGGCAGGGAAGTGCATTCAGGGCAAATGGAACCCAAGTCAAATGCACTTGCATATCAATCAAAAAGAAGTGTCTGTACAGAATGCTCTGACAGCCTTCAAGGACCACATTCTTCCAGGACAACTAATGGTAAAGACGGACAACACCACTGTTACGTGGTACATAAACAGGCAGGGGGGTACACATTCTTACTCCCCTCTGCAGACTAGCCATGGCATTGTGGAACACAGCCTTGAGCTACCAAGTGCACCTACAAGCTCGATTCCTGCCAGGAAAACTAAATACACTGGCAGATGGACTAAGCAGAAACCTCATGGACCCACACAAGTGGAAACTGGAACCAAAGATTTTGAACATGTTGACAAGCAAATGGGGGAGCCCAGACATAGACTTGTTTGCCTCTCCCCAGAACTACCAATTGGACAAATTTTGCACAAGGACTCCCCACAAACAAGCCTGGAAAGTTAATGCTCTGTCCTTCAGCTGGAAAAACCTATCAGTCTGTGCTTTCCCCCCTCTGCCTCTGCTCTCCAAAGTACTACTAAAAATCAAACCGGACAAACCAAGGATGATTTTGATTGCTCCAGATTGGTCATGCCAACCCTGGTACCCCCTCCTGCAGTGAGTCACGGTTACCCACATGGCACTTGCCTCAGACTCATTCCCTATTGTCCCAGCAGGAGAACCAGATTCTGCACCCTCAGCTTCTAACACTGAATCTTGCAGCCTGGTTAATTACGTAATCTCTCTTTTCCCATCCCTCAGTAAACCTGTGATGGATTTCATTTTAGAAGCAAGGAGGCCTAGTACTAGAAAATCTTATGCTGAAAAATAGAAAAGATTCTGTGCCTGGAACCAATCTCAAGGGATGAGCACATCAGCGCCCAATTTACCTCAGATTTAACTGAGATGCTTCACAAGGGCCTGTCTTTTTCTTCCATTAAAATCCATGCCTCAGCCATTTCAGCTCATTATAACACAGAACCTCCCCTCTTCTCTCATCCACTGCTCAAGCAGTTCCTCAGAGGAGCCAAAAATTTGAGACCACCCAGGAGAGCTCCAACCCCCAGCCTGGGACCTTAACTTTGTTTTGGAGAAACTTATTCTTCCTCCTTTCGAGCCAGCTGCTATTGCAGATTTAAAATTTCTTTCTTGGAAAACAGCTTTTCTTTTAGCAATCACTTCAGCTAGAAGGGTATCTGAATTACAGGCCCTTATGGCAGTGGGAGCCTTTCATCATCTTTCATGCGGACAGGGTGTCCCTCAGAACCAATCCATCCATCATGCCCAAGGAGGTATCCAGTGTGGCTCTTAATCCGTCCATTCATTTGCCAACCTTCTTTCCCAATCCACAGAACAAAGGGGAAACGGATACTGCATTCCTTAGATGTGCACAGACAACTTAGATTCTTCTTGGACAGGGCTAAACCTCAAAGGAAATCTGAACAACTGCTGGTGGCATTTGCTGCAGGGGCTGAGGGGAAGGCTATTTCAAAGCAAACCATCTCTAAATGGATAGGCCCATTGCATTCATTTCTGCTGTAAGCATCATGGAAAACCTATCCCCCAGGAGATCAGACCTCACTCCACCAGGGCTGCGTCTACCTCTACAGCCTTTCTCAGAGGCGTCCCTACCAGGGACATTCTAGAAGCTGCTACCTGGAGTTCTGTTCATACTTCATTTGCCAATTTTCTCTAAACCCAGAGCTGCCTTTGCCACTGCAGTCTTGCAGGGCCTTTTAGCCGGTCCTAATGCTATCTAAATTTCTCCTCCCAACCATAGCTTTGGGAATCTACCCAAATGTAATGACTGCAACAGTGAAACATGAACATAGTACAGTTGTGTACACTTACCATAAATGCAGATGTTCGAGTGTATTCACTGTTGCAGCCCCTTTACTTCTTTTGGCTATACCTCTGCTATCCTTTACTGTGCTTAAAAGCCTTTTTGGCGTATTTGCTTTTTTGTTGGAGGTATATCATTGTACTTTTATTTAATTGCTTCCCATTAGGGGGGCACCTGACACTTGGGGCAAAAAAAACTGATGTAATGGTGTCAGCTGCATGTTTTATACCCCTGACGTCATGGAAGAAGGGACAGCAACCGACTCAGGACCCAAGACATTGTTAATCTGGCCGACTGAGGGCTACCTACAAGCAGATAACCCAAATGTAATGACTGCAACAGTGAATACACTCCAACATCTCCATTTATGGTAAGTGTACACAACTGTACTTTCCACAGCTGGTGATTGTAGTACTTTTATATCAGCCTTGCTACATAGATCTGCCAGGTGGCACAGACACCCCACATTTACAATGGTAGGCTGCATCTCCTTGAAATGAGATAACACAGAATTGTGTTTCCCAATCATTGAGGCAGCATTGTCTGAAGAAAAGGCCACAGTGTTGGAAACTGGAGTGTTAAATTGTGTCAAGAGTGGACATTAAAGCATCAAACAATGCTTATCCAATTCCTGACACACATTCTGGCATATTAAGGAATGGTATAACATGTTTGCCTGCCTTTTCATCAAGGTAACTAACAATGATCAAAAACAGTTTGCTGTCACCCATGTCTGTGCTTTGATCCATATACACACAGAATGGTGATTTGTGGCAGGCAGCAGCAGTCTCATTCTGGTAATGAGGCTCTATAACATCCTGTGCAAAACAGGCTGCCTTCGTTGCTCCACATGTCATTTTCCTGAGAACATCTTGATCCTCTCCACATTCCAGAACATTCCTTACAATGCATGCTGCCTTCGTTGCTCCATGTCCTTTTCCGGAGAACATCTTGATCCTCACCACATTTCTTCATAAATTTCAGAATGTGTTCTCCTGCTGCAAATGACAAGTATTTTGCAAGGAGCGACACAAAGCCAACCTCTGCCTCAACAACCCTTCTACTCACTAAACTCTGAGGTCTGAAGAAGTCTGCCATTGTCCTTCCAGCTGCATGCTTGTTATTCTGCCTGTGTTTCTCGCTGTTGGCATGTCATTACAGATCATGTTTGACCACCATGATGGAATGTGAAGTCTGTGTTACAGGTCTTGCTGAAAGCATATTTCACTCCGCGCCTATTCACAGAAAGCCAGTCAAAGCCACTTGCCCAACTTGGCTGAAAAATTATGTATCTCTTCTTCTTTGGAGTGCTATCTATAGCCATATCCCTGTCCTCCTCGTAATCTGGGCAATCTGTACCTAGATTTGTAAAACAGTGATGTTACTGAACACAGAAAGAAATGGGGCTATACTGCAGGAAAACAAAATCATCTGAACATGTAAGATATGGGGCAACAGGCCCACAACCTGCCCACGTCACTGGAAATTTCTGGTCTTTGCACCTTCTCTTGCTCATCTCTGCTCCTTTTGCTAACTATAAAGGCCTGCATGATCACTCTACTCACTCCCTCACGTCGATGACGACACGTGCAATCCTCTGGTGCTCACTTGCCCACCTAACCAGTGTTAAAGAAGGGAGAGATTCATTACAAAAATGACATTTTCAGTATGATCAAAGCACGCTTGATCTCAAAATTCATGTTAAGGATAAACAAACCTGGCTTAATATACTTGCAAAACACTTCAAACTGTACCATGAAATACATAGACTACATAATGACAATACTACCTGCACCACTTGAGAAGTGTTCTAGACCTGTTCTGCACCCTGTTGTGCACCTGGCAAAGGTGCCTTGAAAAGTTAAGTACAGCCATGGTTGCCAGACATCCCTATTTGAGCGGGACTGTCCCGGGATCATCAGTCCAATCCCAAGTCCCGCACTGCCGGTTAAAATCCCGGCGAAACAGCCTCCGCTTTTTGTTTTTTTTTGATTGGCCTGTATGCCGGTATACGGGCCAATGAAAAAAATTGCAAAGCAGAGCAACTTCTGTTTAATGCAGCAAGCAAAATATCTCCTACCTCTCAACCTGTTAGGAAAATAAATCTGTACAAAGCTTTATACGTTGGAGACAAAGGCACAAAAGAGGGATACACAAATATTACTTTTTATAAACCTGGAAAGATGTCACAGCAGGAAAGTGTGTATATGAAAGCTGAAACTCAAGTCTCTCTTAATATAGTGACTAAACTAGGCAGCATCATTTCCTAGACAGAACATGTCAAGTACTGCTCTTAAACTTGGAAAGCTGTTAAAACAGGACTTTTGTACATGTATGTTTAAAGAATATGAAGTCTGAAACCAAAATGCTTCTTAACCTACAGTGGCGTTAAACGAACACAGCATAGTTTCCCAAGCAAACACATTTTATGAGCAACAAACCAAAAAAAGAGCAGAGACCTAGCTAACGGATGCGTATTAAGTATTACTCTTATAAACATAGAAAGCTGTTGGAATAGGATTTTTACATGCAATTTCGAAAGGATATGCATTCTGAATCTCAAATGCCTCTTAACATACAGTAACTGTAAACTATACAGCCATTAATTTTCCTGACAAACTAAAATTTTGTGAGCAGCATACCAAGAAATACATGGCAAACCCAGCTAATATGGATACATTTCAAGTATTGCACTTATAAACATAGAGAGCTGTTAGAACAGACTTTTGTACCTGCATTTTCTAAAAGACAAAGATACTGATTGTGTCGCACTACACAGTTTATAACTAGGTAAACTTAAATATTGCGGCTTGCCAATTTTAACCTTAAACAAAGGACTAAGAGAAAATAATCCATCATCTGTGCAATACAACCTTCCATGTGTCACAATGCATTATAACCAATTTTTATTTTTTTTTATCCCAAGTTAACTGATGTGTATCACGTCAGCATATCTATGTTATGACCAACACACGCGCGCACAGGTAGCCTGCATACCTACCAGCATTATTTCTAACACACACACAGCCTGCATACCAACCAGCATTATTTCTAACACACACACACACACACACACACACACACAATCACACAGCCTGCATACCCACCAGCATTATTTCTCACACACACACACACACCCTGCATACCCACCAGCATTATTTCTACCACACACACATGCGCATGCACACACACACACACACACACACACACACCCTGCATACCCACCAGCATTATTTCTACCACACACACACACCCTGCATATACCCATCAGCATTATTTCTAACACACACACACAGCCTGCATACCCGCCAGCATTATTTCTACCACACGCACACAAAACCTGCATACCCACCAGCATTATTTCTACCACACACACATCCTGCGTACCCATCAGCATTATTTCTAGCACACACACACACAAACCCTGCTTACCCACCAGCATTATTTCAACCACACACACACACAGAGCCTGCATACCCACCAGCATTATTTCTAACACACACTTACCTCTGTACAGTAGGCAGCTGCAGCCTCCAGTTCCACCACACCACCTCTAGCAAAAGTAAACCTCAGCCTTTTTGAACAGATGCACACTCAATCCCCAGCTGGTCAGCTGCCTGAAGATCTGCAGACTCCCGTTCATCGCTGTCTCGTCCATCCACACACTAGACTTCAAGAATGCTTCCTGGCTTCTCTTCCAACAATCCACGGCATGAACAGCATGTTTCCGCTTCTCCAAGAAGGATACTGCCTGAATCCTGACTGCATTCAGACGGCCTTTTTGAAAGCAATTTTCTGGTGCAAAAACCATTGCCAGTGCGTGATTGGGCAAGTATTTGGGAGCTCTCATTGGCTCCCATCCTCAGGAACCCTTAGTGGATTGGGTCGTATACTGTGATTACCATTGGCTGTAATCACAGTATACGAGCCAATCAAAATACGTGTAGCACAGCCAGTGCTGTTCATTGCAGAACAGCAGAGCGATTATTTGATTAGTTTGTATATCGCGATGCCAATTGGCAGTAATTGCGGCATACTAAGCAATCAAAACTTGTGTAGCAGAGGCAAAGCTGTTCTTTGTACTCATTAGGGGCTGAATGTGGCGCATTCCACATAATCCGGAGCACTTGGCTGCCCAGTACGGAAGTGCTCACTATGTTGTACTGGACTTAACCGCCCTGATGCTAATGGTGAGCAGCACCAGTTAGAACAGCTGAACATGTGATGCTTGATACATATCGGCGATGGACATAGTGTGTCGATCTGCTGCAAGAGACTACCTCACAGATCCAGTATTATTGTTATTCCCTTGTACTGCTTTTCATGCATTTATTTCTTTCAACTTTCTCGTCCTGAACTGCATTGGTCATTAATTGTAAGTGAATTGCATTAACAGGTGACAGAACAGAAGACAAGAAAAGTCTTCGAGAATAAAATGATCAAACACGACCAGTAATTTATGTATTTGTAAATCATTTAGTGTCCTCACTCTTCACAAGTGATTTTTGTTTTATTTTAGGTTCGAGGCCCATCTCGGTCGAACTCAGATGTCATAGTGAATGACCTGTTGACACCTTGCTCTCCAGGTGACCCTGGTGCAGTTGCAATGACCTGGGTGGATGTACCAAGTGACAAGCTTCTTGAACCTGTGGTTTGCATGGTAATATGTAAAAGTGTTGTTCCTGCTCTTTGTTGCTTGCATGCCTTTAAAAAGGTGTCTGTTTTAACAGCTGTTTTGAGTAAAACAGTTCCCAGTGACTGCATATACAAAGCCATTATTTGGCATTCAGCTCTGTGTATCATTGTGTGTTGAGCATGCTGTTTCACTTCCTAGCAACAGGTCCATGCCTTGATTCGTTTGTTAGCAGGAGAGGCTGTTAGATTGGATTTGGAGATGTCTGCAGGCTTCTTTCCAAGGGACATATTTGTGACTGTATTAATGTAATTGACAATATGAGTGAGAGCAATTTAAATACCTTTTCAGACTTCTCAGTTGCTGTGTACATATGATGAGTTAGAATGTTGCACTTAACAGAACATAAGGTTCCCAGTACCAGGTTTTACACACTGTTTTTGAGGCCAGAGGAAGCTTGCTACAATTCTTTAAAGAGATATCCAACATGCCATCTGGTAGAAACTTCTTAGACCCTGCTGGAATCTTGTGCGTAGTGAGCCTGCAGTAATCTACTGCAGCAATGTCACTGTATAATGAAGGACCTAAAGGATAGGACTGCCCAACTTTTGAGGTTTACACAAGCATAATAGGTTTATTCCCAAGAATTGCTGTGGTTGCCAGCACCTCCTTTGTATGTGGATTGACAGTATCAGATGGTACTAACCATTTCAGTAGTGTAGATATAAAATAATCTACTTGTCTAGAAGTGTGTTCGTTTGTTTCATGAGCTAGCTGGTTTGCTGCATAGTGGCATGAACATTTTATGCTGCTGGGATACTGTTCTACAGTTCTGGTCTACAGAATCACAGTTGGCATGGAATACTGATATATGACAACCTGGGTAATTGAAGAATGAATCATGTGTTTACTGCATGATGACAATGATAGAGGCAATTGCTGCTGCCATAATTCAGCAGTTATTGTTCATTCATGAATATGCTGATTTGTGGATGCATCCTGGTACAGAAACAGTGAAACCATGTGATGCTTTTAGCTAGTGTCTGTGTATGCAGTCATGGGTTCCATACTGAAGTGTTGCTACTCATAACATTGAATGCCTACATAACAAAAAAAAAAAAAAAAAAAAGACTTAAAATACAGGAGAAGAGTAAATATCAAACATTCGTCTTTAATCTTGCTCCTTTTGCGGGGGGGGGGGCAAGCTCTTCTTCACCCCTCCTCCCCCGATGACATGGTGCAAGCCCCTCACAGCCCTTGAACTTGTAGACCAACTCTGGGATCACCACACCTTATAGAAAAAGGAATTTTGCAATAAGCTGCCATCTTGGACTTAGTATGTATAAATCCTTTTTGGGGGGCCATTCAGTCTCCATATTACTGGAGTTGCTAAAGTGAGTCCTGTCTTTTAAAACTGTTACGACATTCGTGTAAAGGCATGTGCTGTCATTATTGTGATTCGCTACCAATCAGAATGTTTTAAGGCAAGGAGAGCAAGATGCAGGAATGCAGAATTCACATGCCTACTAGCTTACTTTCTAAGACCAGCTCTAATTTCTAGTTGCTGGTTTTGTGGTTGAGATTAATGGCTTTCAATATGAACATGCTGTGGAGAAAATGGATAGTTTGTATAGAGATAGTTGGCTGTTTCTTGAGAGAGGCAGGAAGTGTTGAGTAATTTCTCAGAAAGCACCCTGTCATTCCTGCAGAGTTATGTGAAGTTTTTTTTTTTCTTTATGAAAAGTGAACTCTTCATGAAAATGTTTTTTTATTTTAGTACAATGCAGTACTTAACCGCTTTGATAATTTTGTCAGTTACATTTCCTTTGTTTTTACATTTGCCCAAACTGTTACACTTTATAAAAATTATTTTAAGTAAGACCAAAGTTTATACAGGCCAAGAAATGTAATAGACATTGGGCTTGGTGAGCATCACTGCTGACACCTTTTTTTCCTGACTGAACCAGTGCAGTGTACAGAAAAAAGTGGATGTTCATCGTGTTTCACTGTTGCAGTCATGACTGTAGGGTTCTCCCCTGCTGGCAGGCAGTCCTCTGTCGGCCAGAATCCCAAAGTCTGGGTCCAGCGTCGGCTGTTCAACCATGCTCCCTGACGTCAGAGCGCCAGGAGTACAAAGCCGGCAGCCGACGCCATCTTCTCCAGTCTTTCTTGCCGTGCGGTGATAGCAGTTCGCAAGTGCCGGTCGGCTGACTCCTGACTATTTTTCTGAAAAACTTCAGTCCGAAGACTTTCTTCTCCACTCAAAGCTAAGTACCCTGTTGGGGAAACTTTTTCTTGCTCCAGTCCAATGTCAGAAAAAGTTAATAATTGTATTTCATGTGGGAAGCAAATACCTCATAAGGATTTTCATTCTTACTGTATTCCTTGCTTAGGCCCTGACCACGACGTAGCTAGTTGTCGGTTTTGTGCTAGATTCAATCAACGTACAATTAAACGAAGGTACGATTTTGCTTTTCATTACTTCGGTAGGCGTTTTAACTACAGAATGTCGTCGGATATGGTTCCGGCTACCGGAGTTCACAAATGTCGCAAGGATAAAGACAGGCCTCCGAGGTCCAAATCTGACGATATCGCACAAGCGGAGGCAGCTTCAGATTCGGCCGTCATCAGTGAGGTGCTTTTGCAGCCCCTGTCGTTGGCCATTTCAGAACCGATGGCCGAAACGGACTCTCACGAGGAGCCAACTAGGCCTTTGAATATTTCTATTGCAGGACCTTCGGACAATGCTCCTTTGGATGGGTCCGGAGCCCGCTGTGCAGGTACCGGCTTCCGAAGGAGTTTTCAGGCCTACTCAGCTTCTAATAAAGGCAAAGACAAAGGCAAAGACTCCTCCTAAATCAAAGACTGCAACACATGCCTCTTCTGAACCAGCTCCCAAGTCACAGAAACAGTTACTCAAGATGGAGGATTTACTTACTTTGATTAGGGGTTCACATCCCCCTCCAGATAAAAGGCCAAGGCAGGAAGTTTATTATGATTCCTCTGATCAGGCTTCTGTTTGCTCAGTTTCTTCTTCTGACCAGGAATATTCTTTCCCTCCTTATGAGGATTCTGATGCTGAGGAATCCATTCTTTCAGCTTCTCCCTCTGAGGATTTCTCTTTTGGGGAAACTTTGCATGAAATGAGGGAACATTTCCACTGGGAAGGACAGGAGTATTCGGAATCTAAGAAAGGACTTAGGGATTTTCTTCTTCTCCCCCAACATAGACCCCTGGCTATTCCTCCTGTTTTGGATATTGTGGATGATGCTTTTTCGGAGGCTAACTTAACCCCTGACTCTTTTCCTCCTGCTCCTGTTAAGCCTGATAGATATTACAGGGTTCCTGATTCCCACCAGTTTTTATACAAGAACCCTACTGCTGACCCTGAAACCATTTCTCAGGGTCCTAAGGGAGTTAAGGCCGCTTCTGCCAAAATCCCCATTCCCACTGAAAAGGATTCTAGATCTTTAGAAAGATGGGGCAAAAAAGTGTACACTTCTGCTACTTTATCCATTAGGGCTTTAAACTGTCAGTTTCATATGCTGAAATACCAGCAATTTCTCTTGTCTGTTTTAAAACAAAAGCTTACTTCCATTTCTGCCTGTGCAGATGATAAGGAATTACATGACTTATTGCATGCCACTGAACAAGTTGGGAAGCATGCTTTACACTGTGGATTTGATGCCTTGGAGGCTTCTTGTAGGGCTCCTGCCTCCGGCACAGTTATTAGAAGGCATGCATGGCTAAAGGAACAAAATTTGCCAGAACAAGTAAAAGCTAAATTATTGGATGCTCCTGTTCAGCATAATGTTTTGTTTGGATCTAAAGCTGAAGAGGTGATTAAAAAGATGGAGGACAAGGCGAAATCCATGCAAACAGTTAAAGATTTCTTACAAGTACAGCCACCCAGATTCAGCAGGAATTGGCCTTCTAAAAATTGGTCCTTTCCCAATTCAGACAGTCCTCAGAGGGGTAGATATAGACGCTCCCGAGGAAGGCCTCAAACACAAGCTTCTTATAGACCAAGACAGTGGACTGCTTCCACCCCTATGGGAGGAGAGGACAGGTCACAAACTCATAGGAAACAGACTCAATGACTCCCTCTGTTGGGCTGCAGGAACTTCTTGCCTGGAAGCCCCTCTCGGAGGAAAACTCTCTCTTTTTTATCAAAATTGGACTCGTATAACCCAAGACAAGTGGGTTCTGGATGTGGTTTCAAGAGGTTACAAATTCCATTTTCATACCTTGCCAAGGCCAAGCAGATGGCCAGACCTTCCAAAACATCAATGGACAGAGGCCTTAAACCAGGTGGAAGCTCTTTTGGCCATGAAAGCCATAGAACTAGTTCCACTTTCAGAGATGGGACAAGGTTTTTACTCAAGGCTCGTTCTAGTTCCCAGGAAGCAAAACTCATGGAGACCCATTCTGGATCTGTCAGTCTTGAACACCTTTCAAGAGATTCCAAAATTCAAGATGCTTACTCTACAGCAGCTACTTCCAATGCTGTCCAAAAATGCATGGATGGTAACTTTGGATTTAAAGGAAGCATATTTACACATTCCCATCAGGCAGGAACGCATAAAATACCTCAGGTTCAAGGGCAGATCGAGGCACTTTCAATTCTCTGCGCTGCCCTTTGGATTGTCTACTGCGCCCAGGGTCTTCACCAAATGCCTGGCTCCAGTAGTAGCTTACTGCAGACTCAAGGGAATTCAAATTTACCCTTATCTGGACAATTGTCTAATTCAGGCAGACAGCAAGGATGTCTTACTCCAGCATCTAGAATTTGTACAGAACCTTCTCAAGTTCCTGGGATTCTCTGTAAACATAAAGTCAAATTTGACACCCGCACAACAGATAACTTTTCTGGGTGCCCTTCTAAACACCACGACCCAGATGGCATTTCTGACATCCGAAAAACAATTACAGCTGGCTTCAACTTTCAAAACCTTGGCTACTTTAACTCGGCTATCTGCAAGGAGATTCCTGCAGGCTTTGGGTTACATGGCCTCCTGCATCCTTCTCGTACCATATGCAAGACTACAAATGAGGAAAATACAGTGGTACCTAAAAAGTGTATGGTCTCAGCATTGCCACAGTTTAGACATACTGATCTCCGTCCTGCCTTGTCTTCAAAAGGAATTCCTTTGGTGGTCCAGGGCATGTACTCTAAACAAAGGGAAACCCTTCTGTCTACCTCCTGCCACTCAGATACTAACCACGGACGCCTCGGATTATGCTTGTGGAGACCATTTTCAGGGCAATTGTCTGCAGGGCCTTTGGACAAAGGATCAGAAGCACCTGCATATCAATTTAAAGGAAATGTTAGCCGTTCAGAAAGCTCTAATGGCCTTCAGGAATCTTCTACAACCAGGACAACTACTAATACGGACAGACGACACCACAGTTATGTGGTACATAAACAAGCAAGGGGGATCTCATTCCTACCCCCTTTGCAGACTAGCCATGGATCTATGGAACACAGCTCTAGCTTGCAATCTGGACCTTCAAGCTCAGTTTCTACCAGGGAAGCAAAACTTCCTGGCTGACAGTCTGAGCAGAAACCTTTCGGATCCACACGAATGGATGCTGGACACCGAAATATTCAGAGGATGATAACAGTCTGGGGACGTCCTCACATAGCCCTCTTTGCATCCCATCTCAATCAACTACAGAATTTTTGCACCAGGACTTTCCACAAACTAGCTTGGAAAGTGGATGCACTATCTTTCAGTTGGAGAAACCTCTCGGGATATGCCTTTCCTCCTCTTCCTCTTCTTCCACGAGTATTATAAAAGATCAAACAGGACAAGCCCAAGATGATAATCTTGTTGGTCCCAAATTGGCCTCGACAGTTTTGGTACCCCACTCTGAAAAACCTATGTCTGGAGCCCCCTTGGGTCTTACCACAAACTCCGAACCTTCTGTCCCAACATCAGGGTCAGGTTCTACACTCCCATGTCAGCACTCTCAGCCTGGCGGCCTGGTTAATCCAGGGCCTTTGATTTCTTCTCTCCTACCCAAGCAGGTTATGGATGTCATTTTAGAAGCCAGATGTCCTAGCACTAGCAAATCTTATGCAGGAAAATGGAAAAGATTTTGTTCCTGGATGCAGGCTCAGGATTCTGATCCTCTTCTTCTGAACATTCCTTTAATTTTACTTTACTTGACAGATCTCTTACATAAGGGTCTCTCTTTCTCTTCCATTAAGATACATGCCTCTGCTATTTCCACTCATTATAATACAGACACTCCAATCTTTTCCCACCAGCTCATGAGACAGTTTCTCAGAGGAGCTAAGAACTTAAGACCTCCTAGATCTCCTCCCATTCCTGCTTGGGATCTCAACTATGTTTTGGAAAAGCTCACCTTGCCTCCTTTTGAGCCTGCTTCCTCTTCTGACATCAAGTTTTTATCTTGGAAAACAGCCATCCTGTTAGCCCTAACCTCTGCCAGGAGAGTTTCAGAGTTACAAGCTCTTATGGCTGTGGAACCTTATATTATTTTTCATCAAGACAGGGTGTCTTTGAGGACTAATCCTACCTTCATGCCTAAGGTGGTTTCCAAAGTGGCTTTAAATCAAACTATCCACTTGCCAACTTTTTTCCCCACTCCTCAAAATAAAGGGGAAAGGATCTTACATTCCTTGGATGTACACAGACAACTACGTTTTTACCTGGACAGAACCTAGGACATCAGGAAATCAGAACAATTGTTTGTTTCTTATGCTTCAAGTTCCCAAGGTAAAGCCATTTCAAAACAGACCATTTCTAAATGGATTGCTCATGGAATCAGATTTTGTTATTCACACCATGGAAAGCAAATCCCAGGGAGTATACGGACTCATTCCACCAGAGCTGCTGCCACTTCTGCGGCCTTCCTCAGGGGAGTTCCTACCAAAGACATTTTGGAAGCTGCAACTTGGAGTTCAGTGCATACTTTTTCTAAGCACTACAATCTACCTCTCTACTCTAAGTCTAGGGCAGGCTTAGCCTCTGCAGTCTTGCAGGGCCTTTTAGCCGCCCCTTCTACTTTATGACCACCTCCCTTTCACTCTGCTTTGGGATTCTACCCTACAGTCATGACTGCAACAGTGAAACACGATGAACATAGTACAGTTGTGTACACTTACCATAAATGTAGATGTTCGAGTGTCTTCACTGTTGCAGTCTGGGTTTCCCTCCCTCCTGTCCCCTTTTATTTTTACTTTTGTGTGGTTCCTTTTTTCACCATTCTTCTGAGGTGTATTTGCAAAGGATATGGGACCTTTCTCATTTTGGGACTCCTGACATCTGGGGCAAGAAAAACTGGAGAAGATGGCGTCGGCTGTTGGCTTTGTACTCCTGGCGCTCTGACGTCAGGGAGCATGGTTGAACAGCCGACGCCGGACCCAGACTTTGGGATTCTGGCCGACCGAGGACTGCCTGCCGGCAGGGGAGAACCCTACAGTCATGACTGCAACAGTGAAGACAGTCGAACATCTACATTTATGGTAGGTGTACACAACTGTACTTTACTTAGAGTTCCTCCTTCTGAAGCGGCTATGCGAATATTGGATCTTTCAGTGTTTTGTCCCTTGCTGTAGCAATTGAGATGTTCATAGTGTTTCACTGTTGCAGTCATTACACTTGGGTTATCCTGCTGGCAGGCGACACGCAGTCGGCCCGAGTTCCAAAGTCTTGGTCCGGCGTCCGTTGCTGTCGCCTCTTCCCTAATGTCAGTGCGCCAGGGGTATAAAAGTTGCAACAGATGCCATTTTCTTCAGTCTTTCTTGCCGCGTTGTGCCCGAAGCAAAAGCAGTTCGCAAGTGCTGGTCGGCCGACTCCTGAGGTTTTCAAAATTGAGTTTCAGAACCGAAGTCTTCAATAAAGCTAAGTACCCCATTGGGGAAACTTTTTATTGCTCCAGTCCGTTGTCAGTAAAAGTTAATAATTGTATTTCTTGTGGGAAGCAAATACCTCATAAGGACTTTCACTCTTACTGTATTCCTTGCCTAGGCCCTGACCACGATGTTACCAGTTGTCGGTTTTGTGCTAGATTCAATAAACGCACTATTAAACGTCGGTTTGATTTTGCTTTACATTATTTTGGCCGAAGGTTTAATTACATAATGCCGTCGGAACAACCGACCGGAATTTATAAAAAACGCAAAGACAAAGAAAAGGACAGGCATCCGAGGTCCAAAACCAACGACGAAGCCTCTTCTAGGCCACTCGCCAGTTCGCCGGTTCTCAGTGAGGCGCTTTCGCAGCCCCTGACACCCGCTACCTCGGAGCCACAAGCCGTAACCGGCAGCCACGTGGAGACACCGAGACCTGTGGAAACTCAAGGCATTGGGCCTACGGAAACTATACCCTCAGATGGGTCCGGAGCCGCTGAGCAGGCATCGGCTTCTGAGGGTGTTTTTGACCTTCACAGCTTACAATTAAGCCCACTACAGCAGCAAAGGCAAAGTCAAAAACACCATTAAAGACAAGGAAACAAGTACAGCATTCTCCTGAACAGTCATCCATGCCAAAGAAACACATGCTTAAAATGGCCCAAGGAAACAAGTACAGCATTCTCCAGAACAGTCATCCATGCCAAAGAAACAGATGCTTAAAATGGCCGAAGACCTAATTACTTTAATCAGGGGTTCCCATCCCCCCCTCCCTGATAAAAGGCTTAGGCAAGACACTGACTATGATTCCTCTGACCAGGTTTCCATTTTCTCTGATTCCTCCTCTGATCAGGGATATTCTCTCCCTCCCTATGAGGACTCTGATGCAGAAGATTCTATACCTTCAGCCTCTCCGCCTGAGGATTATTCTTTTGGGGGAAACCCTGCACACCATGAGGGAGCATTTCCATTGGGAGAGCCAGGATTATTCAGAATCCAAGAAAAGGCTCAGAGACTACCTTTTATTGCCTCAGCACAGGCCCCTGGCTATCCCCCCTGTGCTTGATATTGTTTTTTTCCGAATACAGTCTGTCTCCTGATTCCTTACCCCCTGCACCAGTCAAGCCAGACAGGTACTACAGTGTCCCAGACCCTCATAAATTTCTTTACAAAAACCCCGCTGCAGACCCAGAAACCATCTCTCAGGGTCCTAAAGGGGTTAAGGCTTTCACTGCTAAAAATCCTGTCCCCTCATATAGGGATTCCAGTGCTCTGGACAGATGGGGGAAAAAGTTTACACTTCTGCTACTTTAGCTGTAAGAGCTTTAAACTGCCAGTTTCACATGCTTAAATATCAGCAGTACCCCATGTCATTTCAGCAGTACCCCATGTCATTGTTAAAACAGAAAATGGTTTCAAATTCAGTAAGTCCTGACAGTAAGGAAATGCAGGGTTTATTGCATGCAGTTGAACAAGTGGGAAAGCATACTCTGCAATGTGGTTTTGATTCATTAGAGGCTTCTTGTAGAGCCGCAGTTACAGGCTCTGTTATTCGAAGGCATGCTTGGTTGAAAGAACAAAGTTTACCTGACCATGTTAAAGTAAAATTATTGGATGCCCCACTACAGCATGATACTTTGTTTGGTGTAAAGGCAGAAGAGGTGTTAAAGAAAATGGAGGATAAAGCAAAATCAATGCAGACAATGAAAGATTTTTTACAGGTTCAACCACCTAGATTTAGCAGAAACTGGTCTTTAAAAAATTGGTCCTTTCCAGTGTCAGACAGGCCACAAAGAGGCAGATACAGACGCCCAAGAGGCAGATCTCAGCCCCAAGGCTCCTACAGACCTAAGCAATGGGGTGCGTCCGCCCCCAAAGGAGGGGAAGACAAATCACAACCTTACAGGAAACAGTCCCAATGACTTCCCCCTGCAAATGCCAAGCACGTACCTCTTGACAGCACCCCTAGGGGGGAAGCTAGCACTTTTCTCAAAAAATTGGCACACGATCACCCAGGACCAATGGGTGCTGAATATTTTCTCAGGGTTACAGGTTCCACTTCCACATGCCTGCAAAACCAAAAGGTATGCCAAACCTGCTACAAAACCAATGGGCAGAGGCACAAAAACAGATTGATGCTCTTATGGACATGGGAGCTATTCAAAACATGCCACAGCAAGAACAGGGACAAGGATTTTACTCAAGACTTTTCTTGGTACCCAGAAAGGACAAAGCCTGGAGACCAGTACTGGACCTGTCAATCCTAAATACTTTCCTGGATGTTCCAAAATTCAAAATGTTAACACTACAGCAACTTCTGCCCATGCTGGGCAAGAAGGCATGGCTAGTTACTTTGGACCTCAAGGAGGCATACCTGCATGTCCCAATCAGACAATCTTGCAGAAGATACCTCAGATTCATAGCAGGCTCAATGCATTACCAATTCTCTGCACTGCCCTTTGGCTTATCTACTGCACCCAGGGTCTTCACAAAATGCCTGGCACCAGTAATTGCATTTTACAGACAAAAAGGAATTCAAATATATCCCTACTTGGACGACTGCCTTATTCAAGCAGAGAGCAAGGACATTCTTCTAAAACATCTGGCACTTGTAAAAAGATTACTAATTTGCCTGGGGTACACAGTAAATGAAAAGAAATGAAAAGTAGTGCCCTCTCAAGAGATAATATTCCTGTGTGCAAGCTTAAATACAACTGCCCAGATGGCTTATCTGACGCCAGACAAACAAAGGCAGCTGAGTCATTACTGTCAAATGATGGCAACAAAAACCCAGCTCCCTGCAAGAAAAATTCTGCAGGCCCTGGGCTTCATGGCATCCTGCATTCTAATTCCATATGCAAAACTGCATATGAGGAAACTACAGTGGTATCTAAAAAGTGTTTGGACTCAGCATTGTCACAGCCTGGAGACTATCATAAAGTACAGTTGTGTACTCTTACCATAAATGTAGATGTTTGAGTGTGTTCACTGTTGCAGTCATGACTGTAGGGTTCTTCCTGCCAGCAGCAGCCCCTGATCAGCCAGAATCCCAAAGTCTGGATCGAGCGTCAGCTGAGGTCGCTTTTATCCTGACGTCAATGCGCCAGAAGGTACAAAGACCTCAGCTGACGCCATTTCCCCAGTCTTTCTTGCTGCCCCAGATGTCAGGTGCCCAGAAAGAAAGGGCTAAAAAAGAAACCAGGCCCAAAACCTCATCAGCCAAAATACCTTGTAACAGACAATATTCAGAAAAAACAAAAGAGGGGATAGGAGGGAGTGTAACCCAGACAGCAACAGTGAACACACTCGAACATCTACATTTATGGTAAGAGTACACAACTGTACTATGTCCTTCGTGGTTCACTGTTGCAGGCATGACTGTAGGGTTGAGTCCCAAAGCTAAGAAAGGGTGGCTGGAGGAGAAACAGAGGGAGCGGTCACAAAACCTTGCAAAACCGCAGAAGCAAAACCCGCCCTGGACTTAGAATAGAGAGGGAGGTTGTAATGCTTAGAAAAAGTATGTACAGAACTCCAAGTAGCAGCTTCCAAAATATACTTGGTAGGAACCCCACAAAGAAAAGCTGCTGAAGTAGCAGTAGCCCAGGTAGAATGAGTCCTAACATTAACAGGAACTGGATTGCCATGATTAGAATAACAGAACTTGATGCAATGGGCAATCCACTTGGAAATAGTTTGCTTAGTGATTGCTTTCCCTTGAACAGTAGGAGCATAAGCGACAAACAACTGATCAGATTTCCGGAATATCTTGGTCCTGTCCAGGTATAGACGAAGCTGTCTGTGCACGTCTAAAGAGTGCAAAAGACTTTCTTCCTCACTTTCAGGATTAGGATAAAAGGTAGGCAAATGAATAGACTGATTCAAGGCCACTGCCGAAACAACCTTGGGCATAAATGTGGGATTAGTCCGTAGAGATACCCTGTCCTGATGAAAAATAAGGAAGGATTCCACAGCCATGAGCGCTTGCAGTTCCGAAATTCTTCTAGCAGAAGTAATAGCTAAAAGAAAAGCAGTTTTCCAAGACAAAAATTTTAAATCCGTAGAAGCTGCAGGTTCAAAAGGAGACGAAGTTAATTTCTCCAAAACATAGTTAAGATCCCAAGTGGGAACAGGAGCCCTTATAGGGGGCCAAATATTCTTAGCCCCTCTAAGAAATTGTTTAAGTAATGGATGAGAAAAAATCGGAGGATCCGTATTGTAATGTGCAGAAATAGCAGAAGCATGAAGCTTAACAGACGAAAAAGTTAGGCCCATATGTAATAACTCTCAGATACTGTAAAATCAGAGGAATGTTCGGGACAGAAGAATCACCAGCCTGGACTTGACTCCAGGAGCAAAATCTTTTCCATTTCCCCGCATAAGATTTTCTAGTGCTGGACCATCTAGCTTCAAGGATTACATCCAATACCTGTTTGGAAAGGACAGAGGTGCTTACAGACCCTGGATCCGCCAGGCAGCTAGATGCAGAGTCTTGACATGACTGTGTAGTATCCGGCCGTCCCGTTGAGACAGTAGATGAGGGATTTGAGGCAGAATCCAGGGAGGCTCCTGAACCAAGTTCATCAGAGTGGAATACCAGAATTGCCGAGGCCAATTGGGAGCCAGTAGAATCATTTGCGGTCTGTCCTGTTTTATCTTCTGAAGTACCCAAGGTAGAAGAGGAAAGGGAGGAAAAGCATATACTGAGAGGTGTTTCCAACTGAATGAGAGGGCATCCACTTTCCATGCTAGTTTGTGGTAGGTCCTTGTGCAAAATGTTGGAAGTTGATGATTCTGAGGGGATGCAAAGAGATCTACGTCTGGACATCCCCAAGCCTTTATAATCATCCTGAATATCCGAACATCCAACATCCATTCGTATGGATCTGAAATGCGTCTGCCAGAGTGTTGTCTTTCCCTGGCAGGAGTTGCGCCTGTAAGTCGACACTGCAGGTCAGAGCAGTGTACCAGAGATTCATGGCTAATCTGCACAGGGGGTAAGAGTGAGAGTCTCCCTGCTTGTTGATGTACCACATCACTGTAGTGTTGTCTGTCCGTATCAACAATTGACCTGGTAGAAGAAGGTTCCTGAAGGCTATATCAGGGCATTCTGCACAGCTAGCATCTCCTTGAAATTTATGTGCAGGTGCATTTGCTCCTTCGTCCAAACACCCTGAAGACATCTCCCGTGCATGTGGGCTCCACAGGCATAATCTGAAGCATCCGTTGTCAGAACTTAGTTGGTTGGCGGAGGACAAAAAGGCTTCCCAGTGTTCTGTAGACAGGCTTCGGCCCACCAAAGAAACTCTCGCTGGAGACTAGGCAAAATCGTGACCACTGTTTCCAAACTGTGGTAATGCTGAGACCAGACACTCTTGAGGTACCACTGCAGTTTCCTCATATGCAGCCTTGCATATGGTATTAGCAGACTGCAGGAGGCCATGTAACCCAAAGCCTGCAGAATTTTTCTTAGTCAGCTGTTTCATTGAAGCCAGGTGTTGGAAAAAAGAAGCCAGTTGCACTTTTTTGTCTGGTGTCAAGGAAGCCATCTGGGTTGAAGTACTCAGAAGAGCACCCAGGAAAGTAATCTGTTGTGAGGGTATCAGATTTGATTTCTTTAGATTCACTGTGAAACCGAGGCACTGAAGAAGATGCTGCACAAAAGCTAGATGCTGAAGTAGAGTGTCTTTGTCATCCGCTTGAATAAGACAGTCGTCCAGGTAAGGGTAAATTTGAATCTCCTTCTGTCTGCAAAATGCCATTACTGGTACCAGGCACTTCGTAAAGACCCTGGGCGCAGTAGATAAGCCAAAGGGCAGCACAGAGAACTGGTAATGTTTCGAGCCCGCTTTGAAGCGCAGATACCTTCTGCACTCTTGCCGTATAGGAATATGCAGGTAAGCTTCTTTTAAGTCCAAAGTCACCATCCAAGTGTTCTTGCCCAACATAGGCAGCAGCTGCTGTAGAGTGAGCATCTTCAATTTTGGTACATCTAGGAAGGTGTTTAGTACAGAGAGGTCCAGGATTGGTCTCCACGAATTTTCCTTCCTGGGAACCAGGAAAAGTCTGGAATAAAAACCTTGCCCTATTTCTAAATTTGGCACCAATTCTATGGCCCTCATAGCCAGGAGGGACTGAACCTGTCGTTGTGACTCTGCCCACTGATGATTTGGCAGGTCTGGCCAACCGTTCAGTGTTGGCAAGGTGTGGAAATGAAATCTGTAACCTCCTGAGACTATGTCCAGAACCCACTTGTCCCGGGTTATGTGGCTCCAATTTTGATAAAAAAGAGAAATCCTTCCCCCCAAAGGTGCTTCCAGGAGAGGAGCCCCTTGGACCAGAAAGGGAGAGTCATAAAGACTGTCTTTGGTAAGGTTGAGACTTATCTTCACCTCCCTTGGGAGAGGGGGCACTCCACTGCCTATTCCTAAAATGGGTCTGTGCCTGTCCCCTGCCTCTGGAACGCCTGAATCTGCCTCTCTCAGACCTGTCCGAGCCCGGAAAGGACCAAGATGTAGCTGGCCAGTGTCTGCTAAATCTAGGAGGTTGTACCTGTAGAAAATCCTTAACCGTCTGCATAAATTTGGCTTTGTCTTCCATTTTCTTCAATACCTCTTCAGCTTTGGACCCAAACAGAACATCGTGCTGCAAAGGGGCATCCAAAAGTTTGGCTTTAACCTGATCAGGCAAGCTTTGTTTTTTTTAACCAAGTATGTCTTCTAATAACAGTGCCAGTTGTAGCAGCCCTACAAGAAGCTTCCAAAGAATCAAAACCACAATGCCAGGGTATGTTTACCCACCTGTTCAATAGCATGCAATAAATCCTGTAACTCCTGATTATCCGCACCAATAGACACAGCTGACATCTTCTGTTTAAATACAGACAAAAGGTATTGCTGATACTTCAGCATATGAAATTGACAGTTCAAAGCCCTAATAGACAATGTAGCAGAAGTATAAACTTTTTTACCCCATCTCTCCAAAGCCCTGGACTCTCGGTCAAAGGGAATAGGATTTTTAGCAGAGGCCACTTTAACACCCTTAGGACCTTGAGAAATAGTTTCCGGATCAGGCGAAAGATTTCTAAAAAGAAATTTGTAAGAATCTGGAACCCTATAATACCTATCCGGTTTGGCCGGAGTAGGGGGAAAAGAATCAGGAAAGAGAGAAGCTTCTGAAAAAACATCATCAACAATGTCCAATACAGGGGGAATAGCCAGAGGCTTATGCTGTAGGAGAAGAAGAAAATCCCCAAGCCTTTTCTTGGATTCAGAGAATTCCTGCCCTTCCCATTGAAAATGCACCCTCATGTCATGCAAAGTTTCATCAAAAGAATAATCCTCAGGAGGAGAGGCTGAAGGAAAGGAATCTTCAGCACCAGAATCCTCATAAAGAGGAAAGGAATAATCCTGCTCAAGGGAAGAAGCAGAAGAAACAGAAATTTGGTCTGAAGAATCAAAATCTGACTGTAATCTAGGCTTCTTGTCAGGAGAGGGATGAGAACCCCTGATCATAGTTAAGAGATCTTCAGCCATCCTAAGCATCTGACTCTGAGGCCTAGGACCCTGATAAAAAGGTTCCTGTGCTTGCCATTTCACTTTAGCTGGAGCCTTAGACTTTGTCTTTGACTGTAAAACTGAATCCACATTTACAGGAAGCTGTGAGGGCCTGAGAACTCCCTCAGAAGCCGGTACCTGCCTACCGGCTCCAGACCCAACTGAGGGAGCAGTATCCTAAGGTCCAGCCCCTGGCAATTCTGAAGACCCCATCAGCTCCACACCGGAGTTGGTTCAGGCAATTGGTTCAAAAGAGGCGGATGACAGGGGCTGCAAAGGCGCCTCACTGACTACCATCGAACCAGCAACTGGCAGTAACTGAGTCACATCCTTTGCTGTGGACCTCGGAGGCCTGTCTGCATGCCTGCACCTCTTACACACCCCAGAAGTAGGAAAAGAATGTGAAGACATGTTATAATTAAACCTTTTTCCAAAATAGTAAAAGGCAAAGTTATATCTACACCTAATAGTACGCTGATTAAATCTAGCACAAAACACACAATTAGCAATGCCGTGGTCAGGACCCAGGCAGGGAATACAGTAAGAGTGAAAATCCCTATGAGGTATTTGCTTCCCACAAGAAACACAATTATTAACTTTTTCTGACATCTGACTGGAGCAAGAAAAAGACCTCCCCAATGGGGTACTTATCTTTAAAAAATGAAAATCCAGGGATTAAATCTAAAAACAAACAGGAACAGGCCGACCAGCATCAGTGAACTTCAAAGGGCACCGCGCAGCAAGAAAGACTGGGGAAATGGCGTCAGCTGAGGTCTTTGTACCTTCTGGCGCATTGGCGTCAGGATAAAAGCGACCGCAGCTGACGCCCGATCCAGACTTTGGGATTCTGGTCAATCGGGGGCTGCTGCCGGCAGGAAGAACCCTATAGTCATGACTGCAACAGTGAACCACGAAGGACATCTTTAATTCCCTGCCTACAACAGGAGTTTCGATGGTGGTCCCAGGCCTGTCACCACAACAAGGGACAGCCTTTCACCTTACCCACAGCCAGGCAGACAATAACAACGGATGCATCGGATTATGCCTGGGGGGCACATATGGCAGGAAAATGTATACAGGGCACGTGGCCCAAGGAACAAATGCATCTTCACATCAATCAAAAAGAGATGCTGGCTGTACAGAATGCCCTGACAGCTTTCAAGGACCTACTACATCCAAGACAACTATTAATAAAGACAGACAATACCACAGTTATGTGGTACATAAGCAAGGGGGCACACATTCCTACTCCCTGTGCAGGCAAGCCATGGCTTTGTGGAACACAGCACTGACCTATCAAGTACATCTGTAGGCACAATTCCTGCCAGGAACAAAAAATACACTGGCAGACGAACTAAGCAGAAATCTCATGTATCCTCACGAATGGAAGCTAAATCCGCAAGTGTTCAGCATGATAACGAGGAAATGGGGATGCCCAGACATAGATCTTTTTGCCTTCCCTCACAGTTACCAAATACAGAAATTTTGCACAAGAACTTATCACTCTCAAGCATGGAAAGTGGATGCTCTATCATTCATCTGGAAAGGCCTGACAGTCTATGCCTTCCCTTTGATGCCTCCTCTTACCAAGGTGCTACTAAGTAAGACAAGAAAGGCCAAAAATGATCCTGATTGCCCCGACTGGCCACGCCAGCACTGGTACCCAATCCTAAAGAGTTTGTCTCAAGGTCCAGCTTGGCTTCTACCTCAAATTCCTCATCTTCTGACACAACAACACAATCAGATTCTGCACAGTCAACTCAGAACCTTAAACCTGGCAGCATGGCAGATAATGTAGCCACTCAGACTGCACCTCTCTCTAAAGCTGTTATGGATGTCATTTTAGAAGCCAGAAGGCCCAGCACTAGGAATTGCAGAAAAATGGAAGAGATTCTGTGCTTGGAACCAGGCACAAGGGCTCGAACCACTTGTCCTTAATATACCTCAGATTTTACAATACCTAACTGAGATGCTGGACAAAGGCTTATCTTTCTCATCTATTAAAATCCGTGCCTCTGCCATTTCAGCTCATTACAATACAAAACCTCCTATTTTTTCACATCCTCTACTACGACAGTACCTCAGAGGGGCAAAAAATATAAGACCCCCAAGGAGAGCACTAGTACCTACTTGGGACCTCAGTTTTGTTTTAGAAAAACTCACACTACCTCCTTTTGAACCAGCCAGCACAGCTGATTTAAAATTCTTATCATGGAAAACTGATCTGCTCCTAGCAATAACTTCAGCAAGAAGAGTCTCAGAGTTACAGGCATTAATGGCTGTGGAACCTTTCCTCATTTTTCATCAGGACAGGGTTTTTCTTGGGACAAACCCAACATTCATGCCAAATGTGGTCTCCAATGTGGTCTTAAACCAAACCATTCATTTACCTATGTTTTACCAAAACCCCAGAATAAAGGGGAGAAACGTCTGCACGCTTTGGATATACACAGCTACGGTTCTACTTGGACAAAACAAAAGCTTTCAGAAAAACTGAGCAACTGTTTGTAGCCTATGCTGCAGGATCACAAGGAAAGCCTATTACAAAGCAGACAATCTCAAAATGGATAGGACACTACATCCGCTTCTGTTATGCACAACATGGCAAATCTGTGCCTAAGGGCATTAGGCCTCATTCTACCAGAGCAGCAGCCACTTCAGCAGCTTTCCTCAGAGGAGTACCAACCAAAGACATTATAGAAGCTGCAACCTGGAGCTCAGTGCACACTGTCACCAAGCACTACCACTTACCTCTATACTCTAAATCCAGAGCAGGCTTTGCCACTGTAGTTCTGCAGGGCCTGGTAGCATCTCCAAATCCAATTTAGACCCAGCCGCCCAACCTCAGCTTTGAGATTCTACCCAAGTGTAATGACTGCAACAGTGAAACACGATGAACATAGTACAGTTGTGTACCTACCATAAATGTAGATGTTCGAGTGTATTTACTGTTGCAGTCCAGGTTACCCACCCATTATCCCCCTTGTTTCATTGCTGGGACTTTTCTGTACTTCTCATCTCTATACAACCTATGTGGTGTATTTGCTTGTAGATGAAAGAAATATTTATAGTAATATATGCATGTTTTTTGGCATAATTTTATCTTTCCAGCCTTCCTATCTGGGGGCACCTGACATCTGGGGCAAGAAAAACTGAAGAAAATGGCGTTGGTTGCAACTTTTATACCCCTGGTGCACTGACGTCAGGGAAGAGGCGATGGTAACTGACGCCAGACCAAGACTTTGGAACTCGGGCCGACTGCGGGTCGCCTGCCAGCAGGATAACCCAAGTGTAATGACTGCAACAGTGAATACACTCTAACATCTACATTTATGGTAGGTACACAACTGTACTTTAGGTTGCACCCAAGCAACTTCAGCTCTGTCAAACTTTCTGTTGCACTGCATAGATGATCTAGTCCTTCTGAACATCAGGTCTTAATCTGTAAGCCTAGCTTTAAGTAGCCACTGCCATCTTCAGGATGGCTAAATACATTTATTAAGTGTTTGCTGTTAGCAGGAAATGTACTACTTGACATAATACTTCAAGATGAAAATGCTTCGCTCACTGTGTGATTTCTAAGGTACCCCCCGCAGTGGCCTTACCCCTCCCTCCTTTGTGGTTCAAGAGTAGTGGTTCCTCTAGGGAAGGGGACTGCACATCAGATAGCTGGAATTTTGTGCAGATGTTCTTCATGTTTCACTGTTGCAGTCATCACATTTGGGTTATCCCTGCCAGGGTAGCCCTCAGCCAGGCCAAATACCAGAGACTTAGTATTTCTGCGTTGGTTGCTGTCGCTTGAGGACTGACGTCAGGTCGTCAGTAGTATAAAGTAAGGCAGCCGACACCATTACATCAGTCTTTCTTGGCGTGGAGCCTGAAGCAGAAGCAGTTCACACGAGTGCTTGTCGGCCACTGCCTGTGTTTTCGTTTCCAAATTGAAGTTGGTCTTCTAAAGCTAAGTACCCCATTGGGGATCCATTTTTCTTGCACTAACCGACATCAGAAAAAAGTTAATTTTCTCACCTGTGGAAAGCAAATACACACTGAGACTTCCACTTCTACTGCATCGCTTATTTAGGCTCAGACCACGACGTCCCCCATTGTCGCTTCTGTGCTTTGTTCGACACCAGAACTATCCATCGTCAGGCCCTTATTGTAGCCAGATTTTTTCGTTTACAGTCCTTGAATTCCAGTATGGCTTCGGTAAGCCATCCGACAGCAGATCTTCTGAAAAAACATAGATAGACAGAGACAGATGGCACAGGTCCAAACCTGCCGACAATGCTTCCGTTAAGCTAGTTGTCAGTCCTCCTGTACTCAGTGAGGCACTTTCGCAGCCCCTGATGCCCACTTCAGTTGATTCACAGGCCGGTATGCTGTAAAACTCTTCTTCGACTAAGGATCCTTTGGTCGTCTCAGCCTTGGATGGGTCTGCAGCCGCTGAGCAGGCACCGGCTTCCGAGGAAGTCCTTAGCACTACCAAATCTCAACACAAACAGTCTTCTTTCGTGACTATCGTTCTTTCAAAAAACTAGTTTCTTGGGCCCAGAGTTCGAACCACACCCAAGAAACAGAGATGACCCACTCTCAGGTGCCTAGCCTTGCCTCAGTCTCAAATGCTTAAAATGGCGGAACACCTTATCATACTGATCAGGGGAAGCCAAGCTACTCCCTCAGAAAGGAAAAGAGATCTATCCCCTGTAGTTTTGTCTGAATAAGAGTCAGATGAATCTGATGTATCAGACTATGAAGACATGCAACCCCTCTCCACTTATGAGGATTCTGATGCAGAGAACTCCATTCCTTCAGCCTCTCCCCCAGAGGACTTTTCCTTTGGGGAAACCCTGCATACTTTAAGGGAGCATTTCCAATGAGAGAGTTAGGACTAACCTCAGTCTAAAAAGAGACCAAGGGAATTCCTAGATCTACCACAACACAGACCCTTGACCATCCCCCCAGTCCTGGATGTCATGGATGATGTTTTCCTTGAATCCAGCTCGACTCCTGACGCTCTACCTCCTGCGACCCAGAAAACCAGACACAGGTACTAGGAGTCCCTGACTCGCACAAATATGTTTTTTAAAATCCAATTGCTGACCCTGAGGTCATTTCTCAAGGGCCAAAAGGGATTAAAGCAACCTTTTCTAAGAATCCCACCCCCTCAGACAGGGATTCCCGAGCATTGGACAGATGGGGTAAAAAAGTATACACCTCAGCTACTCTTGCTATCAGGGCACTAAATTGTCAGTTCCATATGCTGAAATAGCAGCAACATACCTTGGAACTCCTTAAATAAAAAATGTCTTCCTTTCCTGCTTGTGCAGAATCTAAAGTTACAAGAGTTAATGCATTCTGCAAGTCAAGTAACTAAACACACTTTGCACTATGGTTTTTACACCCTAAAAGCTTCTTGCAGGGCAGCAGTCACTGGGTCTGTCATTAGAAGACATGCATGGCTTAAGGAACAACCCCTTCCAGACCATTTCAAATCTAAATTGTTGGATGCCCCCTTGCACATAGGTAACTTATATGGCACTAAGGCAGAAGAGGTCTTAAAAAAAAGATGCAAACAGTTAAAGATTTCTTACAGGTCCAACCCCCTAGGTTCAGCACCCAAAGGATAATCTTCCTGGGAGCAAGTTTGGACACAGCATCCCAGATGGCATACCTTACACCAGAGAAACAAATTTTCCTGGCAGCCTAATTCTCTCAACTGGCCACCAGGCCCCAGCTATCTGCAGGGATGATCCTGCAAGCTCTAGGGTTCATGCCATCTTGCATACTAATTACATATGCCAGACTGCATATGAGGAAACTTAAGTGATACTTAGAGCCTTTGGTGTCAACACTCTCAAGACCTGGAAACTCTTCTACCTATAATTCCTTGCCTCAGAAAGGAATTTCTTTGGTGGGAAATAGCATGCTCTCACAACAAGGGACTGCCCATCTCCCCAATCCCTGCTGCCCAGACCCTCACCACAGATGCATCAGACTATGCTTGGGGTGCACACCTGGACGACAGATGCATACAGGGCCAGTGGAGTCCACAGCAAGTCCCGTTGCACGTCAGTCAAAAAGAGGTAATGGCTGTGCAGCACGCCTTGATAGCTTTCAAGCCCCTTCTGTCCCCAGGGGTTCTCCTGATCAAAATAGACAACACCACTGTGATGTTGTACCATCAACAAGCAGGGAGGGACTCACTCCTACCCTCTGTGCAGTCTGGCCATGACCCATTTGCTCACAGCCTCTTCCCTGCAACTACACCTGTTAGCACAATTCCTACCAGGCTGTCTCAACTCCCTGGCAGACCAATTAAGCAGAAACCTTCTGGACCCACACGAGTTGCAGTTCAACAGAAATAACTTCACCTTAACTCAGACAGGTCGACCTTTGGAGTTCCCCATATTTGCCTCCCACACCAACCATCAGCTCAGCAAATTCTACCAAGGAGCATCACTGCATGGCTTGGAAAGTGGATGCCCTGTCCTTCCCTTGGGTCATTCTCTCGGTCTATGCCTTTCCTCCCCTTCCTCTCATCCCCAGGGTACTGCTCAAGATAAGGGAGGAAAAACCAAGGACCATTCTTATAGCTCCAGACTGGCCCCGACAACACTGGTGTACCCCTTGTTGTGCAGCCTGTCCCCACTGCCTCCATGACATATTCCATTGATTCCAAGTCTCCTGACCCAGAGGGAAGGGGAATTCATGCATCCTCAATTGCAGTTACTCAATTTGGCAGCTTGGCTTATTCCCTAAACCCAAACCAATCTGCCATCTTCAATAAACAGGTTCTGGATGTTATCCATGAGGCCAGACGTCCTATCACCAGAAAGTCTATTGCAGATAAATGGAAAAAGTTCTGCACCTAGATGTAGGCTAAGGGGGCCAATACGGCACAGCCCTCCATCCTGGATTACTTAGCTGACCTACTGCACAGTGGTCTCTTTCTCCTCTGTAAAAATTCATGCCTCTGCTATTTCTGCTCACGTTGCCACTGAGCAGCCCCTTTTCTCACACCCTTTCGTCAAGCAGTTCCTGAGAGGGCCTAGCAACTTGAGGCCCCCCCAAGAGGGCACCAACACCAGCTTAGGACCTTAACTTTGTCTTGGAAAAGCTTGCCCTACCTCCTTTCAAAACAGTTTCTTCTGCAGAGCTAAAATTTCTCTCCTGGAAGACAGCATTCCATCTGGCCATTACTTCAGGCAGAAGAGTCTGAGCTGCAAGCACTCATGGCTGTGGAACCCTTCATCATCTTCCATGCAGACAGGGTATCCCTCAGAATTAACCCATCCTTCATGCCCAAGGTGGCGTCCAATGTGGCTCTCAACCAGTCCATTCATTTGCCCACCTTTCCTAATCCCCAGAACAAGGGGGGGAAGAATTATTCACACTCTAGATAGGCACAGACAGCTAAGATTCTATCTGGACAGGACTAAATCCTTCAGAAAGTCTTATCAGTTGCTGGTTAGCTTTGCTACAGATGCAGAAGGCAAAGCCATCTCCAAGCAAACAATTTCCAAATAGATAGCACACTGCATCCATTTCTGCTACAGACAGCATGGAAAGCCTCCCCCAAGGGGGTCAGGACACACTCCACCAGAGAAGCCTCTACCTCTGCAGCTTTCCTCAGAGGAGTCCCCACCAGGGACACCTTGGAGGCTGCCACCTGGACATCTATTTGCACTTTTACCAAGCATTGCCACCTGCCTCTTCTCCAAATCCAGGGCAGGGTTTGCCTCTGCAGTCTTGCAGGGCATCCTAGCCAGCCCCTAGATGTTCTTCATGTTTCACTGTTGCAGTCATTACATTTGGGTAATCTGCTGGCAGGTTGCCCTCAGCCTGAATTCTAAAGTCTTGGGTCCTGCGTCGGTTGCCGTCTTCTCTTCCATGACGTCAGGTCATCAGGGGTATAAAACATGCAGCCGACGCCATTTTCTTTAGTCTTTCTTGCCACACGGTGCCCGAAGCAGAAGCATTTTGCAAGTACCGGTCGGCCGACTACTGAAATATTCGAGTTTGAGTTTCAGAACCGAAGTCTTAACTAAAGCGAAGTACCCCGTTGAGGAAACTTTTTTCTTGCTTTTTACCAATGTCAGAAAAAGTAAATAATTGTATTACTTGTGGGAAGCAAATACCTCATAAGGATTTCCATTTATACTGTATTCCTTGCCTAGGCTCTGATCACAACCTGCCTGGCTGTCGGTTTTGTGCTAGATTTAACCAACGCACTATTAAGCATCGGTATATTTTTGCATCTTAAGTATTTTAGAAACAGATTTAACTACCCAGAAATGTCGTCGAATAGCAATCCGACTACCGGAGTTCATAAAAAATGCAAAGAAAAGGACAGAGAAAGGCAGCCGAGATCCAAAACCGACGACAAAGCTTCTCCTAAGCCAGTCGCCGGTACTCAGTGAGGTGCTTTCACAGCCCCTGATACCCGCTACCTTCGAGTCGCAGGCCTCCACCGACACCCATGTGGAGTCTGGCATGCCGCAAGATACTCAAGGTATTGGACTGACGGATGTATCTCCCTCAGATGGGTCCAGAGCCGCTGAGCAGGCACCGGCTTCTGAGGTTGTATTCAGACCTCAACATTTATATATCAAACCGAAAGCTGCAAAACCAAAGGCAAAGACATCTTCTAAATCTAAAAAAAGACACCTGAGCCACATGCACAGGCCTCTATGCCTAAAAAACAGATGATCAAAATGGCTGAAGACCTTATTACCTTGATCAGGGGGTACCCATCCCCCTCCAGATAAGAGGCCTAGGCAAGACACTGACTGAGTCTTCAGATCAGGTTTCTATTTCTTCTGATTCCTCTTCTGATCAGGAATTATCTTTACCTCCCTATGAGGATTCTGATGCTGGGGAGTCTATTCCATCTGCATCTCCTCCTGAGGATTATTCATTTGGAGAAACCTTGCATACTTTGAGGGAGCATTTTCACAGGGAGAGTCAAGACTTCTCAGAATCAAAAAAGAGGCTCAGGGATTTCCTCCTTCTCCCTCAGCACAAGCCTTTAGCCATTCCCCCTGATTTAGACATTGTGGGTGATGTGTTTTCGGAGTCCAGCCTGACGCCTGACTCCTTACCTCTGGCTCCCAGTAAGCCTGACAGATATTACAGGGTCTCTGACTCTCATCAATTTTTATTTAGAAACCCTGCTGCTGATCCTGAAACTATTTCACAGGGTCCAAAGGGAGTTGAGGCCTCAACAGCAAAAAAACCCTACCCCCTCCGACAGAGATTCAAGGGCACTGGACAGATGGGGAAAAAAGGTTTATACATCTGCAACCTTAGCAATCAGGGCCTTAAACTGTCAATTTCATATGCTTAAGTACCAACAACATGTTATGGGATTGCTGAAACAGGATATGATGATAATTTCAGAATGTGCAGAAAATAAGGAATTGCAGGAATTATTGCATACAGCTGAACAAGTTGGAAAGCATTCTTTGCAATGTGGTTTTGATTCTTTAGAGGCCTCCTGCAGGGCCGCAGTTACTGGATCTGTGATTAGGAGGCATGCCTGGTTAAAGGAACAAAATTTGCCTGATCATGTTAAAGCTAAATTGCTAGATGCACCTTTACAGTGTGATTCTCTGTTTGGTATTAAGACAGAAGAGGTTTTAAAGAAAATGGAAGACAAAGCTAAGTCTATGCAAACTGTTAAAGATTTCTTACAAGTGCAGCCACCTAGATTCATTAGACACTGGCCTACAAAAAATTGGTCCTTTCCTGTGTCAGACAGAGCTCAAAGGGGCAAATCCAGACACCCTAATGGTTCCAGGTACCAGGCTCAAGACTCATACAGGTCAAAGCAGTGGGGCGCATCCACCTCCAAATCTGGAGGAGATAAAGCGCAAACCTACAGAAAGCAATCCCAATGACTTCCCTCTGCCTACACCAAGCACTTATCTTTTGGCAGCACCCATAGGGGGAAAATTAGCACTTTTTGCTCAAAATTGGCAGTTAATAACCCAGGGCAAGTGGGTACTAAACATCATATCACAGTGTTACGGATTCCATTTCCACACACTGCCAATGACAAATGGTTGGCCAGATCTGCCAAAACAACAATGGGCAGAGGCACAGAAACTGGTTATGTCCCTCATGGATATGGGGGCCATTCAGATAGTACCAGAACAGGAAAAAGGACGAGGTTTTTACTCAAGACTGTTCTTGGTACCCAGAAAGGACAAGGTCTGGCGGCCAGTACTGGATTTATCGATTTTGAACACATACTTGGACATTCCAAAATTCAAAATGCTCACTTTACAACAGCTTCTGTCCATGCTGGGCAAGAGTGCTTGGCTGGTGACTTTAGACCTAAAAGAGGCATACCTGCATGTCCCAATAAGACAGTCTTGCAGAAGATACCGCAGATTCAAGGCTGGCTCAGTGCATTACCAATTCTCTGCACTGCCCTTTGGCTTATCTACTGCGCCCAGGGTCTTTACAAAGTGCCTGGCACCAGTAATTGCATTTTGCAGACAAAGAAGTATTCAAATATATTGTTACTTGGACTACTGTCTCATTCAAGCAGAGAACAAGGACTCTCTTCTACGACACCTGGCATTTGTGAAAAGGCTTCTAACATGCCTAGGGTACACAATAAACGAAAAGAAATCACAACTGTTACCCTCTCAAAAGATAACATTCCTGGGTGCAAGCTTGAATACAACTGCCCAGATGGCTTACCTCACGCCAGACAAGCAAAGGCAACTGACTACTTACTTCAAGCTGATGGCAACAAAAACCCAGTCTTCTGCAAGACAAATTCTGCAGGCTCAGGGCTTCATGGCATCCTGCATCCTACTAATTCCATATGCAAGACTGCATATGAGGAAACTTCAATGGTACCTAAAATGTTTATGGAGTCAACATTCACAGTCTGGAAACAATGATTCCTCTCATTCCCTGCCTGCAACAGGAGTTTCTATGGTGGGCAAAGGCCTGTCACCAAAACATGGGATGGCCCTTCGCTCTACCCCCTGCCAGCCAAACCTTAACAGACACATCAGATTATGCCTGGGGGGCCCACATGGCAGGAAGATGCATTCAGGGCATATAGGCACCAAATCAAATGCATTTATATATCAACCAGAAAGAGATGCTAGCTGTTCAAAGTGCCTTAACCGCCTTCAAGGACTTGCTTCATCCAGGACAATACTGATAAAGACTGACAACACCACAGTCATGTGGTATATAAACAAGCAAGTGGGCATACACTCATACCCCCTTTGCAGATTAGCCATGGCACTGTGGGACACAGCTTTGACCTACCAACTACATCTTCAAGCTCAATTCCTGCCAGGAAAGCAAAACACTCTGGCAGACGATTTAAACAGAAACCTTATGGATCCTCATAAGTGGAAACTAAATCCACAAGTCTTCAGCATAACAGAGAAATGGGGGAGCCCAGACATAGATCTATTTGCCTCTCCTCAAAATTATCATCTGAAAAGATTCTGCACAAGGACTTATCACAGACAAGCATGGAAAGTGGACGCCCTATCCTTCAGTTGAAAAAAAACTATAATTTTACGCCTTTCCTCCTCTGCCTCTTCTACCCAAGGTCCTCCTAAAAGTCAGACAAGAGAAGCCAAAGATGATATTAATTGCCCCGGACTGGCCCCACCAATACTGGTACCCAATCCTAAGGAAATTGTCTCAATACCCAGCTTGGACCTTGCCTCAAAAACCACAACTACTGTCCCAGCAAAACAATCAGATCCTGCACAATCAACTACAGACTCTGAACCTGGCAGTATGGCTAATCCTGTAATCATACAAATGACACCTCTCAGTAAAGCTGTGATTGATGTCATTTTGGAAGCCAGAAGGCCTAGTACTAGAAAATCTTATGCTGACAAATGGAAGAGATTCTGTGCTTGGAATCGAGCACAAGGTACTGATACAGCAGAACCACATATTCCTCAGATATTACAATACTTAACTGAGATGCTTGACAAAGGCCCATCTTTCTCATCAATCAAAATCCATGCCTCTGCCATTTCGGCTTATTACAATACAGAGCCACCAATCTTTTCTCATCCTTTACTAAAGCAGTATCTTAGAGGAGCCAAAAATTTAAGGCCTCCTAGGAGATCACCATTACCTGCATGGGACCTCAATTATGTATTGGAAAAACTCACCCTGCCTCCATTTGAACCAGCTGCTACCGCTGATATAAAGTTCTTATCATGGAAGACAGCTCTGCTACTAGCAATTACTTCAGCAAGAAGAGTTTCAGAGATACAGTCTCTCATGGCTGTAGAGCCTTTTATCATATTTTACCCAGACAGGGTGTCTCTGAGGACAAATCCTACTTGTATGCCTAAGGTCGTTTCCAGTGTGGCTGTTAACCAAACAATTCATCTGCCAACTTTTAATCCAAATCCACAGAACAAAGGGGAGAGAATTCTGCATTCCTTGGACGTACACAGACAGCTAAGATTGAGCAGGACTAAAGCTCTAAGAAAAACTGAGCAATTACTAGTGTCATATGCTGCAGGATCAGAAGGAAAGGCTATTTCAAAGCAGACAATTTCAAAGTGAATAAGCCATTGCATCCGTTTCTGTTACTTACACCATGGCAAACCTGTGCCCAAGGGCATTAGGTCTCACTCCACCAGGGCTGCAGCTACTGCAGCAGCCTTTCTCAGAGTACCAACCAAGGACATTCTAGAGGCTGCTACTTGGAGTTCTGTTCACACCATTACAAAGCATTACCATTTGCCTCTTTACTCTAAGTCCAGGGCAGGCTTTGCCAATGCAGTGCTGCAGGGCCTTATAGCCTCACCTAATGCTGTTTAGCTCCAGCCTCCCAACCATAGCTTTGGGATTCTACCCAAATGTAATGACTGCAACAGTGAAACATAAAGAACATAGTACAGTTGTGTACACTTACCATAAATGTAGATGTTTGAGTGTCTTCACTGTTGCAGTCCAGGTTACCCTCCTGCCATCCCCCTGTCATTCTACAGTAAATCTTTCCTTCTCTGTGTTCTACAACCTTTGTGGTGTATTTGCTTGTAGATGAAGGTAAAGTTTATATTGATGCATGTATATATAAATATTTATAATATTGCTACCTTTTTGGGGGCAAGAAAAACTAAAGAAAATGGCATCGGCTGCATGTTTTATACCCCTGATGACCTGACGTCACGGAAGAGAAGACAGCAACTGATGCAGGACCCAAGACTTTGGAATTCAGCCCGACTGAGGGCAACCTGCCAGCAGATTACTCAAATGTAATGACTGCAACAGTGAATACACTCAACATCTACATTTATGGTAAGTGTACACAACTGTACTTTTCCTTGACTGCCTCCACCCATTTCCTCAGCTTTGGGAATCAACCCAAATGTGATGACTGCAGCAGTGAAACACGAAGAACATAGTACAGTTGTGTACACTTAACATAAATATAGATGTTCAAATGTATTCACTGTTGCAGTCCTGGTTCCCCCCCTCCATCTCCCTTTTTAGGTTCATAGGATGTTCTTAGTGTTTCACTGTTGCAGTCATTACATTTGGGTTATCGCAGTCATTACATTTGGGTTATCTGCTTGCAGGTAGCCCTCAGCCGGCCTGAATATCGAAGTCTTGGATCCCTGCTTCAGATGCTGTCTCTTCCATGACGTCAGGTCGTCAGGGGTATAAAACATTCAGCCGATTGCATTATCTCAGTCTTTCTTGCCGTGCGGTGCCCAAAGCAGAAGCAGTTTGCAAGTGCCAGTCGGCAGACTCCTGAAATTTTCATTTTCAAGTTTCAGAGCTGAAGTCTTCAAATAAGCTAAGTACCCTGTTGGGGGGATCCTTTTTCTTGCTCTAAACCGGTCAGTAAAAGTTAACAATTGTATTACCTGTGGAAAGCAAATACTTCATAAAGATTTTCATTCGTGCTGCATTCCTTGCTTAGGCCCAGGCCACGACTTCCCTCGCTGTCAGTTTTGTGCCTTATTCAACCCACGAACTATTAGTCATCGGTTTATTTTTGCATCAAATTATTTCAGTACTCTGTTTAACTATCCAGAAATGACTTCAGTAAGCCATCCGACTACCGACATTCCGAAAAAACGTAAAGATAGAGACAGACCGCATAGGTCCAAAGCTACCGACGATGCTTCCATTAAGCTAGTCGCTAGTTTGCCGGTACTCAGTGAGGTGCTTTCGCAGCCCCTGACAACCGCTTGTTCAGATTCGCAGGCTTCTCCTGAGAGCCATTCGGAGTCCTTTGGATGTCTCTACCTTGGATGGGTCCGGAGCCGCTGTGCAGGCACCAGCTTCTGAGGGTGTATTCAGGCCTACTGACTTGCATATTAAACCAATGCCATCTTCTTCAAGGCCTAAAACTCGACCAATGCCTAGAAAACCGACATCCAAACAGCATGGTCAGGCCCATATGCCTAAAAAACAAATGATTCGAATGGCTGAAGACCTTGTTACTTTAATTAGGGGAAGCCAGCCTTCACCCTGTAAGAGACCTAGAACTGATTTTCCTTCTGATCCTTATTCTGAAATTTCTGTTTCTTCTGATTACCAGGATTTGTCCTTATCTACCTTTGAGTATTCTGATGCAGAGGACACCATACCCTCTGCTTCCCTTCTTTTGATGAAACCTTGCACAGTCTTAGGGAGCATTTCCACTGAGAGCCAGGATTACTCTGACTCCAAAAAGAGGCTTACGGAATTCTTACTCCTTCCTCAACACAGGTCCTTCGCTATCCCTCCTGTCCTGGACATTGTAGATGATGCCTTCTTGGAATCTAGCCTGGCCCCAGTCACTTTACCTCCAGTTCCCAGGAAACCAGACAGGTATTAGAGTACCGGACTCTCGCAGGTTCCTCTTCAAGAATCCTATTGCGGATCCTGCGACCATTTCACAGGGACCCAAAGGCATTAAGGCTACTACTGCCAAAAACTCTACCCCCTCTGATGGAGATTCCAGGGCCTTGAACTGATTGGGTAAGAAGGTATACACGTCTGCTACTTTGGCCATTAGGGCCTTAAACTACCAGTTTTGTATGTTAAAGTATCAGCAACATATTATGGGACTAAAACAGAAAATTATGTTGATTCCTGGCTGTGCTGAAAATAAAGAATTACAGGATTTAATGCATTCTGCTGAAGAAGTTGGTAAACATACTTTGCAATGTAAAATATAATTCCAACAGTAACCAGGTACCTCTGCAAAAACACAAAACAAATCCAAAGAATAAAAGCAGGCAGAGGCAAGGCTCCAGTTTCTTTAGCTGATTTATTACAAGACACACAAGCGCTTTCACCACAAGGCTTGTGTGTCTTTATACTTTGCAGTGTGGTTTTGACTCTCTAGTTGACTCTCTAGAAGCGTCTTGCAGGGCTGCTGTCACTGGGTCTGTTTTTAGAAGGCATGCTTGGCTTAAGGAGCAATCTTTGCCAGATCATGTTAAAACTAAATTGCTGGATGCTCCCTTAAACCAAAACCGCCTGTTTGGCAACAAAGCAGAAGTTCTTAAAAAGATGGAGGAAAAAGCTAAATCTATGCAAACTGTTGAAGATTTCCTGCAAGTACAGCCTCCCAGATTTAGTAGGCACTGGTCTTCTAAGAATTGTGCCTTTCCTGTTTTTTCCAGGCCGCTAGGCTATAGTTTCAAGGTACTCATAGGCCTAAGCAGTGGAGTGCTCCTACTTCCAAAGCTGGAAGTAGTAAGACACCCCCCCCTATGGAAGAATGTCACAATGACTTAACCTTAAGCCTTCCAAGCCCTGCTCAACTGCCTGCTCCTTTAGGAGGAAAGATGGCCCTGCATGCAAAAAACTGGGAACTCATTACCCAGGATAAATGGGTTTTAAATATAGTTTTCCAAGGATACAGATTCCAATTCCACACCTTACCAACCCCAAATGGTTGGCCAGACCTACCCCCAAACCAGTGGGCAGAGGCCCAAAGTACAGTTTTGTACCTACCATAAATGTAGATGTTCGAGTGCTCATACAGCTGCAGTCATTACAGATGGGTTATCCTGCCGTCAGGCGGGTCCTCGGTCGGCCGAATTCCAAAGTCTAGGTCCGGTGTCAGTTGTCGTCGCTTCTTCCTTGACGTCAGTGCGGCAGGGGTACAAAAGAGGTAGCCGACGCCATTTTCTTCAGTTTTTCTTGCTCCAGATGTCAGGTGTCCCCCCGAAGGAAGGCAAAACATAAAGTTATGCAAACATGCAATATAGAATAATCAAAAAACAGTAGTTGCAAGCAAATACACCATAAGAGAATACCCCAAATAGGTTGTATGATAAGGTCTTTGTCATAAGGCCTGTCCTAAGAGGGGATGGGGGGGGGGGTAACCTGGACTGCAGCTGTATGAGCACTCGAACATCTACATTTATGGTAGGTACAAAACTGTACTATGTTCATCGTGCATACAGCTGCAGTCATTACAGATGGGAAGAATCCCAAAGCTAAGTAAGGGTGGTAGGCACTAAGTGGAACTCAGAGGAGCAAGGATGCCCTGCAAGACTGCTGTGGCAAAACCCGCTCTAGATTTAGAGTATAGTGGAAGGTGATAGTGCTTGGAGAAAGTGTGCACTGAACTCCAAGTGGCTGCTTCCAAAATGTCCTTGGTAGGGACCCCCTTGAGGAAAGCTGCAGAGGTAGCTGTGGCCCTGGTGGAGTGGGATTTGATGTATACAGGCACAGTTTTTCCATGAAATGAATAACAAAAGCGTATGCAGTGGGCTATCCATTTTTGAAATTGTCTGTTTGGAAATAGCCTTTCCTTGAGCACCTGTAGCATAGGACACACAGAGTTGCTCTGATTTCCTGAATGGCTTTGTCCTGTCCAAATAATAACGAAGTTGTCTGTGAATGTCCAAGGAATGTAGTAGTCTTTCCCCTTTGTTTTGTGGGTATGGATAAAAGGTAGGTAGGTGGATAGTCTGATTCAAAGCTACACTGGATACTACCTGTGGCATAAAGGTAGGGTTGGTTCGCAAGGAAACTCTGTCCTGATGGAAAATGATGAATGGTTGCACAGCCATGAGGGCCTGTAGCTCCGAAACCCTGCGTGCTGAGGTGATAGCCAGAAGAAAGGCTGTTTTCCATGACAAGTATTGTAGTTCTGTTGAAGAAGCTGGCTCAAAGGGAGGAAGTTTAGCTTTTCCAATACGAAGTTGAGGTCCCAAGCAGTGACTGGTGGCTTCCTTGGGGGTTTTATATTTTTTGCCCCTCTGAGGAACTGCCTTAAGAGAGGATGTGAGAATAAAGGAGGATCTGTATTGTATTGTGCAGAAATGGCTGAAGCGTGGATCTTGATGGAGGAGAGGGAAAGTCCACTGTTTAACATCTCAGCTAGGTACTGTAAAATTTGAAGTATATTTATTACCCAAGGATTCTGGCCCTTTTCTTGATTCCAGGTACAAAATCGTTTCTATTTGGCGGAGTAGGCTTTTCTAGTAGAAGGTCTTCTGGCCTCCAAGATGACATCCTGCACCTCCTTGGAGAGGAGTCTGTTGGAAAATCAAGGAATTCTCCATGCAGCTAGATGTAGGGTTTTGAGCTGGCTGTGAAGGGTTTTGTAGCTGTGCTGGGACAACAGAAGAGGGACTAGAGGTAGGATCCATGGTGGGGAATGTCAGGCTCTTCAGGAGCGGATACCAGTGTTGTCTTGGCCAGTCTGGAGCAATGAGAATCATTTGCGGCCTCTCTGCTCTGGCTTTTAATAGACCTTTGGCCAGCAGAGGAAGAGGCGGGAAGGCATAAACTGTCAATGTTGTCCAATTGAAAGAGAGTGCGTCCACTTTCCAGGCCTGTGGATAATAGGTCCTTGAACAAAATTTTTTCAACTGGTAATTTCTGTGGGTAGCAAAGAGATCTATGTCTGGCTGTCCCCATGCCTGAGTTATCTTTGTGAAAACTTGAGGATGCAACTTCCATTCATGTGGAACTGTCATATTTCTGCTTAGGTTGTCTGCCAGTGTGTTTTCCTTCCCTGGCAGGAATTGTGCCTGTAGTTGAATTTGCAATTCCAGTGATGTGTTCCATAGGGTCATGGCTTGCCTGCACAGGGGGTATGAATGAGTTCCCCCCTGTTTGTTTATGTACCACATCACTGTGGTGTTGTCTGTCCTTATCAATAGCTGTCCTGGAAGCAGTAGGTCTTTGAAGGTCATAATAGCATTTTGCACGGCTAGCATTTCCTTTTGGTTGATGTGTAGGTGCTTCTCTTTTTGGGACCATTTTCCCTGAATGCACTGATCTGTCGTGTGCTCCCCAGGCGTAGTCTGAGGCGTCTGTTGTGTTGATTTGAGTTGCTTGAGGTACACAGAAAGGGAGACCTGTGTTTCTTAGGCATGTTTGAGCCCACCACATAAATTCCTTTTGAAGGCATGGAATAAGTGGTATAATTGTTCCAAGCTGTGTTGAGACCATAAGTTTTTTGGGTACCATTGAAGTTTCCTCATATGCAGCTTTGCACATGGGATTAGTAGGATGCAAGATGCCATGAATCCCAGAGCCTGCAGGACTTTCCTTGCAGTTAGCCTGGTGAAAGTTGCCATTTTGCTGAAGTATTGAGACAGTTGCCCTTGTTTGTCTGGTGTGAGGTAGGCCATCTGGGTGGTTGTATTCAAGCTGACACCCAGGAAAATTATTTGTTGAGAGGGTATTAGTTTTGATTTCTTTTTGTTGACTGTGTATCCCAGGAAGTTCAACAGTTTTATTACAAATGCCAGGTGCTGCAATAGTATGTCCTTGCTGTCTGCTTGGATCAGGCAGTCATCCAGATGTGGGTAGATTTGTATTCCTTGTAGTCTGCAGAAGGCGATTACTGATGCCAGGCATTTCGTAAACACTCTGGGCGCAGTAGATAAGCCAAAGGGCAATGCAGAGAATTGGTAATGGGTTGAACCTGCAAGAAATCTGAGGTATCTTCTGCAATCTTGTCTGATAGAGGGACATGCAGGTATGCCTCCTTGAGGTCCAATGTTACCAGCCAAGACTCCTTGCCCAGCTTGGGAAGAAGCTGCTGTAATGTGAGCATCTTGAATTTTGTCACCTGTAGATATGTGTTTAGGATGGATAGGTCTAAGATAGGTCTCCAATCTTTGTCTTTCCTTGGTACCAGGAATAGTCTGGAATAAAACCCTTGACCTTGTTCTTTTGCAGGTACCTCTTGAATTGCTTTCATGTCCATGAGAGCGGAAATTTGTTTTTGTGCCTCTGCCCTTTGATTTTGTGGCAGGTTTGGCATGCCTCTCATTTTTGGAAGGGTGTGAAAGTGGAACCTGTAGCCTCTGTCTATAATGTCCAGAATCCATTTGTCTTTTGTAACAAGATGCCAATTTTTTGAGAATAATGCCAGTTTTCCGCCCAAAGGTGCTGCCATTAAAGCTTTGCTTGGCAGGTGTAGGGGGAAGTCATTGTGTCTGTTTTCTAAATGACTGTGTGCTATCTTCTCCACCTCTTGGGGTTGGTGCTTGCCACTGTCTGGCTCTGAAAGATCCTTGAGGTTGCCCTCTACCCCTTGGACGCCTGTATCTGCCCCTTTGAGGTCTGTCCGTGGCTGGAAAGGACCAATTTTTTGAAGGCCAGTTTCTGCTGAAACGTGGAGGTTGTACCTGCAGGAAATCTTTCACTGTTTGCATTGCTTTCGCTTTTTCCTCCATTTTCTTTAGTACCTCCTCAGCTTTAACACCAAACAGTACATCTTTTTGAAGAGGTGCATCTAATAATTTAGCTTTGACATGATCTGGTAAGGTTTGCTCTTTGAGCCAAGCATGCCTCACGATAACAGACCCGTAACAGCAGCTCTACATGAGGCCTCTAAAGCATCAAAACCACACTGCAAGGTATGTTTACCCACTTGCTCTGCACCATGCAACAAATCCTGCAACTCTTTTAAATCTGGTTGTTCTGGTTGTGTCATTTTGCTTTTCAACTGAGATAACAAAAACTGTTGATACTTTAACATATGGAATTGACAGTTTAATGCCCTCATGGTTAAAGTGGCCGAGGTATACACCTTTTTCCCCCACCTTTCTAAAGCTCTGGAATCTCTCTCTGAAGGTAATGAGTTTTTAGCAGTAGAGGCCTTAATTCCCTTGGGACCCTGTGAAATAGTTTCTGGGTCAGCAGTATGGCTTTTATAAAGGAACTGGTGAGAATCAGGAACCCGGTAATACCTGTCTGGTTTAACAGGAGCTGGAGGTAAAGAATCTGGATTAAGGCTAGCTTCTGTGTACACATCATCCAATATATCTAAAACAGGAGGGATAGCCAGGGGGCCTATGCTGGGGGAGCAGAAGAAATTCCCTGAGCCTTTTCTTGGAATCTGAGTAATCTTGGCCTTCCCAGTGAAAGTGTTCCCTCAATGTATGCAGGGTTTCCCCAAAAGAGTTGTCCTCAGGGGGGGAGACCGAGGGAATACACTCCTCAGCATCAGAGTCTTCAAAAGGTGAATAGGCGTAATCCTGGTCCTCAGAGTGTTCTGAGGTAATAGAAGCTTGATTTGAGGAAGGGTAGTCTTCCTCTAATCGGGGTCTTTTGTCAGAGGGGGGTTGAGAACCCTTGATAAGAGTCATCAAATCCTCAGCCATTTTAAGCATCTGCTTTTTAGGCATGGTGCCTTGAGAGGAGGTCTGAGGACCCTGTTTTTTGGTTTTCATGGCTGCTTTAGATTTAGTGAAAGCTTTAATAGAGAAGGAGGAAGGCCTGAAGACACCTTGAGAAATGGCAGGCCTGTCTAAATTCTGAGTTTCCCCGCCAAGAGTGGCGTCGGTATCTGCAGTAGGAATTGGGGACCGAGGAGCCTGCGACCTCGGGTGCTGAAGTTACCGGTAGTGTAGTGTCATCGGTACTCAAGGGCTGCATAGGCGCCTCGCTGAGAACCAAAGAACCGGTAGTCGGTCTAAGCGTGGTCTGAGTAGTTGGTGCAGACCTCAGATGTCGGTCCTTATCTTTGCGTCTTTTGCTCAAAACTGGAGTCGGAGTATCCGACGACACGATATAATTAATTTTTTGCCAAAATAATGATGGGCGAACTCCGCCCGGCGCTTAATAGTGCGCTTGTTGAATCTAGCACAAAAACAGCAGGCCGAGACGTTGTGGTCTGGGCCTAAGCAAGGTATACAGAGAGTGGAAATCCTTATGCGGTATTTGCTTCCCGCAAGAAATGCAATTATTAACTTTGTCTGACATCGGTCTGAGGCAAGAAAAGTTTCCCCAACGGGGTACTTAGCTTTCAAGAAGACTTCGGCTGAAATACTTTCGTAAATTTCAGGAGCTGGCTGACTGGCACTTGCGAACTGCTTCTGCTTCGGGCACAACGCGGCAAGAAAGACTGGAGAAAATGGCGTTGGCTGCCTCTTTTGTACCCCTGCCGCACTGACGTCCGTGAAGAAGCGACGACAACCGACGCCGGACCTAGACTTTGGAATTCGGCTGACCGAGGACCTGCCTGACGGCAGGATAACCCGTCTGTAATGACTGCAGCTGTATGCACGATGAACATCAGCAGGTTCTCTCTCTTCTAAGTATCAGGGTTATTCAACCTGTCCCAGCAGAAGAAAGGGGGGACAAGGTTTTTACTCAGACTTTTCCTGGTACCCAGAAAAGACAGCTTCTGGCATCCTATCCTGGACCTCTCTATTCTAAATAACTTTTTGGTGATACCAAAATTCAAAATGCTAACACTTCAACAGCTGCTTCCTGTGCTAGGCAAAGATGCCTGGTTGGCAACCTTAGAATTAAGGGAAGCTTACCTGCACATTCCAATAAGGGAATCTTGCAGGAAATACCTACGTTTCAGAGCAGGTTCCATGCACCATCAGTTCTCTGCACTTCCCTTTGGCTTATCTACTGCACCAAGGGTGTTCACAAACTGTCTAGCTCCAGCCATTGCATTTTGCAGGCAAAGAAATATTCAGATATACCCATACCAGGATGATTGTCTGATTCAGACAGGAGGACAGGACATGCTACTAAATCATCTGGCATTTGTAAAGAAACTGCTAACCTCGCTGGGGTACACCATAAACAAAAATAAATCTCATCTAGTACCCTGCAAGCAGATTGTATTCCTGGGAGCAAGCTTGAACACAACTTCCCAGATAGCTTACCTCACGCCACAGAAACAAGTTTATTTGACAGCCTACTTCAAACTACTGGCCACAAAGACCCAGCTATCTGCAAGGAAACTCCTGCAAGCCCTGAGGTTCATGGCCTCTTGCATTCTACTAATTCCATATGCAAGACTGCATTTGAGGAAACTACAGTGGTATCTATAATGCCTATGTTGTCAGCATTCTCAGGATATGAAAACAATGATTCTCATCATTTCTTGTATAAAGACAGAGTTCCGTTGGTGGGCAGAGGCCTGCCACCACAACAAGGGACTCCCATTCACTCTACCTCCTGCTGCCCAAACCCTAACAGATGCATCAGACTATGCATGGGGGGCTCACTTGGCAGGGCAGTGCATTTAGGGCAAATGGAACCCGAGTCAGATGCACCTACATATCGATCAAAAAGAAATGTTAGCTGTGCAGAATTCCCTGACAGCCTTCCAGGACCACATTCTTCCAGGGCAGTTATTGGTAAAGACGGAGAAACACCGCTGTTATGTGGTACATAAACAAGCAGGGGGGAACCCACTCATACCCTCTCTGCAGACTAGCCATTCCTCTGTGAAACACAGCCTTGAGCTACCAAGTGCACCTACAAGCTCAATTTGTGCCAGGCAAGCTAAATTCACTGGTAGACCTAAGCAGAAATCTCATGAACCCACACGAGTAGAAACTGGAACCAAAGATATTCAACCTTTTGAGAAACAAATGGAGGAACCCAGAGATAGACCTGTTTGCCTCCCCTCAGAGCTACCAATTGGACAAATTCTGCACAAGGACTCCCCACAGTCAAGCTTGGAAAGTGGATGCCTTGTCCTTCACATGGGAAAGCCTCTCAGTTTGCCTTTCCCTCTCTGCCTCTTCTCTCGAAAGTACTGCTAAAGATCAAACAGGAAAAACCAAGGACAATACTGATTGCACCAGACTGGCCACGCCAGCACTGATACCCCTCTTGCACAGTATGTCACTGCTGGAACCATAGCACCTGCCTCAGACCCCTTCCCTGCTGTCCCAGCAGGAGGGCCAGATTCTGCACTCTCAGCTTCAAACCCTGAACCTTTGCAGCCTGGCTAATTCATTGAGCTCTCCAGTAGCATCCCTCAGTAAGCATGTGCTAGATGTCATTCTGGAGACAAGGAGGCCTAGTACTAGAAAATCCTATGCTGAAAAGTGGAAAAGATACTGTTCCTGGAGCCAGGCTCGGGATGGGCACAACGGTGCCCAGCTTACCTCATATTCTACAGTACTTAATAGAGATGCTCCACAAGGGCCTTTCCTTCTCGTCAATTAAAATTCATGCCTCTGCCATTTCAGCACATAATACTGAGCCACCCCTCTTCTCTCACCCCCCCCGCTAAAGTAATTCCTCAGAGGAGCCAAAAATTTAAGACCACCCAGGGGAGCCCCTACTCCAGCCTGGGACCTCAACTTTGTATTGGAAAATCTCACTCTACCTCCTTTTGAGCCAGCTGCAACTGCAGAATTGAAATTCCTTTCTTGTAAAACAGCCTTCCTTCTAGTCGTCACTTCAGCAAGAAGGTGGTGTCTAGTGTGGCCCTTAACCAGTCCATTCATTTGCATACTTTTTTCCCAAATCCACAAAACAAAGGGAAATGAATACTGCACTCTTTGGACGTACACAGAAAACTTAGATTTTATTTGGACAGGACTAAGCCTCTCAGGAAATCTGAACAGCTGCTAGTTGGCTTTGCTGCAGGGGCAGAGGGGAAGGCCATTTCAAAGCACACCATTTCTAAGTGGATAGCCCATTGCATTAATTTCTGCTATAAGCACCATGGAAAACCTACCCCACAGGGGGATAACATCACATTCCACCAGGCTGCATCTACCTCTACAGCCTTTCTCAGAGGTGTCCCTATACATCCTAGAAGCTGCTACCTGGAGCTCTGTACATACCTTCACCAAGCATTACCACAAGCCTTTGTTTTCTAAATCTAGAACTGGTTTTACCACTGCAGTCTTGCAGGGCCTAATAGCTGGTCTTAATGCTCTCTATCTTCCTCCCCTTTAGCTTTGGGAATCTACCCAAATGTAATGACTGCAACAGTGAAACACGAAGAATATAGTACAGTTGTGTACACTTACCATAAATGTAGATGTTCGAGTTTATTCATTGTTGCAGTCCTGGTTACCCTCCCTCCAGCCCTCTGACTTTTCTTGGCTATACCTTTCCTTTTGTTTTAAGTGTATTTCTGCTTTCTGGTGTATTTGCTTTTTATTGGAGGTGTGTAACCTAATATATATTTGTTTCCCATTATGGGGGCACCTGACATCTGGGGCAAGAAAAACTGATGTAATGGTGTCTGCTGCATGTTTTATACCCCTGATGTCATGGAAGAAGAGACAGCATCCAATGCAGGGATCCAAGACTTTGATATTCAGGCCGGCTGAGGGCTACCTGCAAGCAGATAACCCAAATGTAATGACTGCAACAGTGAATGTACTCGAACATCTACATTTATGGTAAGTGTACACAATTGTACTTTCATAGGTAGGTACTAGGCTATTGGCCCTAGGGCCTATACAAGCCTAGCCAAAAAGGTACCCTGGCTTTTGCCACCCAAGATAATTATTTTCTTGTGCCCCTGTCAAGCAGAGCCACAGAAGTTATCCCTTGGGTGAATTTCCTATTACCCATCCAGTCATCAAGATTTTTCTTGGAGTGCTAATTTTTCTTGAGTGCTAAGAGGGCCTTTCTTCTCCCTCTCCTGTTATTACCATTCTAACTTGTTCTTTCCTTACAAAGGACATATTGGTATTTATTTTCCACTGGTGGAGTTCTTCCACCAGAACCTAGCCTCCTACTTTGGGGGCTCCTGACAGGTTAGGCAAGCAAAACTGATGTAATGGCATCGGCTGCCTTACTTTATACTACTGATGACCTGATGTCAGTCCTCAAGCGGTAGCAACTGACACAGAAGTACTAAGTCTCTGGTATTCGGGCCGGCCGAGGGCTACCCTGGCAGGGATAACCCAAATGTGATGTGAATACACTTGAACATCTACATTTATGGTAAGTGTACACAACTGTACTTTTTTCTTGCCCTCAGGCCGTAGAGTTAATGCTGCTTGCTGGGCCTTTCAGTCCAGCAATCAGTCCATCTTGTGGCACTTAAATAAAAGGGAGGGAAGGGCATGTTGGTCATATACGATCTGTAAATTGATGATGATGATGATGATGTGCACTTGGCAGTGCGCCACAAGGAGAGCTGTAACCCTGTCAGACCTTCATATTACCAGTGAAAAGAATATGATAATGGACTGTGTGGGAGAGTCCTCTCACCTTGTCTTGGATCTGCTCCTTAGGGAACCATGTCTAATTTGAGTCTTCATGAGAAGGGGTACAGAAGAAAATTGGGTTCTGTTTCACCCTATACTGCAGCAAGGCATGAAAATGTTGGTAACAGATGTGATCTCCCTCCTTATCACTGTTGCAGTATTCATAGCATGTGAGATTTCCTGGCAAGGATAGCCCAGCGTCTGGCCAGTATGTCAAAGCCTTTACATTTTCCTGTTGTATAGCGGGCGTATTTTCCTCATGCAAGCGAAGGGCTTAAATTTGACTTGCATATGCTCTACACTCAAAACTTCTGTGCCACCAATCCGAACACCACAGTTGAAGCCATTTTGAATGCATTTTGCTGAGCTGATTTCTACTGAGCCATTTCAGATAAGTGCCTATTGAGGTTCTTTCTTTTTCCTTCTCTGTTCGTGTACTTAAGGTTCATGTCATCCAGGAAGGGAAAATGTCAGTGTGGGAAACAGATTCTCCATAAAGACCACCCAGAGAAGGGCTTATTCTTCCTAGGTGTTTCAGACAGTCATATCTTGTGTACAGTTTCAGACTTTTCTTCCCAAAACATTTTGTTCAGTCTGTCCTCTTTATCCATTCATCTTTTCTTTAAAACCAATGATGTAATGCGATCCTATCTCACCTACATTCATAACTGATGGGCTCGGAGCCGAGAATCGGCTCCGACTCAGCCGCTACACTAGCATGAAGTCTCTCATTGGCTGGGCCAACCCCTTATCCCATGATGCACCACACCCAAACCCCCAGATCTCGTTTGCCGCTCCTAGAGTAACGACGTGGTCTCGACTTGGCTGTGGCTAAGTACCCTTCTATTTTGGCCTTTTTGGTCGTTTTTTTGAAGTTAGCTTAAATTTTATACCCAAACAGCTATTTTAATAGCTGTCTTGTTGTTAAGTACCCTTGTGATTGACTGTTTGTTTTTTGGATTGTTGTGGTGATTCCTTCTGTTTGGTGGGCTAGGCCCGTTTAAGTTAGAGAGCCTTTGCCCTATTTCTTGTTGGCGAGCGTTTAAGTTAGAGCTCTTCCCTCCCTTGCCTCCTTGTGTGTTGAGTGTGTTTAGAGTGTTAGTATGTCTGGCAAAGAAAAGGAACATAAGCCATCGGGCTTTAAAAAATGTACAAAATGCAGTTACAAGATGTCATTGACAGATGGCCACGCCATCTGTGTTTATTGTCTAGGGGCTAAACACTTGCAAGAATCTTGCGGTGTTTGCCATGCTTTTTTCTCTCGTGTCCTACAGGAGAGAAAAAATAAGCTTATCCTGAAGGGTTTGATCAAGCCAGGCTTCGAGGAAGCTTTGTCTTCTCCTCCCACCTCAAAATCGAAGGAAAAGAAGTCTTTGGTTCTGACAAGTCCGTCGGAGCCGCCTGCAAAAAGAGCTAAATCTTTGTCTTCATCCTCGGCTCCACTGGTCTTGGAGTCTCGGGATGAGAGATCAGGTACTCTGTCCCCTTTTTCGGCTCCACTGGTCTCGGAGCTGGAGGATAGAGGATCTAAATCTGGGTCTCCTTCCTCAGTTCCATTGGTCTCGGAGCTGCAGGAGAGTGTTTCTGCTCTGGGGTCGGTTTCGTCGGCTCCTGGACCGTCGGCGCCGAAAGGGGTCTCGGTTCTGGTTGAGTCTGCTTCGGCTCCGATTCTTTTGGAGCCGATTCAGAGCCGGCCTCCTAGCTTTGTCTCGGAGCTGATAGAAAAAGTTTCTCGGCCCCCTTCTGTTTCCTGCAGGTCATCCAGGCTATCAGATTCGGATTTAGATAAGGGTAGTCCAGAGGCTCCTCCAGTCACCTGTCTTATCTAAATTATTTTTGGCTCCGGCCGAGTCGGCTCCGGAGCCAGCCCTTTCGATAACGTTTCTTCCTCCTCCGACAACCTTGGTGTCGTCGGAGCCGGAGTTCATAGTCGGGTGAAGTCCTTGAGTTGGTTCCGAGACCCACTGCTAGTCTGTCGGCTCCAACCCTTTCTGTTCCTTCCAGAGGTTTCGGTTCTCGGGTGTCCTCAGCCGGGCCCGAAGGGGATTTGTCGGGGCTTCTGGTTTCGGCCCCGAGTCTCCCACTTGGCACCTCGGCTAGGGGAACCCTGACCCCGGTCATGGTCTCTGAGACGGGCCTTTCTTCAAATTCTGGTGGGCCCGCCTTCGAGGCTATGAGGAGCTCACTGGCCAAGTCTCTAGTGACTTCACCTGAATCTGCGACTCATTCCCTATACACGGCGACTAGAGCTTCTGGTACCCCCCTCTCTTCGGACAGCGCGGCTCCTAGGCCTGAGGATTCCTCCTTGTGTGGTCCCGTTTTCCGAGGGGCCTTCAGAGTCCGTGCCTGAAAAGCCCCCCAGGAAAAAGTTGTGCAAGAGGAACCACATAGACTCCCCAGATGAGTCTGTCACCTCGGACACTGACCTTGATGATGCGGAAGGGTCTCCTAAGTCGTCCTCTGACGATGTCTCGTTCTCCGATATCCTGGAGATCTTGAGACAAGAGGGGCGACCAGCCATCCAAAACCCCTTCCGCAGAGGAGTCGGTCTTCCTCAAGGCCTTTGGAGCCCAACCCTCCACCTCCTGGGTGTCTCCACCCTTCGATGAGTTACTGGACCTTATTTGTCGAAGGGTGTGGGAACACCCTGATTCTGTGGAGCCAGTTCCTTCTCGCCCCAACAAGTTTTTATCCGCACCCCCTGGCAAGGAGTTTCTAACCAAGGGAGTTCCGGTTGATGTTATGGTGGTGGCGTCTGCCACCCAGCAGGATGTGGCAAAGGCATCTACTTCTATCCATCCTCCTAACAAGGAGTCCAGGAGCATGGATAGGTACGGGAAGCGTACCCTGACTTCAGCGACCTTTACTCTGCGGTCACTGAATTATTTGTGTCACTTTACGAGGCTCCAAAGGGATCTCATAAAGGAGTTGGGAGATACCCTGTTGGGTAACATGCCTGAGGCGTTGATGCAGTCTGTCAACGCCCAGCTGTCTACCCTTTCTTCGATTGTTAACTCGTCCATGAGGCTCGTATCATATGCAGCCGAAGGGGCGGGTAGGGCAGCGAGTTCGGGCGTAGCCCTTAGGAGGCAAGCCTGGATGCTCTTGTGTCACTTTGCGGAGGCGTTCAAGTCTTCCTTCACAGACGCTCCATTCGATGGGTCCTCTCTCTTTGGACCCAAGGTGAAAAACACACTCACTAGATGTGAGCAGGAGGGTAAGACTTTGTCTGCCGTTGGGGCCCATTTTTCATTTCCCTCTAGACCTTATCCCGAGGTTCAGAGGGGAGGAAAGATGTGGTTCAGAAAGTCCCAAAAGACTTTCCCTGCCCATCAGAGTGACCCCCCCTTCCAGAGGCAGGTGGGGGGGGGTTATTCTGGAAGATGTCACCCTAGAGGCGGCGGAGGCCCCCGCAACTCAGGAGACCGCGAATCCTTTCGTGGTTCCTCCTTCCAGCGTCCCTGAGGGACTGCCCGACTGTGCGTCTCCGGAGCCAGTCGGGGATCTATTCTCGGAGCATCCAAGGGCCTGGGGTTCCATCACTCAGGATCAGTGGGTGCTTCGTATCATCGCCGGAGGTTACACCATCCCCTTTATCAGTCCCGCTCCACCGTCAAGGAAAATCCCGGACGTGCCACCCAGTCAACGGGATCAAGCAGCTATAGAGGTCGCAAAGCTGCTCGGAAAGGGAGTCATCCAGCCAGTCCCCGCAGACCAGACCCGATTAGGAACTTACTCAATGTTATTTTTGGTGCTGAAAAGAACAGGGGACTTGAGAGCCATTCTGGATCTCAGTCGCCTAAACCGCTTCGTAAAGAAGTCCAAGTTCCGGATGGTCATGTTGCAATCCATTTTCCCATTGCTGGAAAAAGGAGTATGGATGTGCTCCATCGATCTCAAGGATGCCTATTATCGCATCAAGATAAACAGAGCATCCAGGATCCATTTACACTTCCGCCTAGGAGCCAGTCACTTCCAGTTCCGGGCCCTGCCCTTTGGTCTCACCACAGCCCCCAGGGTGTTTACCAAATGTCTGGCAGTGGTGACGGCTCACCTGAGACATCTGGGATTCCAGGTGTTTCCGTATCTAGACAACTGGCTCCTCACTGCCCCCACCAGGCATCTTCTTACTGTAGCCGTGAGTGCTACCATCTAGTTGAGACATCTATTAGGAATTACATTCAACTGGGAAAAGTCTGTATTGCTGCCATCACAGCGTGTTGCCTTTATAGGCGCAGAGCTAGACTCTGTAGAGATGCGAGCATTCCTTCCATCAGAGATGATAAAGATACTACAGGACCAAGTGCTAGCCTTACTGCCCCGAAGGAAAGCCCCAGCCAGGATGGTATTTCAGCTTTTGGGATCGATGGCGGCCTCCATTCTTCTGGTCCCTCTGGCAAGATTGCACATGCGAATTCTTCAATGGCTCCTGTCGACCCAGTGGTCATACCAAAAACTGCCATTGTCCTACCCAATTCTCATCACGGAAACATGCCGGCGAGATATTCATTGGTGGCTCCTCTCCTCCAACCTGAACCAGGGGAGATTCTTCTGCCCCCCCTCCTCCATTGCTACAGTGACCACGGACGCCTCCCATATAGGGTGGGGGGGCATTATCTGGGCAGGACGGTTCAAGGCACGTGGCAAGATCACGAAACCCACTTGCAGGCACTTCACAGCTCTCTTCCCAACGGTACCATCGCAATCTTCTCAGACAATATGGCTGTGGTGTGGTACCTGAACAAGCAGGGAGGAACCAGGTCTTATCCTCTTTGCAGAGAAGCCATGAGAGAGTGGAATTGGGCGATAACTTCCCAGAGATTTCTAGTGGCAACGCACATTCCGGGGAAGTCCAATGTGATAGCAGACAGGCTGAGCAGAGTTATTCTGATGCCTCACGAGTGGTCCCTGAACGACCAAGTAGCGGCTCGGATCTTCTCCAAGTGGGGGTTTCCCTGCTGTGACCTTTTCGCCAGCCCCTGGAATGCAAAGTGCAGCAATTTCTTCTCCCTGATTCCCCCCCAGGGGGTGTCACCCAGGGACGCTCTAGTCCACAATTGGCCCTCCGGTCTGCTCTACGCCTTCCCTCCGGTCCCTCTACTGCCAAAGGTGATTCAGAAGGCGATCTGCTTGGGAAGCAGCATGATTTTGATCGCATCACACTGGCTCCGCCAAGTTTGGTTTCCCTTCCTTCGGAAGTATGCAGTGGAGGGTCCTTGGATTCTGGACCCAGTTCCAGACCTTCTGACTCTTCAGTCGGGTCAGGCCCATCCATCACTGCGAACTCTCAAGCTAGCGGCTTGGCTGCTCCACTTCCGACCTTAGTCAGACAGCATATCCTTTCGCCTGAGGTGGTCCGGATTCTGTCTTCTTCCCACAGAGCTTCCACTAAGGAGATATATTCTAATAAATGGAAAAGGTTTGCCATTTGGGCCCAGCGGCACAACCTTGACCCTCTGACAGCCCCGGTGTCGGCAGTATTAGATTTTTTGGCATCTCTTTTTAGACAGGGTTCTGCTGTCTCCACGCTTAAAGTCCAATTGGCAGCGATTTCTAATTATCATGTTGCCTTTGAGCCTTCACTCATGAGTCATAAGTTGTGTAAGGCCTTTCTCAAGGGAGCTTGGTTGCTTGCCCCCCCCCCCCCCCCCCCCGGTGTCGCAACCTGTTTTGCCATGGGATTTGAATGTGGTTCTAGGAGCCTTGACGTCTCATCCCTTCGAGCCGGCGGCCACTTGTGAGCAAAAATTCCTATCTTGGAAGACTGCCTTCTTGGTAGCTATTACTTCAGCCAGAAGGGTTTTAGAGCTTCAAGCCCTTTCTGTCAAATATCCTTATCTGATTTTTCATAAGGATAGATAGATAGTATCTCTGAGTAAATCAGTCATTTCTTCCTAAGGATGTTCATCGTGCTATGCTGCTGCAGTCATCACACTTGGGTTATCCTGCCGTCAGGCGGTCCCGCAGTCGGCCTGAATTCCAAAGCCTTGGTCCGGCGTCGGTTGTCGTCGCTTCTTCCCTGACTTCAGTGCGGCAGGGGTATAAAAGAGGCAGCCGACGCTATTTTCTTCAGTCTTTCTTGCCGTGCTGTGCCCGAAGCAGAAGCAGTTCGCAAGTGCCGGTCGGCCAGCTCCTGAGATTTTCGAACAGAATTTCAGCGAAGTCTTCTATAAAGCTAAGTACCCCGTTGGGGAAACTTTTCTTGCCTCAGACTGATGTCAGACAAAGTTAATAATTGTATTTCTTGTGGGAAGCAAATACCTCATAAGGATTTTCATTCTTATTGTATTCCTTGCCTAGGCCCAGACCACGACGTTTCTGGTTGTCGGTTTTGCGCTAGGTTCAATAAACGCACTAAGCGTCGGGCTGATACCGCCAGTCATTATTTTGGCAGAAAATTCAACTACATTATGTCGTCGGAACTTCCTACTACCGCTATATTTAAAAAAACGCAAGGACAAAGACCGGCAGCCAAGACCAGGTACCGAGGTCTCTGTTAGACCTGCCGCCAGATCTTCGGTATTCAGTGAGGCGCCTATGCAGCCCCTGACTACCGCAGATTTAGAAAATACGACTACCTCTCAGTCAGAATCTACTGGGCCACTGGAGCCGGTTCCTCCTCCAACTCACGGATGCCAGCCCTGGCGGCGATCCGGAGACTATGGACAGGCCTTCGGTTTCAGAAGGCGTCTTTAAACCGACTACTCTTTCCGTCAAGTCATATGCTAAGCTTCCAAAGGTTAAGAAACCAGGTCCACAGACTCCCACACAGGCTCCTATGCCTAAAAAACAGATGCTCAAAATGGCGGAGGACCTGATTACCCTTATCAGAGGTTCCCAGCCCCCTCCTGACAAAAGGCCTAGACTGGAGGAAGATTTACTTCCTTCTGACCAGGAATCCATTTCCTTAGCAGACTCTGAGGAAACAGGATTACCCCTTCCCTTTCTATGAAGACTCAGATGCTGAGGAGTCTATTCCCTCTGTTTTCCCCCCTGAAGACTTCTCTTTTGGGGAAACCCTACACACCATGAGAGAGCATTTCCACTGGGAAGGACAAAGATAACTCTGACTCCAAGAAAAGACTCCGTGAGTTTCTTCTTTTGCCTCAGCATAGACCCCTAGCCATTCCTCCTGTCTGGACATTCTGGATGATGTCTACACTGAATCCAGTCTAAATCTAAATCCAGATTCCTTACCTCCAGCACCACCTAAACCAGACAGATAATATTGAGTCCCTGACTCTCACAAGTTTTTATATAAAAGCCCTGCTGCAGACCCAGAAACCATTTCCCAGGGTCCCAAAGGGGTTAAGGCCTCTACTTCTAAGAATCCACTACCTGCAGAAAGAGATTCCAGGGCATTAGAAAGATGGGGGAAAAAGTGTATACCTCTGCCACTTTGGCCATGAGGGCATTAAACTGCCAATTCCACATGATTAAATACCACCAGTACTTGCTTACTCAGTTAAAACAGAAAATGATCCCTCAAACAGATCAACTAGATTTCAAAGGGATGCAAGATTTGCTGCATGCAGCAGAAAAGTGGGAAAACATACCTTGCAGTGTGGTTTTGATTCTTTGGAGGCCTCATGTAGAGCAGCAGTCACAGGGTCTGTAATACGTAGACATGCTTGGCTAAAAGAGCAGACCTTACCAGAACATGTCAAAGCAAAGTTACTGGATGCTCCACTGCAAAAGGATGCGTTATTTGGTGTCAAAGCAGAGGAAGTTTTAAAGAAGATGGAAGAAAAGGCAAAATCAATGCAAACAGTTAAAGATTTTTTACAGGTACAACCTCCTCGCTTCAGCAGAAACTGGCCAACAAAAAACTTGTCCTTTCCTTCTTCAGACAGACCCCAAAGGGACAGGTACAGATGCCCTAGGGGCAGAGGCCAGGCACAGGGTACCTTCAGGCCTAGACAATGGCAAACAACAACTCAGAGGGGGAGAGACAACAGATCTCAACCCTTCAGAAAACAAACTCAATGACTTTCCTCTTCGCCTGCCAAGCAAAATTGCCCAGGCAGCACCTCTAGGAGGAAAACTGGCTCTTTTCCCACAAAATTGGCACATCATAACAAAGGACAAATGGGTTCTGGATATTATTACTCGAGGCTACAGATTTCATTTTCACACTTTACCACAGATGAGAGGCATGCCAAATCTGCCAACAAACCAATGGGCAGAGGCACAAAAGCAAATTTCAGCTGTCATGAACATGAAAGCAATTCAAAAGGTACCTGCAAAAGAGCAAGGTCAAGGATTTTACTCAAGACTGTTTCTAGTACCAAGAAAGGACAAAGCCTGGAGACCCATCTTAGACCTTTCAATTCTAAACACATATCTGGACATTCCCAAATTCAAAATGCTCACACTATAGCAGCTTCTTCCCATGCTGGGCAAAAAGTCTTGGCTGGTAACGTTGGACCTCCAAGAGGCATACCTGCATGTCCCTATCAGACAAGATTGCAGAAGATACCTCAGATTTTTGTCAGGCACAACACATTATCAATTCTCTGCATTGCCCTTTGGCTTATCTACTGCGCCCAGAGTATTCACGAAATGCCTGGCATCAGTAATTGCATACTGCAGACAGCGAGGGATACAAATTTATCCATATCTGGACGACTGCCTGATCCAAGCGGACAGCAAAGACATCCTACTACAGCATCTGGCATTTGTAACAAAGTTGCTAAGTTGCCTAGGGTACACAGTAAACAAAAAGAAGTCAAAACTAATACCCTCACAAGAAATAATTTTCCTGGGTGCCAGCTTGAATACAACGGCCCAGATGGCTTACCTCACGCCAGACAAGCAAAAACAACTGGCTCAGTACCTCAAAAAGATGGCAACTTCTACCCAGCTCACTGCAAGGAAATTCCTGCAGGCATTGGGGTACATGGTATCCTGCATTCAACTAATTGCATATGCAAGGCTGCATATGAGAAAACTACAATGGTACCTAAAAAGTGTATGGTCACAACACAGACACAGCCTCGAAGCAACTATAACTCTCATTCCCTGCCTTCAAAAAGAGTTTCTATGGTGGGCTCAAGCATGCCAAGCAAACAAGGGCCTTCCTTTTGTCTCACCTCCAACAAACCAAACCTTGACAACAGATTCATCAGACTACGCCTGGGGTGCACACATGGCAGGGCAATGCATACAGGGCAAATGGTCTGCAAACCAAAGGCAACTACACATCAATCAAAAGGAGATGCTAGCTGTAAAAAATGCACTAACAGCCTTCAAGGACTTTTGCATCCAGGACAACTTCTAATAAGGACAGACAACACCACAGTTATGTGGTACATAAACAAGGAGGAACACACTCCTACCCACTATGCAGACAGGCAATGGACTTGTGGAACACAGCATTAACTTACCAAGTACAACTGCAAGCACAATTCCTGCCAGGAAAAGAAAACATCTTGGCAGACAAATTAAGCAGAAATTTGACAGACCTTCACGAGTGGAGACTACACCCACAAGTATTTTCAATGATAACTCAAAGGTGGAGACCACCAGACATAGATCTGTTTGCCTCAACCAACAATTGCCAGCTACAAACATTTTGCACAAGGACTTAGCCCCTGGCCTGGAAAGTGGATGCCCTATCATTCAGTTGGACAGCATTGTCAGTCTACGCCTTCCCACCTCTGCCTCTACTGACCCAGGTATTACTGAAAGCCAGATCAGAGAGACCACAGATGATCATCATTGCTCCGGACTGGCCACGACAACACTGGTACCCACTACTACGAAACTTGACTCGCAGCCCTCCATGGATCTTACCTCAATTCCCTCTGCTGTTAACCCAACAAAACTCTCAGATCCTTCACAGTCAGCTAAGGACCTTAAATCTAGCTGCATGGAAAATACCTTAAATTATCAAACAACACTTCTCTCAAAGGACGTCCAGAATGTCATTTTGGAGACCAGGAGGCCCAGCACCAGAAAAACTTACTCAGACAAATGGAAAATATTTTGTGTATGGAGCCAGGCCAGAAGCCTAAATCCTGGCATCCCAAATATTCCGCACATCAATATCTAACTGAGATGCTACACAAAGGCCATTCTTTCTCATCCATAAAGATCCATGCTTCAGCCATTTCAGCTCAGTATGATACGGTTCCTCCCATTTTCTCTCATCCTTTGCTAAGGCAGTTTCTCAGAGGGGCAAAAAATATAAGAGCCCCCAGAAAACCACCAACTCCAACTTGGGATCTAAATTTTGTTCTGGAAAAGTTAACACTTCCTCCTTTCGAACCAGCCTTTTCAGCAGAGCTTCAATACTTGTCATGGAAGACAGCCCTGCTGCTGGCTATCACCTCATCACGCAGAGTCTCAGAACTGCAGGCACTTACGGCAGTGGAACCTTTCCTCATTTTCCCTCAGGACAGAGTATCTTTACACACCAACCCTTCCTTCATGCCAAAGGTAGTATCCAGTGTGGCTGTCAATCAGACCATACACTCGCCCACCTTTTATCCAAACCCACAGAATAAAGGAGAAAGACTCTTCACTCTTTGGACATTCACAGACAGTTACGTTACTATTTGGACAGGACAAAGGCCTTCAGAAAATCTGACCAACTCCTTGTATCGTATGCACCAGGCTCAGAAGGAAAGGCTATTTCAAAACAGACCATCTCCAAATGGATAGCACATTGCATCCGCTTTTGCTACTCACACCACGGGAAAGCAGTGCCTGCTAGTATTAGGTCTCACTCTACCAGGGCTACAGCAACCTCAGCAGCCTTCCTCCGAGGAGTCCCAACAAAGGACATTCTGGAGGCAGCTACCTGGAGTTCAGTGCACACCTTCACCAAGCATTACCACCTTCCTCTGTACTCAAAAACCAGAGCTGGGTTTGCCACTGCAGTTCTGCAGGGCATCTTAGCTGCACCAGTTTAGCTCCTACCACCCAACTATAGCTTTGGGACTCTACCCAAGTGTGATGACTGCAGCAGCATAGCACGATGAACATAGTACAGTTTTGTACCTACCATAAATGTAGATGTTCGAGTGGCTATGCTGCTGCAGTCCAAGTTACCCTCCCTCCATCCCCTCTACCTAACAAGGCTTTTCTTATACCTCCATGTACTTCAACCTTTGGGATGCATGTCTATATGGTGTATTTGCTTACAACTAGTACCATTGTTTTGCACTAAGGTATGTTTTGCAAGCTTCTTATTTTGCCTTCTTAGTTTGGGGCACCTGACATCTGGGGCAAGAAAAATTGAAGAAAATGGCATTGGCTGCCTCTTTTATACCCCTGCCGCACTGACGTCAGGGAAGAAGCGACGACAACCGACGCCGGACCAAGGCTTTGGAATTCATGCCGACTGTGGGACCGCCTGACGGCAGGATAATCCAAGTGTGATGACTGCAGCAGCATAACCACTCGAACATCTACATTTATGGTGGGTAGAAAACTGTACTTTTCCTTTGCTCTTTGTCTGCAACAATCTATAGTGCTACCAGTTTTCTTTCCGAAATTTTCCAACAAGGCAGAATACAGACTTCATCAGTTGGATGTGCATAGACAACTGAGGTTTTACTTCGGACACAGTAGCAGAGGAAATCAGACCAGTTTGTGCCCTTTGCGGATAACAGGATTGGCAAAGCATTAACTAAGACCACTATCGCTAGGTGGATTAGGGATTGTGTTTCATTTATTTATGCTTCAACAGGAAGGGACCTTCCATTCGCAGTTAGAGCGCATTCTACTAGGGCTATGGCAACTTCAGTGGCCTTCCACACCAGACTGTCTGTGGATGAGATATGTGCAGTGGCCACTTGGGCTTCTCCACATACATTTATTTCTCATTACAAACTGGATGTGGCATCTAGGGGTCGGGCGTCCTTTGGTTCCACAGTGCTCAGGAGTGTTTTCCAGTGAGCCTCCCAGGATCTAGGTGCTAGGGACGCTGTCCCATCAGTTATGAATGTAGGCGAGATAGGATCGCGTTACATCTTTTAGTTATGTACTTACCATAACGATAGATGTATGTGATCCATCTCGCCTACATTCTTATGTACCGCCCTCCTTCCCCCTACCTGTTGGATCTGGGGGAAACACTGTTGTGTAGTTTCACGGAAGGTATTTTTTTTTTTCAGATTGGTACATGTGGATGAGTTGTTGTGGGGCAAACAAGATCTGGGGGTTTGGGTGTGGTGCATCCTGGGATAAGGGGTTGGCCCAGCCAATGAGAGAGTTCGTGCTAGTGTATCGGCCAAGTCGGAGCCGATTCTCGTCTCCGAGCCCATCAGTTATGAATGTAGGCGAGATGGATCACATACATCTATCGTTATGATAAGTACATAACTAAAAGTTTCAAACATTTAACCACGTTACCCTAGCCGAATTCACTTACCCCCAAGGTACAGCTGTCTCTTAAAAAGACCAAAAAGTCTGTCTGACTCTTTTGCTATCCAGCCTCCACCACGTCTCTGTTGAGGTTAGTGAAGACTTCGAAAATCATCCAGTGCTGACACCGTTTCCTCTGCCGCAGCCGTCGGAGACCACCGTCTTGCACATCCTTTAAGGGAATGCAGACATCCACCTCGGACATTGAGGAGGAGTCCTGGCTAATCCTTTCTGAAGGGCTTACAGGGATTCTTCAGACTCTGGTTAGGGAAGAGATTCCTGGTACCCTTGTTGAGGTGTCTGAGCATGGCTTTGAGTTTCTTACATTGGTAAATACTGACATCCTAAATTCCTCCCATTGCTAAGGATCGTCAGAGGGATTGGTAGGCTTTTACCCAGGGCTTATTCTGTGCCCTGATGGCCTCATGGGGGATCTATTTGTGCTTCTCCTTGGCCCTCTAGTTCAGTCAAAAAGACTAGGAAGCCTGATTCTTAAGATGAAGAGGTGGATTCAGGATATGAATCATTAGCTTACACCTTACACATTACCACTTCTTTGGACCATGGGTGTGAGGAAGAGGATTCTGCAAGTCTTGACTTTCCCTTTGCCGAGTTGTCCTTTGGGGACACAGTAATTCATATGATGGGATTGTTCACAAGTCTCTGATATTCAAAAAAGGTATTATGAGCTGTTGCAGATGGCATCTCCTAAACCTTCTGCTGTTTCCCCTCTGTTTGATGCCTTGCTGGATACTTTTGCATCTGCCTCTAGTTCCTGATTACAAATCTCCAGCCCCTAAGAAGCCTGACTCTTTTTATAAGATGCCTGAGACAGTTAAAGAACTTCTAAAAGTGTCCTTCCTCAGACCCTTTCTGCTAAGCCATACAGGCTTTTGTCCTCTTCCAAACGTTTTCCTTCTGATAAAGGCAGTTGGGCTTTGGGGAAGCCACTCTGGCTTTCAAGGCTATTAGTTATCAAACCCATTTGTCCTGGTATGTTTTGGCCCTTTTAGCACAACTTGGGAGGGTTTTATCTGAACTTCCTAACTGTGAAGGTAAGACTGCTGCCCAGTCCTTATTTTGTTCCACTTCTCAGGTTGCTCCATGACTCCATCAGTTATGATGCAACTGTTTCAACTCTAGAGAGCTGCTCCTTCAGGTTCAGTTATGAGGCGTTACTCGTGGCTTTTCCCCGGCTTTACCTAATGATATTAAGCTCAAGCTCCCCGACACTGCCTTGGACAATCAGAATCTCTTTAGTATGGCTGATGCTGACTTGTTCATAGGTGTGTACTAGGCAAATTGCCCTGGAGCCTTTACAAGCCTAGCCCATAGAAGTGCCCTGGCATTGTGACGCCTGACGTTAGTTCCCAGTGCCTCTATCAAATAGTCACTGGAGTGATCTCCGGGGGGGTGAACTTTGTATTTCCCATCCACTCATCAAAATTCCTCTTGAAGAGGGCCATTGAGGTGCTCTGCTTGACATGTGTGGAAAGTCTGTTCCATAGCATGGGCAGTCTCTGGGTTATGAACCTGTCCCTCCAGCATGTTCTGTTGATTGTGGTAATGAGGCTGAGGTCTAAGACTGTGCAAGACAAAGGTAAAGTGATGCAGGATCTTAAACCTTTGTTTCTCCCATACCTAAATTTCAGAGGAACTATCCTTCTATATCTGCTTGTGTGTTGGCAGCCTCATCAGCCTTAAACCCACTCAGACTAAAACTCAAAATCCCCCTTTTCAGAATAAGTCTGCCTCCGTCTGACATACTTTCTCCCCTGTCTCTCTGGCTTTCCCTGCCTTTTCATGTGTGGCAACAGATGACTTTAGCTGGGGTCTGTCTGTTATCACAGATATGATATAGAAATCCCTTCTCTTCTCAGGTCTTCCTCAACTTTCACCAGACAATCTTCCTAATTTTTCAGGAGTTCTGCAGGATTTACTGAATCAGGGAACCATTCATACCATTCCCGAATTCTAAAGAGGAACAGTGTTGTACTCCAGAATGTTTTTTATTCACAGAAAGGAGAGATCTCCGAGACCAATCCTAGTCCTCTCCTTTTTAAATTCTTTTCTAAAGATTCCTTCAAGATGCTTTCCATCCAGTCTTTGTTTCCCTTCTTACTTCCACAGGCTTTTCTGATATCCCTAGAACTAAAAGACCTCTCTCTCTCTATAGTCCCATTCACCCTCTACTCAGGACATGTTTACATTTCTCTGTTTCTTCCTTTTATTTTCTGTTCTTTGCTTTGTGTTTGGTCTTTTTGTGGCTCCAGGGTTGTTCAAATGTCTTTCCTCTGTGATAGCCTTTTGCAGGCTTCAGGAAATGCAGATATTACCATACCTGCATGACCACTTATTCAGGCACCCTCTCACACCCGGCTTTTGCAGGATCTGCGCTTCACTGTGCCTCTGTGTGACTCTAGTTCAGCATCAGTCTGTAAGTCAAGTCTGACTCCATCTCACAACCACATTTTTCCAGGTTTCAGTGTCCAAACCATTCCATTGCTGGCTTCTCTTCCTTCTCACAAAGTTCTGTCTCTGACCTACTTCCATTCTCTGCTACCCCTTTCTCTTCTTCCTGCAAAGGAATTTCTCAGAGTCTTGGTGTTCATGACATCTACCATTCCCATGCTCCGGTTTGACAAGTTTCATATGCAGAAATGTCAGTGGTACCTAAAGACTGTTTTTGGTTCCAGCATTGCCACCCTCTAGAATTTCCAGTTCCCTTACTGCCTTGTCTCAAACTCAAGTTTCACCAGGATCCCTACTCAGTGGGGGACCATTTTGGTTGTTTCTTGTATGAACTGCTCCATGCTAGCTAATCAGATTCTTCTGTTAAAGCCACTTGTCAGCAGTCTCCACTTGTCTGCCCTTAAACCCACCATTGGCCTTTCATTTTGAGGTCAAACAATTCCTTAAAGGCGTCCTTTGTCATGCCACCAAGAAAACCCAATATTCTGCCTTGAGACTTAAATTTTGTCCCTGAAAAACTGACTCTGGCTCCTTTTGAGCTTGACTCCTCCTCCTCTTTGCAACACTGCACATGGAAGACTGTTCTTCTGGATTCCATTACTACAGCACAGAGTTTCTGAACTTTAGGCTCTGATGGTGATTCCTTCCTTTTTGATTGTTCATAGGAGCAGGGTATATGCGTATTAAGAAGGATTTTAATACACAGGGGTGTCTCTGTGTACTCATTACATCTGAGTGGCGCCTCCAGGTGCGTCTGCAGTTAACTCCTACTGATATTTCTAGATGTCAGCTATTGCTTGTTCATGTTTGTGTCAATAATTCCAAAACCATGCTATGTACAAGGCTTTAAAAGATTTCATGTTAAATCATAAATGGCAAACTCAACTGCATTAATATTTGACCTCTCTCTAGTGCAGATAAATATTAACTGTTTTTATGATATTAATTTATATAGATATTGTCACATTTTTCTAAATGTCTCAACAACCAAGTAACACAGACAGAATTCCTTAGTCTCATATGAAAGCTGTCAGCTAGATGAATAAAATGCTGCTGACAGTATGTGTGTAACTTGAGTGGTTGCTGAGATGCTGTAAATTGTTTACAAAATGTCATAGTTACTGTGTCTACTGTGACTTATAAAATTAAATTTAAGACCTAGAACCTAAAAAATACTACCACTTTAAAATTAGTTTGTGCTGAAGAGTTTGCCGTTTATACTACTTTCATAACCCGTATGGTCCCCAGAGATATGAACATTTGATGTTCATCGTGTTACCCTGCTGCAGTCATCACACTTGGGTTATCCCGCCATCAGGCGGTCCCACAGTCGGCCTGAATTCCAAAGTCTTGGTCTGGCATCAGTTGCTGTCGCTTCTTCCCTGACGTCATTGCGCCAGGGGTATGTAAGAGGCATCCGACGCCATTTTCTCCAGTCTTTCTTGATGCGCGGTGCCCGAAGCAGAAGCAGTTCGCAAGTGCCGGTCGGCAGACACCTGAGATTTTCGATTCGAATTTCAGTCCGAAGTCTTCAATAAAGCCTAGTACCCCGTTGGGGAACCTTTTCTTGCCTCAGTCCGATGTCAGAAAAAGTTAATTGCATTTCTTGTGGGAAGCAAATACCTCATAAGGACTTCCATTCCTATTGTATTCCTTGCCTAGGCCCAGACCACAACGTCACAGGTTGTCGGTTTTGTGCTAGGTTTAATAAACGAACTATCAAACGCCGTTTTGACTTCGCACGACACTACTTTGGTAGGAAATTTAATTATATCATGCCATCGGAGCAGCCGACCGGCATGCATAAAAAACGCAAGGATAAGGACAGGCAGCCTAGGAACAGGCCAGACTCCGAGGCCTCTGCTGGGCCTGTTGCCAGTTCTCCGGTTTTCAGTGAGGCGTCTACGCAGCCACTGACGACCGCAGAACTGGAACCCCAGACAGCTGCAGATTCTCATGCGGAGTCTACTAGGCCGACGCAGCCATCTTCATTAGACCCTTCCGACAATGGAGCAGAAGTAGACCCCGGTGCAGTGGAAACACCTTCAGTTGCATAAGGTGTCTTCAGACAGACTACACTCACCATTAAATCTTATGCTAAGCTTAAAACTCCTTTAAAACCAAAGAAGACTGGACATCAGTCTACAGTTCAAGGCCCCATGCCTAAGAAACAGATGCTTAAGATGGCCGAAGACTTGATCACCCTAATCAGGGGTTCCCATCCCCCTCCTGATAAAAGACCAAGACAAGAGGAAGATTATGCTTCCTCTGACCAGGCTTCAATTTCCTCAGATTCTTCTGAGGAACAGGATTACACTTTTCCCCCTTATGAAGACTCTGATGCTGAAGACTCTATTCCCTCAGCATCTCCCCCTGAAGACTACTCCTTTGGGAAATTCTACATACCATGAGGGAACATTTCCACTGGGAAGGCCAGGACTACTCTGATTCTAAGAAAAGGCTCAGAGAGTTTCTTTTATTACCCCAGCACAGACCTCTTGCTATCCCTCCAGTTTTAGATATTGTGGATGATGTTTACTTGGAGTCTAGTCTAAATCCAGACTCTCTACCTCCTGCTCCAGCCAAACCAGACAGACACTACAGAGTACCTGACTCTCACAAATCCCTTTATAAAAGCCCTGTCGCTGACCCAGAAACAATTTCCCTGGGTCCTAAGGGAGCTAAAGCTTCTCTGGCTAAAAATCTTGTGCCCTCTGAAAGGGATTCCAGAGCCCTAGATAGATGGGGAAGGAAAATATACACCTCAGCAACTCTGGCTATGAGAGCATTATATTGTCAGTTTCACATGCTGAAATATCAGCAAATCCTAATGTCTCAATTAAAACAAAAAATGAGCACACATACTGAACAGTCTGAATTCAAGGAAATGCAGGATCTGTTGCATGCAGCTAAACAGGTGGGCAAACATACTTTACAATGTGGATTTGATTCATTGGCGGCCTCCTGTAGAGCAGCTGTTACTGGCTCTGTCATACGTAGACATGCTTGTTTAAAAGAACAAACCCTTCCTGATCATGTTAAAGCAAAATTATTGGATGCACCTTTACAACATGATGTATTATTTGGTGTCAAAGCAGAAGAGGTTTTAAAGAAAATGGAGGATAAGGCAAAGTCTATGCAGACGGTCAAGGATTTTTTGCAGGTACAACCCCCCTCGTTTTAGCAGAAATTGGCCAACGAAAAACTGGTCCTTTCCAGCTGACAGACCACAGAGAGGCAAATACAGACACCCAAGGGGCAGAGGTCAGTCACAAGGCCCTTACAAACCTCGCCAATGGGGTACTGCTACCCAGAAAGGAGGAGAAGACAGGCCCCAAGCTAGCAGAAGACAACCACAATGACTCAGTCCTCAAACTACCAAGCAAATCTCTCCTGGCAGCTCCCTTGGGAGGAAAATTATCATTTTTGCAGACAACTGGCACATCATCAAAAGGCAAATGGGTCCTAAACATTGTCTCTCAAGGATACAGATTCCCCTTTCATACCTTACCAAGGAAAAAAGGAATGCCAAACCTGCCACCAAATCAATGGGCAGAGGCACAAAAACAAATTACAGCTCTCATGGACATGAGAGCCATTCAACAGGTACCTACACAGGAGCAAGGACAAGGATTTTACTCTACTCTTTCTAGTCCCAAGAAAGGACAAAGCATGGAGACCCATTCTGGATCTTTCAATTCTGAACACCTATCTGCAAGTACCAAAATTCAAGATGCTAAATCTACAGCAGCTTCTTCCCATGCTGGGCAAGAATGCTTGGCTGGTAATGTTGGACCTTAAGGAGGCATACCTGCATGTCCCTATCAGACAAAATTGCAGAAGATACCTCTGCTTCATTGCAGGTTCAACGCATTATCAATTCTCTGCACTGCCCTTTGGCTTATCTACTGCGCCCAAGGTCTTCACAAAATGCCTGGCACCAGTAATTGCATTCTGCAGAAAGAGGAATTCAAATATACCCATACCTGGATGACTGCCTTATTCAAGCAGAAAGCAAAGACATTCTTTTAAAGCATCTGACATTTGTCAAACACCTTCTAAGTTGCCTAGGGTACACAGTAAACAAAAAGAAATCAAAACTAGTGCCCTCACAAAACATAATATTCCTGGGTGCCAGCTTGAATTCAACGGCCCAGATGGCTTATCTCACGCCAGACAAGCAACAGCAGCTGACTCAATATTTCAAAATAATGGCAACAAAGACCCAACTCCCTGCAAGAAAAATTCTGCAGGCCTTGGGATTCATGGCATCTTGCATACTACTACTACCATTTGCAAAACTGCATATGAGGAAATTACAATGGTACCTGAAAAGCGTATGGACTCAGCACAGCCACAGCTTGGAAACAATGATACCACTCATTCCCTGCCTTCAACAGGAGTTTCTATGGTGGGCTCAGGCATGTCACCTCAACAAGGGTCAGCCTTTCACCTTACCCACAACCAGGCAAACTATGACAACAGATGCATCGGACTATGCCTGGGGAGCACACATGGCAGGACAGTGCATTCAGGGCAAATGGACTACAGATCAAAGGCATCTACATATCAATCAAAAAGAAATGCTAGCAGTACAGCATGCCCTAACAGCTTTCAAGGACCTCTTACACTCAGGACAACTAACTATAAAGACGGACAATACCACAGTAATGTGGTACATAAACAAGCAAGGGGGCACACATTCCTACCCTCTATGCAAGCAAGCAATGACCTTGTGGAACACTGCACTGTCTTTCCAGGTTCAATTACAAGCACAATTCCTGCCAGGAAAGAAAAACACATTGGCAGACGACCTAAGCAGAAACTTCATGGATCCACACGAGTGGAAACTAGATCCACAAGTATTTGCAATGATAACTCAAAAATGGGACGCCCAGACATACATCTGTTTGCAAGCCCCCAAACCTACCAACTTCAAAAATTTTGCACAAGGACATTCCATCCACAAGCTTGGAAAGTGGACACCCTCTCATTCAGTTGGAAAATGTTAACAGTGTATGCCTTTCCTCCACTGCCTTTTCCAGAAAAGGTACTGCTGAAAGTCAGATTAGAGAGACCACAAATGATACTCATTGCACCAGACTGGCCACGCCAGCATTGGTATCCAATTCTAAGGAACATGGCCCACGGCCCACCATGGATTTTATCACAAATTCCTCACCTGCTCACCCAGCGAGACAATCAGATTCTACACAGCCAGCTCAAGAGTTTAAACCTGGCTGCATGGCAAATTACATAAACAACCAGCCAACACCTCTATCCAAAGCTGATATGGATGTCATTCTGGAGGCCAGGAGGCCCAGCACCAGGAAAACCTATTCTGACAAATGGAAAAGATTTTGCTCCTGCAACCAGGCTAAAGGCCAAGACTGAACCAGTTTTTTCATCTGATTTAAAATTTCTTTCATGGAAAACTGCCCTGCTACTAATAATAACTTCAGCTAGAAGAGTCTCATAGCTACAGGCGCACTAATGGTAGTGGAGCCTTTCCTCATTTTTCATCAAGACAGTCTCTCTCTACGAACTTAACCCTTCCTTTATGCCAAAGGTGTTATCCAGTGTGGCCCTAAACCAAACCATTCATTTGCCCACCTTTTTTCTAAATCCCCAGAACAAAGGGAGAATGACTCCTGCACTCTTTGGACATTCACAGGCAATTACGTTACTACTTGGATAAAACTAAGGCTTTCAGAAAATCTGACCAGCTCTTTGTAGCCTATGCTGCAGGATCACAAGGAAAAGCTATCTCAAAACAGACCATTTCTAAATGGATAGGGCATTGCATACTTTTCTGCTACACGCATCATGGGAAACTGGTACCTGCTAACATTAGGTCCCAGTCCACCAGGGCTACAGCTACATCAGCAGCCTTTCTCAGGGGAGTGCCAACCAAGGATATTCTGGAAGCTGCAACTTGGAGTTCAGTGCACACCTTCACCAAACACTGTCACTTAACTCTATATTCTAAGACTAGAGCTGGTTTGGCCACTGCAGTTTTGCAGGGCCTACTAGCTTCTTCTAACCCTGTTTAACTCCACCTCCCATCCTTAGCTTTGGGATTCAACCCAAGTGTGATGACTGCAGCAGGGTAACACAATGAACATAGTACAGTTTTGTACCTACCATAAATGTAGATGTTAGAGTGTTCACCCTGCTGCAGTCCAGGTTACCCTCTCCCCATCCCCTCTGAACTAGCTGAACTTATCTATACCACTCTATCCTATACAACCTCTATGGTGTATTTGCTTGTGCCTAAAGGTATTGTTTTATTTTTATCTAGCTATATATATATATATATATATATATATATATATATATATATAGCCTACCTATTGGGGGCACCTGACATCTGGGGCAAGAAAAACTGAAGAAAATGGCGTTGGATGCCTCTTATATACCCCTGGCGCAATGACGTCAGGGAAGAAGCGACAGCAACCGACGCCGGACCAAGACTTTGGAATTCAGGCCGACGGCGGGATAACCCAAGTGTGATGACTGCAGCAGGGTGAACACACTAACATCTACATTTATGGTAGGTACAAAACTGTACTTTTGAAGTGTGAGGACATAATTTGATAATGTTAAAAAGCTTAGGCTCCGCCCATTGGAAGTTAGTGTAAACTTCCTGAGCTCCATTGGAGGAATGAGTTAATCCTTTTATGCCCAAGGTGGTCAGTGAGTCCTCTTATTTAGTGTATCCAGCTGCCTTCCTTTTTTTTCTTTCTGCAATCTGCTAATGAGAAGGTTCTTCACACCTTGGATCTACATAGACAGCTTAGGTATTTGGATAAGACAAAGGCTATCTGCAAATCTGAGCAGCTTTTTGTTTCTTTTCATACTAGGCCATTGGATTTGCCACTTTCTAAGCATGCCATCTCCTCCTGGATTTGTAAGGACATTTCATTTTGTTCTTTTCTTGGAAAACCAATTTCTGCTTCAGTTTGAGCTTGTTCTACAAGGGCATTGGCCTCTTGTGCAACTTTCTTCGATGGTTTGGACACTAGATATATCTCTGAAGCTGCCTCGTGGTCTTCTGTCCACACTTTTAGTAAACATTGCAAGTTGGATGTTTTCACAGCAGGGCAGGATTTGTCATGAAGGTGTGGGGATCTATGTGCCTTCCTTTTCATGTTCTTTTCAGTAGCTTTGGTCATGTCCCATCTTATGAATACTGCAACAGTGAAAAGGAAGGACATAGTATAGTTGTGTAAAATCTTACTATAAAAGTACATGTTCTTCTTTTCAATATTGCAGTGTTTAGTACCTCCCTCCTGCCCCTTTTCTCTTTCTTCCATTGGGAATGCTTTGCTGGCTGAGGGGTCTTTGACTTTCTCTTCCGTTTCTTTTTCTCTCTGGATGTGCATGTTCTCATTTCTCCTCGAGTTGTGCTAATTCTCCTTTGGGCACCTCAGTTCTAAACATGGAGTGTACGTATATCACCATTATGCCCCATGCTTGTGCAGGGAAGCATACACCTGATGTACGATGCTAGGATGATGTAAAGGCTTTGGCATACTGCCCGGATGCTGGGCTATCCTTGGCAGGCGATCCCACATGATGTTCATCGTGCTATGCTGCTGCAGTCATCACACTTGGGTTATCCTGCCGTCAGGTGGTCCCGCAGTCGACCTGAATTCCCAAGCCTTGGTCCGGAGTCTGTTGTCGCTTCTTCCCTGACGTCAGAGTGGCAGGGGTATAAAAGAGGCAGCCGACGCCATTTTCTTCAGTCTTTCTTGCCACTCGGTGCCCGAAGCAGAAGCAGTTCGCAAGTGCCAGTCGGCCAGCTCCTGAGATTTTCGAACAGAATTTCATCCGAAGTCTTCTATAAAGCTAAGTACCCCGTTGGGGAAACTTTTCTTGCCTCAGACCGATGTCAGACAAAGTTAATAATTGTATTTCTTGTGGGAAGCAAATAGTTCATAAGGATTTTCATTCTTATTGTATTCCTTGCCTAGGCCCAGACCACGACGTTTCTGGTTGTCAATTTTGCGCTAGGTTCAATAAACATACTATTAAGCATCGGGCTGATACCGCCCGACATTATTTTGGCAGAAAATTCAACTACATTATGTCGTCGGAACCTCCGACTACCGCTATGTTTAAAAAACGCAAGGACAAAGACCGGCAACCTAGACCAGATACCGAGGTCTTGGTTAGGCCTGCCGCCAGATCTTCGGTATTCAGTGAGGCGCCTACGCAGCCCCTGACTACCGCAGATTTTGAAAATACGACTACCTCTCAGTCAGAATCTACTGGGCCACTGGAGCCGGTTCCTCCTCAACTCGCGGACACCAGCCCTGGCAGCGATCCGGAGACTATGGACAGGCCTTCGGTTTCAGAAAGCGTCTTTAAACTGACTCTTTCCGTTGAGTCATACGCTAAGCTTCCAAAGGTTAAGAAACCGGGTCCACAGACTCCCATGCAGGCCTCTATGCCTAAAAAACAGATGCTCAAAATAGCGGAGGACCTGATTACCCTTATCAGAGGTTCCCAGCCCCCTCCTGACAAAAGGCCTAGACTGGAGGAAAATTTACCTCCTCCTGATCAGGAATCCATTTCCTCATCAGACTCTGAGGAACAGGATTACCAATTCCCTCTCTATGAAGACTCAGATGCTGAGGAATCTATTCCCTCTGTCTCCCCTCCCTGAAGACTTCTCTTTTGGGGAAACCCTAAACACCATGAGAGAGCATTTCCACTGGGAAGGACAAGATTACTCTGACTCCAAGAAAAGACTCCTTGAGTTTCTTCTTTTGCCTCAGCATAGACCCCCTAGCCATTCCTCCTGTTTGGACATTCTGGATGATGTCTACACTGAATCCAGTCTAAATCCAGATTCCTTACCTCCAGCATCACCTAAACCAGACAGATACTATCGAGTCCCTGACTCTCACAAGTTTTTATATAAAAGCCCTGCTGCAGACCCAGAAACCATTTCCCAGGGTCCCAAAGGGGTTAAGGCCTCTACTGCTAAGAATCCACTACCTGCGGAAAGAGATTCCAGGGCATTAGAAAGATGGGGGAAAAAAGTGTATACCTCTGCCACTTTGGCCATGAGGGCATTAAACTGCCAATTCCACATGATTAAATACCAGCAGTACTTGCTTACTCAGTTAAAACAGAAAATGATCCCTCAAACAGATCAACTAGATTTCAAAGGGATGCAAGATTTGTTGCATGCAGCAGAACAAGTGGGAAAACATACCTTGCAGTGTGGTTTTGATTCTTTGGAGGCCTCATGTAGAGCAACAGTCACAGGGTCTGTAATACGTAACATGCTTGGCTAAAAGAGCAGACCTTACCAGAACATGTCAAAGCAAAGTTACTGGATGCTCCACTGCAAAAGGATGCGTTATTTGGTGTCAAAGCAGAGGAAGTCTTAAAGAAGATGGAAGAAAAGGCGAAATGAATGCAAACAGTTCAAGATTTTTTACAGGTACAACCTCCTCGCTTCAGCAGAAACTGGCCATCAAAAACTGGTCCTTTCCTGCTTCAGACAGACCCCAAAGGGGCAGATACAGACGCCCTAGGGGCAGAGGCCAGGTACAGGGTACCTTCAGGCCTAGACAATGGCAAACAACAACTCAAAGAGGGGGAGACGACAGATCTCAACCCTTCAGAAAACAAACTCAATGACTTTCCTCTTCGCCTGCCAAGCAAAATTGCCCAGGCAGCACCTCTAGGAGGAAAACTGGCTCTTTTCCCACAAAATTGGCATATCATAACAAAGGACAGATGGGTTCTGGATATTATTACCCGAGGTTACAGATTTCATTTTCACACTTTACCATGGATGAGAGGCACGCCATATCTGCCAACAAACCAATGGGCAGAGGCACAAAAGCAAATTTCAGCTGTCATGAACATGAAAGCAATTCAAAAGGTACCTGCAAAAGAGCAAGGTCCAGGATTTTACTCAAGACTGTTTCTAGTACCAAGAAAGGACAAAGCCTGGAGACCCATCTTAGACCTTTCAGTACTAAACACGTACCTGGACATTCCCAAATTCAAAATGCTCACATTACAGCAGCTTCTTCGCATGCTGGGCAAGGAGTCTTGGCTGGTAACGTTGGACCTCCAAGAGGCATACCTGCATGTCCCTATCAGACAAGATTGCAGAAGATACCTCAGATTTTTGGCAAGCACAACGCATTATCAATTCTCTGCATTGCCCTTTGGCTTATCTACTGCGCCCAGAGTATTCACGAATTGCCTGGCATCAGTAATTGCATACTGCAGACAGCGAGGAATACAAATTTATCCATATCTGGACGACTGTCTGATCCAAGCGGACAGCAAAGACATCCTACTACAGCATCTGGCATTTGTAACAAAGTTGCTAAGTTGCCTAGGGTACACAGTAAACAAAAAGAAGTCAAAACTAATGCCCTCACAAGAAATAATTTTCCTGAGTGCCAGCTTGAATACAACGGCCCAGACGGCTTACCTTATGCCAGACAAGCAAAAACAACTGGCTCAGTACTTCAGAAAGATGGCAACTTCTACCCAGCTCACTGCAAGGAAATTCCTGCAGGCATTGGGGTACATGGCATCCTGCATTCAATTAATTGCATATGCAAGGCTGCATATGAGAAAACTACAATGGTACCTAAAAAGTGTATGGTCCCAACACAGACACAGCCTCGAAGCAACTATAACTCTCATTCCCTGCCTTCAAAAAGAGTTTCTATGGTGGGCTCAAGCATGCCAAGCAAACAAGGGCCTTCCTTTTGTCTCACCTCCAACAAACCAAACCTTGACAACAGATTCATCAGACTACGCCTGGGGTGCACACATGGCAGGACAAATGCATACAGGGCAAATGGTCTGCAAACCAAAGGCAACTACACATCAATCAAAAGGATATGCTAGCTGTAAAAAATGCACCAACAGCCTTCAAGGACCTTTTGCATCCAGTACAACTTCTAATAAGGACGGATAACACCACAGTTATGTGGTACATAAACAAACAAGGAGGGACGCACTCCTACCCACTATGCAGACAGGCAATGGACTTGTGGAACACAGCATTAACTTACCAAGTACAACTGCAAGCACAATTCCTGCCAGGAAAAGAAAACATTTTGGCAGACAAATTAAGCAGAAATTTGACAGACCCTCACGAGTGGAGACTACACCCACAAGTATTCTCAATGATAACTCAAAGGTGGGGAACACCAAACCTAGATCTGTTAGCCTCAACCAACAATTGCCAGCTACAAAAATTTTGCATAAGGACTTACCATCACCTGGCCTGGAAAATGGATGCCCTATCATTCAGTTGGACAGCATTGTCAGTCTATGCCTTCCCACCTCTGCCTCTACTCACCCAGGTATTACTAAAAACCAGATCAGAGAGACCACAGATGATCCTCATTGTCCCCGGACTGGCCACGTCAACACTGGTACCCACTACTACGAAACTTGACTCACAGCCCTCCATGGATCTTACCTCAATTCCCTCTATTGTTAACCCAACAAAACTCTCAGATCCTTCACAGTCAGCTAAGGACCTTAAATCCTGCTGCATGGAAAATACCTTAAATTATCAAACAACACTTCTCTCAAAGGACGTCCAGAGTGTCATTTTGGAGGCCAGGAGGCCCAGCACTAGAAAAACTAACTCAGACAAATGGAAAAGATTTTGTGTATGCAGCCAGGCCAGAAGCCTAAATCCTGGCATCCCAAATATTCCGCACATACTCCAATATCTAACTGAGATGCTACACAAAGGCCTTTCTTTCTCATCCATAAAGATCCATGCTTCAGCCATTTCAGCTCAATATGATAGGGTTCCTCCCATTTTCTCTCATCCTTTGCTAAGGCAGTTTCTCAGAGGGGCTAAAAATATAAGACCCCCCAGAAAACCACCTACTCCAACTTGGGATCTAAATTTTGTTCTGGAAAAGTTGACACTTCCTCCTTTCAAACCAGCCTTTTCAGCAGAGCTTCAATACTTGTCATGGAAGACAGCACTGCTGCTGGCTATCACCTCAGCACGCAGAGTCTCAGAACTGCAGGCACTTATGGCAGTGGAACCTTTCATCATTTTCCATCAGGACAGAGTATCTTTACGCACCAACCCTTCCTTCATGCCAAAGGTAGTATCCAATGTGGCTCTCGATCAGACCATACACTTGCCCACCTTTTATCCAAATCCACAGAATAAAGGAGAAAGACTTTCACTCTTTGGACATTCACAGATAGTTACGTTACTATTTGGACAGGACAAAGGCCTTCAGAAAATCTGACCAACTCATTGTATCCTATGCACCAGGCTCAGAAGGAAAGGCTATTTCAAAACAGACCATCTCCAAATGGATAGCACATTGCATCCACTTTTGCTACTCACACCATGGGAAAGCAGTGCCTGCTAGTATTAGGTCTCACTCCACCAGGGCTACAGCAACCTCAGCAGCCTTCCTTCGAGGAGTCCCAGCAAAGGACATTCTGGAGGCAGCTACCTGGAGTTCAGTGCACACCTTCACCAAGCATTACCACCTTCCTCTGTACTCAAAAACCAGAGCTGGGTTTGCCACTGCAGTTCTGCAGGGCATCTTAGCTGCACCTAACCCAGTTTAGCTCCTACCACCCAACCATAGCTTTGGGACTCTACCCAAGTGTGATGACTGCAGCAGCATAGCACGATGAACATAGTACAGTTTTGTACCTACCATAAATGTAGATGTTCGAGTGGTTATGCTGCTGCAGTCCAGGTTACCCTCCCTCCATCCCCTCTACCTAACAAGGCTTTTCTTATACCTCCATGTACTTCAGCCTTTGGGATGCATGTCTATATGGTGTATTTGCTTACTAGTACCATTGCTTTGCACTAAGGTATGTTTTGCAAGCTTCTTATTTTGCCTTCTTAGTTTGCGGCACCTGACATCTGGGGCAAGAAAAACTGAAGAAAATATCGTCGGCTGCCTCTTTTATACCCCTGCCGTTCTGACGTCAGGGAAGAAGCGACGATTACAGACGCCGGACCAAGGCTTTGGAATTCAGGCCGACTGCGGGACCACCTGACGGCAGGATAACCCAAGTGTGATGACTGCAGCAGCATAACTACTCGAACATCGACATCTATGGTAGGTACAAAACTGTACTTTAAGAATACTGCAAGAGTGAAAAGAACAACTTCTACTGTTATGATAAGTTTTTACCCCACTGTACCTTCTCCCATCTTTGGTATGTCAGTCTTTTTTTGGCCTTCCTCATAGTCTTTGACTCAGCACCTAATTGCAAAGTTCAAGGAAAAAAGAAAAAAAATGCTTTCAAACCTTCCAAGTGACTGAAAGGGTGGTGTTAGCCTCTGTGTTCACTCATTTAAGAAGTTCTCCACAGTTGGGGCAATGGTTGGCTCCCCTTCAGGGCCCGGATCTTCCTGTAGACCCTTTAACTAATTGTTTAGCTAATCTGTGTGTCTGTTGATTAGTTGTATTTGTTAACTAGGTGCATGGGTCAGTTCTGGTACACTTTTTTGGCCATGGCCTGGGTGCAGAGCCCAAAGACAGGTTACATTTGGAGATGCAAAGTATCAAACGTGAGTAGTATTTGAAGGGCAATTACTCAAAACAGCAAAACATTTATGAAGAAAGCTTAGAAGGCAATCTGAGTAAATTGATAATACAAATACATGAAAATATTTGAAAAGGATTGTAAAGCAAATGTAGGAAAAACATGCTACAGAGTCAAGCTGAAGTACTTTGTAGGTAGCATGTAAACTATTTGACACTGATGAAAGGCAGGCAGTGTACAATATATAACTGTACTCTTGTATGTAGTAGGCAAGAGAAGGGAGCAAGGAAAACAGAGCAGGTGTGTAGAGAGAGAAAAATGAAGCACAAGATGAAGTAAAAAGGAGTTAACGAGGTGTGTTTGTGTGTGTGTCTGTACGCATGCATGTGCACTGTGAGTAGGAGTTAACAAGGTGTGTGTGTGGGTGTGTGCGCGCACGCATGCGCACTGTCTATGCATGTATGTATATACACACACAGACCGTTCTACTTCAGTAGACTGAATTTATCCTCATCTGAACTACAGATTACTGACACAACCAAACTGAAATTGCAATAAACTGAACCTTCACGTTACTGAAGTTTAGATATATATATACACACACACACACACACACACACACACACACACACACACACACACACACACACACACACACAGGGAAAGAAGATAATTGGCCAGCATTTAACAAAATATAATACACCAAAGTATGTCAACCTCCTCTAACTAAATATACCAACTCCTGAATCACACAACAGTGGGAAAAATGGCAAATTTCCCCATGTTGGCAAAGTGTCTCCATTCCCTGTAGAGAAAAAAAAAGTGCTGATTAGGTTTGGTTTACTGAAAGTTCTGTGTTATCTCTGGAATCTCCAATTCGGGTAAGTGTAAATTCGGTCTACTGAAGTAGAGACACACACATGTATATATATATATATATATATATATATATATATATATATATATATATATATATATATATACACACACACACACACACACACACACACACAGAGAGACACAGACAGACACACACACATGTATATATATATATATCTATACACACACACACACACACACACACACACACACACACACACACACACTGTTCGGGAGTTTGCACTCTTATGCTGAAATAGATAAGGAGCATTAAAGGTGAAAGTTACTGCCAGTCATGAGGCAGTATCTGGGAGGACTTGGAGGGCTGATTAGTTCCTTTAATTCTAATTGGTCATTAGGTTAGTTCTGGAAGGAATATTAAGAAATTAAAAGTAGGCGATGTATTTTATGATGATACAGAATAGCTTTGGGTTTGAGCCTTTTGATTTGAGTTGTGCTGTTAAATAGCTTTAGCTTCTTTATTTCCTAATTTAACACCCCTTTCAGAGTGAGGTAGTGTAGTGGAAATGATTATTAGATGCTTTCTTGCATTTGCAGGTTTTGTCCCCTTCTGTCATTAAGGATTTGAGATTATATATCTGAGTGGACCTCATCTTTGCTTTATGAAATTATGCTTTGTATAAAGATGGGGGAGGTAGAGCAGGGATTTTGAAGGATAGCAGAGCTTCAGGTAGGAAATAATCCTTAGGCTCTTTGAAAAGCAGTTAACAGTGCATACCTTGTGGGGAGTGTTTGTACCGAATAGGGTCAATATAGAATGCTTCCTTGAACTGGTGTTATGAGAGGGTGCTGAAAAGTTCTAAGCCCAAAAACTTTCTTAATTCTGAACATTATTTTGCCTTTGTAGCTGAAAACAAGGTTATTTCATCTTGTACAGTGCCAATTTCCAGAATTTTGTAATGCTATGTTTTGACATTGTTTCAGATCATTGATTGAACTATGTCAATGAAGTGTGGAACTCCGAGCCGTAATGAAGTTCCTATTCTGCAGAAGAAAACTCCAAAGGAAATCCATGAATGTATGATGCAAACACTGAGTGACAAGTGTCCTCCTTAGTCATCTGTGAGGAAGTGTCGTGTAAACGTTCAGCATGGAGATATCACGACAGAAGATGTAGCAAGATCTGGGAAGCTACAAAACTGTGTCTCAACCCTGAAATTGTTGACCATGACCTGTTTTTGGCAGATTGGTGAATATCAGCTAAAACAATTGCCGAGACACTACAGATATCCAGAGAATGTGTTTATATTCCATGAGCAATTGGGTATGCAAAAGCTGTCAGCCAAGTGGGTGCCCAAATGTTTGAATGCCGATGAGAAAAGATGTCAAGTGGGCACTTCCAAGTTGATTTCGCAGCATTTTCGTCAAGCTGTTGCCAATTTTTTGGAATGACTAGTTACAGTTGATGAAACTTGGTTACACCACTATGCTCCTGAGACAAAACAGTCCATGCAACGGTGTCACTCAGGTTTACCACGGCTAAAGAAGATCAAGACCCAGAAGTCGCCGAAAAAGGTCATGGCTACAGTGTTTTGGGATCAGGAAGGTGTTGTAATGACTGTTTACCAAGGAGCCAAAAAATTAATGCAGAGTTCTACTGTAACCTGCTGTGACAATTAAAGGAGCTATTGGAAGAAAAAAAGGAGAGGGAAGCTGCAGAAAGGAGATGTTCATCGTGTAACACTGCTGCAGTCATTACACTTGGGTTATCCTGCCGTCAGGTGATTCCCCAGTCGGCCTGAGTTCCAAAGTCTTGGTCCAGTGTCGGTTGCTGTCGCCTCCTCCCTGACATCAGCACGACAGGGGTATGTAAGATGCAGCAGATGCCATTTTCTTCAGTCTTTCTTGCCGCGTGGTGCCCGAAGCAAAAGCAGTTCGCAAGTGCCGGTCGGCCAACTCCTGAGATTTTCATTCCGAATCCAGAACCGAAGTCTTCTACATAGCTAAGTACCCTGTTGGGGAAACTTTTTCTTGCCTCAAACAGAGGTCAGTAAAAGTTAATAACTGTATTTCTTGTGGGAAGCAAATACCTCATAAGGATTTCCATTCCTATTGTATCCCATGCCTAGGCCCAGACCACGACATCACTGGTTGTCGGTTTTGTGCTAGGTTTAACAAGCGCACTATTAAACATCGGTTTGATTTTGCCCGACATTATTTTGGCAGAAAATTCAATTACACCATGCCGTCGGAGCTTCCGACGACCGGAATACATAAAAAGTGCAAAGACAAAGGACAGGCATCCGAGGCTCAAAACTGACGACGAGGCCTCTTCTAGGCGAGGTACCTTCGCAGCCCCTGACGACAGCTTCTGCAGAACCACAGGCCGCCTCCGATTCCCACGTGGAGCTGGCTGGGCCCTCAGATGCTCAAGTTTTTCAGCCTACCGAAACTAACCCTTCAGAGGGTACCGAAGTAGCTGAGCAATCCATAGCTTCAGAGGGTGTTTTCAGACCTACTCAGTTGAGCATCAAACCCTCTGCTAAGTCTAAGCCTCTCATAAAAACAAAGAAACAAATACAGTATTCTCCAGGACAGGCCTCCATGCCTAAGAAACAAATGCTCAAAATGGCCGAAGACCTTATCAGCCTGATCAGGGGGTCCCATCCCCCTCCTGGTAAAAGGCCCAGACAGGATGCAGACTATGACTCATCCGACCAGGTGTCCATTTCTTCAGATTCATCCTCAGACCTAGGATATTCTTTACCCCCTTATGAGGATTCTGATGCTGAGGAATCAATTCCATCAGCCTCTCCGCCTGAGGACTACTCCTTTGGGAAAATCTTACATACCATGAGGGAGCATTTCCATTGGGAAGGCCAGGATTACTCAGAATCCAAGAAAAGGCTCAGAGACTTTCTTTTATTACATCACCACAGACCCCTTGCTATTCCGCCAGTGTTAGATATTGTGAATGATGTGTATACTGAATCCAGCTTAAATCCTGACTCCTTACCTCCAGCCCCTGTTAAACCTGATAGATATTACAGAGTCCCTGACTCTCACAAATTTCTGTATAAAAGCCCTGTTGCTAACCCTGAAACTATTTCTCAGGGACCCAAAGGGATTAAGGCCTTATCACAAAAAACCCAGTTCCCTCTGACAGAGATTCCAGAGCATTAGACAGATGGGGTAAGAAAGTATATACGTCTGCAACTTTAGCAACGAGAGCCTTAAATTGCCAGATGTTCTTCATCTCACATTGCTGCAGTCCTTACTTATGGGTAGTCCGCTGTCCTCGGTCGGCCCGAATACCAAAGTATTAGGCTGACGTCGGTCATGGGCACCTAGATCTGACATCAGAGCGTCAGGGTATAAAGGCGCATGACCGATGTCATATCCTCAGTCTTTTTTGCCGCATGGTCCGATGCAGAAGCAGCGTTGCAAGTGCCGTCATCGGCTCTGAAATTTTTCGTTTCTGAGTTTCAGACCGATACCAAGTTGGGCTAAGTACCCGTTGGGAATATTTTTGTTTTTCTTGCCTCAGTTACTTACCGGATGTCAGAAAAAGTGAATAATTGTATTTCTTGTGGGAAACAGATACCGCATAGGGATTACCACTCGCTTTGTATTCCTTGTTTGGGACTGGAGCACGACGTAGTTGGGTGTCGGTTTTGTGCTAGGTTTAATAAGCGCACTATAAAACGGAGGTTAGATTGCGCTAGGTTAGTCTTTGGCAAGAGGTGTAATTATAATATGCCGTCGGATGTTCCGACGCCTGCTTCTACTAAGAAGCGCAAAGACAAATCTTTAAAGTCTAGGCAGGATGATTCGTCCGTTACGGACGCCGGATCTTTAGAAGCTACAGCTGAACAGGTGGATCCGGCTGAAGTTTCTGTTGAGTCCCAGGGGGAAACTTTGATTTTACATGATGTGGCCTCTCAGGAGGCAGGTCAGGCTGAAGGGGCCTCTCAGGTTACTATTCTCCCTTCTATGCCTAAGGTGGTTAGGCCTTCTGTTACTGTTTCTAAGGCTCCTTCTAAGGGCAGGTCTGTTTTGCCTTCCTCTGGTGTCAGTTCTGGTTCTTCAGGGTCTGTGCCTAAAAAGCACATGCTTAAAATGGCAGAGGATTTGATTACTTTAATTAGAGGTTCTATGCCCCCTCCTGATAAGAGGCCCAGGATGGAGCCAGAGTTGGAAAGTTTGGAGCAGGCCTCAGATGATTCAAGAGTCTTCTGCTGAGGACATTCAAGATTTCCCTCCTTATTCTGATTCTGATGCAGAGGATTCCACTCCTTCTGCTTCTCCTCCAGAGGATTTTTCATTTTCAGAAACTCTGCATTCTATGAGGGAGCATTTTAAGTGGGAAGGACAGGATTACTCTGATTCACGGAAGAGACTTCGGGAGTTCTTGTTATTACCACAGCATAGACCCTTAGCTATACCTCCGGTTTTGGATGTTGTTTCAGATGTTTTCTCGGAAGCTTCTCTTAATCCAGATTCTGTGCCTCCTGCTCCAGTTAAACCGGACAGGTATTACAGGGTGCCTGAGGCTCATAAATATCTTTATAAGAGTCCTAGGGCGGACCCAGAAACTATTAGTCAGGGGCCTAAGGGTGTTAGAGCCTCTGTTGTTAAGAATCCGGTTCCTCTGGATAAGGAAGCTAGAGCTTTGGATAGATGGGGTAAGAAGGTGTATACCTCTTCTACTTTAGCAATGAGAGCTTTGAACTGCCAGTTTCATATGTTGAAGTATCAGAATTTCCTCCTTTCTCAGCTAAGATCTAAAGTGGATGCTTTGGCAGAGGGCATAGAGTGTAAAGAATTGCAGGATTTAGTGCATGTTTCTGAACAGGTGGGAAAGCACTCTTTGCAATGTGGTTTTGATGCTTTACAGGCTTCTTCTAGGGTGGCTGCCACTGGTTCAGTTATTCGTAGGCACGCCTGGCTTAAGGATCAGAATTTGTCTGAGCATGTTAAGTCTAGAATTCTGGATGCCCCTTTACAGTCTGAAGTTTTGTTTGGTCCTCCTGTGGAGTCAGTCTTAAAGAAAATGGAAGACAAGGCTAAGTCTATGCAGACTGTTAAAGATTTTTGGAGGTACAACCTCCAAAGTTTAGTAGAAATTGGCCTACTAAGGGGTGGACGTCCTTCTTCTGATTCTCAGTCTAGGGGTAGATCTAGGCGTGGTAGGGGCAGAGCTCAGAGTACCTTCAGGCCGAGACAATGGAGTTCGCCTACTCAATCTGCTGGTGAGGGCAGGGGCCAGTCCTTTCGTAAACAGGCCCAATGACCTGCATTTTCAGCTGCCAGATTCTTCTTGCCTGGCAGCTCCTTTGGGAGGAAAGTTGGCTCTTTTCAAGCAAAATTGGCATTTAGTCACCCAGGACAAATGGGTATTGGACATTATAAACCGAGGTTACAAGTTCTATTTCCATACCATGCCTCCTTTCAAGGGCATCCCAGACGTCCCTCCTCAGCAAAGGATAGAGGCTCACAAACAAATTTCTTTACTTCTTCAAATAGGAGCTATACAGCCAGTTCCTCTGTCAGAAGTGGGCCTAGGATTTTATTCTCGCCTGTTTCTAGTTCCAAAGAAAGGGAACATGTGGAGACCAATTTTGGATTTATCTATCCTCAACACTTACCTGGACATTCCAAAGTTCAAGATGCTGACTTTACAACAACTTTTACCTCTGTTGGGAAAAGATCACTGGATGGTTACTCTGGATCTCAAAGAGGCTTACCTTCATGTTCCTATCAGGCCCAGTTGCAGGAGGTACCTGCTGGCTGGAAATTTACATTATCAGTTCTCTGCATTGCCCTTTGGCTTATCTACTGCGCCTAGAGTGTTCACAAAGTTTCTGGCTCCAGTGATAGCTTTTTTCAGACTAAGAGGAATACAGATTTATCCTTATTTGGACGATTGCCTGATTATTGCACAAGAAAAGGACGAACTTCTTCATCATCTGCAGTATGTGATGGCAGTGTTAAGATGCCTAGGGTATTCTGTGAACGAAACAAAGTCCAGTCTAGTACCCTCTCAGGACATGTGCTTTCTGGGTGTGAGACTGAATACAGCTTCCCAGATGGCTTTTTGACCCCGGACAAACAAAGAAGCCTTTCTCTTTATTTCCATCAAATGTCTCTACGGTCCAGGCTGACTGCAAGGACAGTCCTTCAAGCCTTGGGGTTCATGGCATCTTGTATTCTGGTGCTTCCCAATGCCAAATTGCATATGAGGAAGCTTCAATGGTATCTCAAAAATGTATGGACACAGCACTGCCAAGATCTAGACACTGTCATTCAGATAATACCTTGCATTCAGAAGGAGTTTTTGTGGTGGGCTCAGGAATGTCACCTAAACAAGGGACTCTCTGTGACCCGCCAGAGGCGAGTCAGATTCTAACGACAGATGCCTCGGACAAGGCTTGGGGAGCACACCTCAATGGAAAATGGGTGCAAGACACGTGGCCTGTCAAACTCCAACATTTGCATATCAACTTGAAGGAAATGTTAGCAGTCCAGTTTGCATTGATGGCTTTCAAAGATTTACTTCACCCAGGGCAGGTGTTGATTCAAACAGACAACACTACTGTCATGTGGTACATCAACAAGCAAGGGGGAACCCATTCTTACCCTCTTTGCAGGCAAGCGATGATTTTGTGGGAAACTGCTCTCAATCTACACCTCAATCTTCAGGCAAGGTTTCTACCAGGAGCACAGAACTCCTTAGCAGATGTGTTGAGCAGACAAATAGTGGATCCTCACGAGTGGAAATTGGATCCTCATGTATTTCAAAAGTTGACAGTGTTATGGGGAACTCCAGACATAGATCTGTTCGCTTCTCCACTAAATTGCCAGTTGCCAAAGTTTTGCACAAAAATGTTTCATCACACAGCTTGGAAGGTGGACGCTCTATCATTCAGTTGGAACAATCTGCATGTATATGCCTTTCCACCTCTGCCTCTTCTTCCCAAGGTACTTTTGAAGGCCAGACAAGACAAGCCAACCATGATTTTGATAGCACCGGATTGGCCTCGACAACACTGGTACCCACTACTGAGGAGTTTAGTACGAGAACCTCCATGGCCTCTGCCTTTGATTCCGCACCTTTTGTCACAAGAGGGCAATCACTTCCTCAATGTCAAGATTCAGTCTCTGCATCTAACAGCCTGGCATATTCTGTTTTAGACTCTGGAGGGTCTCAGCTTCCACAACAAGTTTTGAATGTTATTTTGGAGGCCAGGAGGCCTAGTACCAGGAAAGTTTACTCTGATAAATGGAGGAGATTTTTATTTGGAGCAAAGGAAAGGACTTTGATGTCTCCAAACCTGATTTAAGTGTTGCTCTTCAATATCTTACTGAGTTATTGGACAAGGGTTTGTCTTTCTCCTCGATAAAGGTCCATGCTGCAGCCATTTCTGCTCACTATGATTGTGACCCTCCTTTATTCTCTCATCCTTTGTTTAAGCAATTTCTTAGAGGGGCAAAGAATATAAGACCCCCGTAGAGCTCCTACTCCTGCTTGGGATCTCAATTTTGTGTTGGAAAAACTTACTCTACAACCTTTTGAGCCTGCAGCTACTGCCGAGTTAAAGTATTTGTCATGGAAAACTGCTTTTTTGTTGGCCATTACCTCTGCAAGAAGGGTTTCTGAATTACAGGCCCTCATGGCAGTGGAGCCTTTCCTGATTTTTCATAAGGATAGGGTATCTTTGCACTAATCCTTCCTTTATGCCTAAAGTGGTTTCTAGTGTGGCCTTAAACCAAACTATTCATTTGCCTACTTTTATGCAAACCCCCAAAATAAAGGGGAGAAAATTTTGCATACTTTGGATATTCACAGACAGTTGCGTTATTATTTGAGCAGAACCAAGGAGTTCAGACAGTCTCAGCAGTTGTTTGTTTCTTTTGCTTTGGGTTCACAGGGTAGACCTGTTTCAAAACAAACTATTTCTAAATGGATTGGGTTTTGTATTTCTTTCTGTTATTCCCATCATGGTAAGGAGATTCCTGCTGGAATCAGGCCTCATTCCACTAGGGCTACTGCTACTTCTATGGCCTTTCTAAGGGGGGTAGCTACAAAAGACATTTTGGAGGCAGCTACTTGGAGTTCAGTGCATACTTTTTCTAAACATTACCACCTTCCTCTTTATTCTAAGTCTAGGGCTGGATTTGCCACTGCAATTTTACAGGGCATTTTAGCAGCCCCTAATGCTCTATGATTTTTACCAACCTCCCTTTCCCATTGCTTTGGGATTCTACCCATAAGTAAGGACTGCAGCAATGTGAGATGAAGAACATAGTACAGTTTTGTACCTACCATAAATGTAGATGTTCGAAGATCCACATTGCTGCAGTCCAATTTACCCTCCCTCCTTCCCCACGGTAGTTTGACATGGTGCTATGCTTTAGGTGATGGTTGTTGTTGGGCTTGTTTTTGGGAGGTATTCTGTTTTTGGCTGTGGCCTTTCTTGTTTGGCCTTCTGACATCTGGGGCAAGAAAAGACTGAGGATATGACGTCGGTCATGCGCCTTTATACCCTGACGCTCTGATGTCATATCTAGGCGCCCATGACTGACGTCAGCCTAATACTTTGGTATTCGGGCCGGCCGAGGACAGCGGACTACCCATAAGTAAGGACTGCAGCAATGTGGATCTTCGAACATCTACATTTATGGTAGGTACAAAACTGTACTTTTCACATGCTAAAATACCAGCAATTTTTGATGTCTCAGTTGAAACAAAAAATGCTTCCAGATTCAGATCCTCCTAATTTTAAAGAAATGCAGGATTTATTGCATGCAGCTGAACAAGTGGGAAAACATACTTTGCAATGTGGTTTTGATTCTTTAGAGGCCTCCTGTAGAGCAGCAGTTACAGGCTCTGTCATTAGGAGACATGCTTGGTTAAAAGAACATACATTACCAGATCATGTTAAAGCAAAATTATTGGATGCACCTTTGCAGCGGGATGTGTTATTTGGAGTTAAAGCAGAAGAGGCATTAAAGAAGATGGAGGATAAGGCAAAATCTATGCAAACGGTGAAGGATTTCTTACAGGTTCAGCCTCCTCGATTTAGCAGAAATTGGCCAACAAAGAATTGGTCCTTTCCAGTTAGACCTCAAAGGGGCAGATACAGACGTCCAAGAGGTAGAGGTCAACCACAAGGTCCTTACAGGCCTCGACAATGGGGTGCACCAGGCCAGAAGGAAGGGGAAGACGGGCCCCAACCATATAAAAAGCAGCCTCAATGATTTTCCACTACAGCTGCCAAACAGATCTCTCTTGGCAGCCCCCTTAGGAGGAAAACTGGCACTTTTCCATCACAATTGGCATTGGATCACCAAAGACAAATGGGTTCTCAACATTGTATCTCAAGGTTACAGGTTCCACTTTCACACTTTGTCAAGATTAAAAGGAATGCCAAATCTGCCACCAAATCAATAGGCAGAGGCTCAAAAACAAATTACAGCACTTATGGACATGAGAGCTATTCAAAAGGTACCACCACAGGAGCAAGGACAAGGATTTTACTCAAGACTTTTTGGTTCCCAGAAAGGGACAAAGCCTGGAGGCCCGTTCTGGATCTTTCTTCTCTAAACACTTACCTGGATGTTCCGAAATTCAAAATGTTGACACTACAGCAGCTTCTTCCCATGCTGGGCAAGAAAACTTGGCTCGTGCCTTGGACCTCAAGGAGGCATACCTGCATGTCCCTATCAGACAAATCTGCAGAAGATACCTCAGATTCTTAGCTGGTTCAATGCACTATCAATTCTCTGCACTGCCCTTTGGCTTATCTACTGTGCCCAGTGTCTTCACAAAGTGCCTGGCACCAGTAATTGCATTTTGCAGACAGAAAGGAATTCAACTTTATCCATACCTGGACGACTACCTGATTCAAGCAGAGGGCAAGGACATTCTTCTAAAGCATCTGGTGTTCGTAAAGAAGTTAAGTTGCCTGGGGTACACAGTAAACGAAAATAAATCAAAACTAGTGCCCTCACAAGAGATCATATTCCTGGGTGCCAGCTGGAACACAACGGCCCAGATGGCTTATCTCACGCCAGACAAGCAAGGACAACTGACTCGATGCTTTCAATTGATGGCAACAAAGACCCAACTCCCTGCAAGAAACTTTCTGCAGGCCTTGGGCTACATGGCATCTTGCATACTACTAATTCCATATGCCAGACTGCTTATGAGGAAACTACAATGGGTACCTAAAGAGTGTATGGTCTCAACACTATCGAAGTTTGGAAACAGTTATACCACTAATTCCTTGCCTTCAACAGGAGTTTCGATGATGGGCTCAAGCTTGTCACCTCAACAAGGGACAGCCTTTCACTCAACCCACAGCCAGGCAAACACTGACATTGTTTATGTGGTACATAAACAAGCAAGGGGGCTCACACTCCTACCCCCTCTGCAGACAAGCCATGACCTTGTGGAACACAGCTCTAGACTACCAAGTTCATCTGCAAACACAATTCCTGCCAGGAGAGAAAAACATGCTGGCAGACGACTTAAGCAGAAACATCATGGATCCCCACGAATGGGAATTGAATCCACAAATATTCAGAATGATAACATAGAAATGGTGGAGCCCGGACATAGATCTGATGTCCTTCAAGAATGCAACTGCAGTCCTGACATATGGGTTGTCCTCGGTCGGCCGGATTCCAAAGTCTGGGTCCGGCGTCGGCTGATGTCGCCTTCTCCTCTCCGACGTCAGAACGGCAGGAGTATAAAGGCATCCGGCGACGCCATCTTCTTCAGTCTCTCTTGCCGCGCAGTGCCCGAAGCAGAAGCAGTTCGCAAGTGCCGGTCGGTCAGCTCCTGTGTTTTCAAATACCGAAGTCATCTAAAAGCTAAGTACCCCGTTGGGGAACATTTTTTCTTGCCTCAGCCGATGTCAGAAAAAAGTGAAAAGGTTAATAATTGTTTGTCTTGTGGTAAACAAATACCTCATAAGGACTTCCATTCTTACTGCCTCCCTTGCCTGGGCCCAGACCACGACGTCTCGGCCTGTGCTGCCTGTGCTTGCTTTAATAAGAGCACACTCAGGCGCCGGGCAGAATTTGCCGAAGACTTTTTTGGCGAATCTTTCGCTTATATCATGCCATTGGAACTACTGACAGCACAATCTACCAAAAACCGCAAGGACCGGGACCGACATCCTCGGCCCGCGTCGTCCACCGATACCACACCTAAGCCCTCTGTGAGTGCATCGGTCCCTTCGGAAGCGGTAATTCCACCGCCCCAGGCCGACAACACCGCTTTAACGCGCTCTTCGGTCCCGGAGATTTCAACGGTGCCGGTTGTTGATTTTCCTCCAGAAACCAAAGCTCTGGATTTACCCGACACCATTCCTGTGGACAAGGCTACCCCTGCACATGGGGCAGCTAGGCCTCCGGTATCCATGTCCATCAAGGCCTTTGCACGTGCCAAGGCTGCCAGTCAGGCCAAGGCCCATCCTAAATCTACTTCTCAGGGCCCCTCTTCTGATAGACAGATCATGACTCTTGCTGCAGATCTAATCTCTCTTATCAGGGGTTCTCGGCCGCACCCAGACAGAGGTTCTAAGCCGCCTGCAGATAAAAGGCCTAGAACTGAGCAGACAGACACCCTTTCTTCGGATGAAGCCTCTGGGGATTCAGAGCACTCAGATACCCAGGAAGAATCCTTTCAGGCCTATGAGGACTCGGATGCTGAGGATTCAATTCCCTCTGCCTCCCCTCCAGAGGACATTTCTTTTGGCGAAGTTCTCCACTCCATGAGAGAACATTTTCAGTGGCAGGGTCAGGAATTTTCTGACTCCAGGAAAAGGCTACATACCTTCCTTAAGCTACCCCAACACAGACCTTTAGCTATCCCTCCAGTGTTGGATGTCCTTGATGATGTATTCTCAGATTCCAGTGCTTCGCCTGATTCACTCCCTCCTGCTCCTATCAAGCCTGACAGATATTACAGGGTCCCTGAAACCCATAGGCATCTCTTTAAGGCCCACTCTGTGGATCTAGAAACTATTTCACAGGGCCCCAAAGGAGTGGCTACTTCCTCAGCCAAAAACCCTCTGCCCGCTGACAGGGAAGCTAGGTCCCTAGAGAGATGGGGCAAAAAGGTTTATACCTCTTCCACCCTTGCCATGAGGTATCTCAACTACCTTTTTCATATGTTTCAGTACCAGGATTACTTAATGGATGATTTGCAGAAAAAGTTGGCCTCTCCTGAGCCTATAGATAGAAAGGCATTGCAGGAATTTAGTTCATAACACTCAGCAGGTTAGCAATCATTTTCTTCAGTGTGGTTATGATGCATTGGAGGCTTCATGTAGGGCAGCCATGACAGGGGCAGTTATACGTAGACATGCTTGGTTGAAAGAACAGCCACTGCCAGACCATGTTAAAGTCAAGCTCCTGGATGCACCTCTGGAAAAACAGAAGCTTTTCGGTACTAATGCACAGGATGTATTGAAGTCTAATGAGGAAAAGGCAAAATCAGTACAGACAGTCAAGGATTTCCTCCAGGTTCAGCCTCCCAGATTCAGCAGGAATTGGCCTTCAAAAAATTGGTCCTTTCCAGATTCAGACAAGTTTCAAAGGGGAAAAAACAGGCGTGCTCAAGGTAGAGGGCAATACCGAGGCTCCTACAGGGGCCGCCAATGGCAACCACCAAATCAGAGAAGTGGCGCAGGGAGTTCACCCGCACCACAGGGACAATCACAATGACTTGACTTTCACTCCGCCTACCAAGGCTCAAAGAGAAGCACCTCTAGGCGGAAAATTATCCTTATTCTCAAAGAACTGGCACATTTTAACCAAGGACAAATGGATTCTAGACATAATAGACAGAGGTTACAGGTTCCACTTCCACACCTTACCAACGAGACAAGGCATGCCAAACCTGCCACAAAATCAAAGGGCAGAGGCTCTCTTACAAATTTCAAAGCTGTTACAAATAAAAGCTATAGAAAAGGTTCCTCCTCAGGAACAAGGCCAGGGATTCTATTCAAGACTGTTCCTTGTTCCAAGAAAAGAAAAGCAATGGAGGCCTTTACTGGATTTGTCCGTTCTAAACACCTTTCTCATTGTGCCAAAATTCAAAATGCTGACGTTACAGCAACTCCTTCCCATGCTGGGCAAGGGGTCTTGGTTGGTTACTCTGGACCTCAAGGAGGCATACCTGCATGTCCCAATCAGACACAGTTGCAGAAGATACCTCAGATTTCTTGCAGGAACAGAGCATTATCAATTCTCAGCATTGCTGTTTGGCTTATCTACTGCGCCCAGAGTATTCACGAAATGCCTGGCATCAGTAGTTGCACATTGCAGACTCCAGGGGATTCAAATATACCCTTATCTGGACGACTGCCTTATACAAGCAGACAGCAAACAAACCTTGATAAAAAACTTGGACTATGTCATTCAGTTGCTTCAGGCTTGGGATACACAGTCAACATTCAAAAATCAAGACTATTGCCATCCCAAAAGATTATTTTTCTAGGAGCAAAACTGGACACACAATCACAAATGGCTTTCCTCACAGAGGAGAAACAACAGCATTTACCAGATTACTTCAAAAGCCTAGCAAAACTTACCCAGCCGACCGCAAGGAAGATCCTGCAGGCCCTGGGTTTCATGGCATCTTAAATTCTTCTGATTCCTCTGGCAAGACTACACATGAGAAAGCTACAATGGTACCTAAAAAGCTTATGGTCTCAACACAGCCACAACCTAGAGGACGTAATACCACTCATTCCATGCCTACATAGGGAATTTTTGTGGTGGGCTCAAGCAAGCCATTTAAACCAAGGGATGCCTTTCAACAAAGTTCAAGCAAGTCAAACTATTACAACGGACGCCTCAGATCATAGATGGGGGGGGCACACATGGAGGGCAGATGCATTCAAGGTCAATGGACTCCCACAGAAGTGCCTCTGCACATAAATCAAAAAGAGATGTTGGCAGTGATACATGCAATAGGAGCCTTTGGAAAATCTCTTCAACAAGGCCATCTGCTAATAAGGACAGAACACCACTGTCATGTGGTATATAAACAAACAAGGAGGCACTCACTCGTATCCCCTCTGCAGACTAACAATGGCTCTTTGGGAAAGTCCCTGAAACTGAACATCCATTTGCAATCCCAGTTTGTTCCGGGAAAGGACAATGTTCTGGCGGACAGGTTGAGCAGAAATTTCATGGATCCACACGAATGGATGCTACATCCACACATTTTCTCACAAATAACAACTGCATGGGGAAGACCGGACATAGATCTCTTTGCTTCTCATCTCAATCACCACCTGGACAGGTTCTGCTCAAGGACACACCATCCTCTAGCCTGGAGAACGGATGTTCTCTCCTTCAGCTGGAATACCCTGAAAATCTATCCATCCCCGCCTCTACCATTACTCACCAAGGTGTTACTGAAGATCAAAGCAGAGCAACCAAAAGGAATATTGATAGCTCCAGACTGGCCAAGGCAGAATTAGTATCCCTTGCTACAGAGCATAACTCACACCAAACCGTGGCCCTTGCCCCAGTGGCCTCTGCTACTGACTCAACACAATTACAGGACTGTTCATCAAAACCTGCAAACATTACACCTGACAGCCTGGAGGGTTCCATGACTTTGACCCATGTCCCCCTCTCCGAAAATGTTCAGGAAATCTTGCTGGAAGCACGCAGACCTTCCACCAGAAAAACCTATTCAGCCAAGTGGGAGAGATTCATCATCTGGAATGCCAAAAAGGGCCAGGATGCATCAGTGATGAGCATACCTCAGATATTAGAATACTTGGCAGAAATGTTTCATAGTGACCTCTCATATTCTTCCATTAAAATTCACGCTTCAGCAGTCTCAGCAAATTACAACTGTGACCCACCTGTGTTTTCGCAACCCTTGCTAAAACAGTTTCTAAGAGGGATAAAGAATATCAAACCTCCCAGAAAACCACCAGTTCCTGCATGGGACCTCAACTACGTCTTGGAAAAATTGACTCTTCCTCCTTTTGAACCAGCAGCATCTTCAGAAATGCAATTTCTCTCCTGGAAAACTGTCTTCCTGTTGGCAGTTACCTCAGCAAGAAGAGTCTCGGAGATACAGGCCCTCATGGCAGTTCCTCCCTTTCTCATTTTTCATCAGGACAGAGTTTCTCTAAGGACCAATCCTTCATTCATGCCAAAAGTGATATCCAGGGTGTCTCTAAAACAAGCAATCCACCTGCCTACTTTCTTTCCCAAGCCTCAAAATAAAGGGGAAAAGCTGCAGCATACTATAGACATACACAGACAATTACGCTACTACTTGGACAGAACAAAGACCACCAGGAAGTCTGACCAACTATTTGTAGCCTATGCTGCCGGAGTGCAAGGAAAGGCAGTCTCCAAACAAACAATTTCAAAATGGATTGGACACTGCATCAGATTCTGTTATTCCTTCCATGGAAAGGGTGTGCCAGCCAATATCAGGCCACACTCAACCAGAGCTATAGCCACATCCACAGCCTTCCTAAGAGGAGTGGCTACAAAGGACATTCTAGAGGCTGCTACATGGAGCTCCTTGCATACATTCACCAAACACTACAACCTGCCTTTATACTCCAGATCCCGAGCAGGCTTTGCTTCTGCAGTCCTGCAGGGTCTTCTAGCTACACCATCCCTTGCTTAGATCCTACCACCCCCAGCTTGGCTATGGTATTCAACCCATATGTCAGGACTGCAGTTGCATTCTTGAAGGACATAGTACAGTTTTGTACCTACCATAAATGTAGATGTCCGATAGATATGCAACTGCAGTCAGGTTTTCCCTCCCTCCTACCCCTCTGCTTTTTCCTTGGGTCCATTCCCCCTCTCCTTTTTTGCTGGGGATATCTGTTATGGTGTATCTGTTTATTACTGTTGTGCATGTTTGGAATATCCATTCACAAAATTTAGCCTTCCTTGGAGGGCACCTGGCATCTGGGGCAAGAAACACTGAAGAAGATGGCGTAGCCGGATGCCTTTATACTCCTGCCGTTCTGACGTCGGGGAGGAGGCAACAGCTGACGCCGGACCCAGACTTTGGAATCCGGCCGACCGAGGGGCTGCCTGAGGCAGGACAACCCATATGTCAGGACTGCAGTTGCATATCTATCGGATATCTACATTTATGGTAGGTACAAAACTGTACTTTTGCATCCCCAATGATTTGCCAGCTACAGAAATTCTGCACAAGGAGTTACCATCCACAAGCATGGAAAGTGGATGCCCTCTCATTCAGCTTGAAAAACCTACAAGTATACGCTTTCCCTCCTCTACCTCTCCTTCCAAAGGTACTCATAAAAGCCAGGCAAGAAGAGCCAAAGATGATCATGATTGGGTACCAGTGCTGGCATGGCCAGTCTGGTGCAATCTTAAAGAACTTAGCACAAGAACCACCCTGGATTTTGCCTCAAATCCCACAACTGCTGACTCAGCACAACAATCAGATACTTTGCAGCCAGCTAAAGACCTTAAACCTAGCTGCATGGAAAATTCCTTAGTCAAGCAAGCAATGCCTCTCTCCAAAGCTGTTATGGATGTCATTCTGGAGGCCAGAAGGCCTAGTACCAGGAAATCCTATTCGGATAAATGGAAGAGTTTCTATGCCTGGAACCAGGCTCACAGCCTTGACCCTCTTGTCCCAAACATTCCTCAGATACTACAATATTTAACTGAGGTGCTGGACAAGGGCCTCTCCTTTTCATCCATCAAGATCCACGCCTCTGCCATTTCTGCTCATTACAACACGTATCCACCAATTTTCTCTAATCCTTTGCTAAAACAGTACCTCAGAGGGGCTAAAAACATAAGACCACCCCGTAGAGCACGTACTCCAACTTGGGACCTCAACTTTGTTTTGGAAAAATTAACTTTACCTCCTTTTGAGCCAGCTAACACAGCAGAATTAAAATATCTCTCTTGGAAAACTGCTCTGCTACTGGCAATAATATCAGCACAAAGAGTTTCAGAATTACAGGCACTAATGGCAGTGGAACCTTTCCTCAGTTTCCACCAGGACAGGGTGTCTTTAAGAACTAACCCTACGTTTATGCCAAAGGTGGTATCAAGTGTGGCTCTAAACCAAACTATTCGTCAACTTTTTTATCCAAAACCACAGAATAAAGGGGTGAGACTACTGCATTCTTTGGACATTCACAGGCAGTTACGCTTCTACTTGGACAAAACCGAAGCTTTCAGAAAATCTGAGCAATTATTGGTAGCATATGCTGCAGGAACACAGGGAAAAGCCATTTCAAAACAAACTATTTCAAAATGGATAGGACATTGTATACATTTCTGCTACACACACCATGGGAAACCTGTACCTAGCAGCATTAGATCTCACTCCACCAGGGCAACAGCCACTTCAACTGCCTACCTCAGAGGAGTACCTACCAAGGATATTTTGGAAGCAGCAACATGGGGTTCTGTGCATACCTTCACTAAGCATTACCATTTGCCTTTATACTCCAAATCCAGAGCTGGCTTCGCCACTGCTGTGCTGCAGGGCCTTATAGCCACCCCTAATGCCTTATAGAACCAGCCACCCTACCTCAGCTTTGGCATTCCACCCAAGTGTAAGACTGCAGTAGTGTAACACGATGAACATAGTACAGTTTTATACCTACCGTAAATGTAGATGTTCGAGTGTAAACACTGCTGCAGTCCAGGTTACCCTCCCTCCTTCCCGTCTTTCTTGTTGGTACGTACCTATGTCTTCTACCCTTCACTACCTATGGGGAGTATTTGCTGGTAACTGAAAGTTGTTGGTTGCTTTTCTTATGTATACTTTACTAGCAATTTGAATTGCATACCTATTTGGGGGCACCTGACATCTGGGGCAAGAAAAACTGAAGAAAATGGCGTCTGCTGCATCTTCTGTACCCCTGTCGCGCTGATGTCCGGGAAGAGGCGACAGCAACCGACACCGGACCAAGACTTTGGAACTCAGGCCGACTGAGGAACCGCCTGACGGCAGGATAACCCAAGTGCAATGACTGCAGCAGTGTTTACACTCGAGCATCTACATTTATGGTAGGTACAAAACTGTACTTTCTCTGTTTGCACCTGTTCACAAAGCTAGCAAAATGATGGCTGTTTTGACGAAATTGGGGTTTGAGTGCATGAACCATCCATCCTACTCACCAGATTTTGCTCTGTTTCCAGACCTTAAAAAGTGTTTGAAAGGGTGGCAATTTTCAAGGGTTTCAGAGGTGATTGCATTAGCGAAGTATTTCAGTGACCAGACTGACTTTTTTGGCAGGGTTACAGAAACTCTAGATATTATGTGCCAAGTGTTTTGAACTTCAGGGAGACTATGTTGAATAACTTGTAAGATCTGATATTATCTAGTCACCATTCCTCACGTTAGGGTCTTGGATCCAAGCCGGCATACACAGAACACAGTTCAACTCAAGCTCTTCCCATAATGCTCTGCTGCCCTCCACTCCCTCAGATTTCGTTTGCCGCTAAGTCAGTCAGACACAGATTGCTTCACTCCTCTGTAGTGTAAATGTCTATTTTGGAAAGTTTCTTAAATTTCAGTTTTTCTGGTGTTGTAGAGTGAGTGGATAGTTATCCTTTTCTTGATATCCCCTCCCGGTCGATTTTGACCTTTTTTTCTTGACTTTTTCCTGGGTTTTCTGTCTCATTCTAGTTAGTGTAGTGTGTAAGTAGTGCTTAATTAAAGTTTAAGTAGTTGTTAAGTACTTGAGTTTTTCAGACTGTTTTGTCAGGTTTTGGAATTTTGGCTTGTTTTGACTTCGGTGAGGTTGTGTCTTGGGTTAGTTATGTCAGATAAACCTTTGGGCTTTAAAAGGTGCTCCTCATGTGGGTGGAAAATCCCATTTCAGACTCGCACTAGGAGTGTCTGTACCGTCAGCAGCGAATACCTCGAGGTGGAGTGTGACATCTGTGCCGCTTTCAACCTGAGGGTTTTGGTCGACCATTGTAACATGCTTCTTATTAAAGGTTTGGTTAAAGGAGGCCCCTTGGTCACTGGTTCCCAGGCCAAAGCAGGCTTGTCAGGGGTTAGAAAGAAGCTTTCCATGGAGGAGGCCCTGTCCAAACCTCCCAGGCTGTGGGATCCTAGGTCTCCGGATCTGGCTCCAGCCAGGGCAGTTTTGGATCTGAGATCTTCAGGTCTCAGATCGTCCAGGTAGTCTACTCCTGGATCCAAGGATTCGGACCTGAAGCCCTCGGATCTGGCACCTTTGATTTCCTGTCCCGGATCCAAGGTTTTTGACTCCAGACCTTTGGATCCAAGAGCAGGAGCCGTGCCTACAGATCCAGTCCTTTCAGATCGAGAGATTCGAACAGTGTTGTTTCGGATCTGTTGCTGAGTTCGCCTCTGATTCAGTCAGATCCGAGAGTCATGCAGGAGCTGATTGTAATAGAGGATCTCCACTTGGATCCATTGTCCTCAGAGCAGGCTCTGTCTTCTCCAGCTAGGTCTCATTCTAGGGAGCACAAGAGATGGGGAGTACAAGTGATTTGTGCCAAGCCTATTATGTAGGAAAGACCAATAGAAAGTTTAAGGAACGGATACTTCGCCATCTGTTAGACATCAAGAATAAAGTGGTAACCAATCCCCTACATCGACATGCGTCTGAAAATCCAGGGCATTCATTTAGCTTTATGGTTATCTGAAATGTGACTACTAACCCCCGAGGAGGAGACACTGTCAACAAAACTGAAAAGGAAGAAAGCAAATGGATCATGAACCTCAGAGCTAATTTATTTCCAGGGTTCAAAGAGTAGTTCCTATTAAACCTATTTTGAAAGACAGAAGCCTAATTAAGAAATGAAATGGAGGCTTGTGGAAGGGCGTGCATCTGATTGCTGTATGTGATTGGTTGAGCAATTAAGGATCTTTAACAGCAGTAAGTCAGGTCTACACACTAGGATCTGAAGAAGGTTTTTTAACTGAAAGCGCTTATCCTGTTTGACCTGCAACCTGAGTAGCACAATTTGTGCTTTTTATTTCTTCATTTTATTAAAGCCTACATTTTAACAGAATTTCTCAGTGAACTTTTCGTTGTGGTGGAAGCCTTTTTTCATTTTACTATTTTTGCCTATTAAGGCTTCCTCTGGAGGTGGTTTTTGGTTTGGTTGTTTGTGTTTATTTTGATCAGGTGGGTTCTATCAGTGAGCCAGTGTGCTTACCCATCTGATATATGGATTGATACCTAGTTGAGAGAGTTTGTCTACTATGCCGGCATGGGGAAGGCCTTGGCCAGGTCAAGGTAGGCGATGTGCACAGTCTTACCCTTGTCCATGGCTTTTGGTGACTGTCTCAGAGTCAACCAGATTTAACAGACATGATCTCCCCTTGACAAAGCCAAACTGTGGGGTTGAGTGTTTGGCGGTTGCCAATGTTCCCGTTTAATGAGGTCCATGATTATCTTTTCCATGGCCTTGCAGATGAGGCTAGTTAAGCTGATGGGTCTATAACTTCCCAGATCAGTGGATGCTCCACCTTTTTGTAAAGGGATGCCCGTGGCTGCCCTCCACTCGTATGGGACAAAGCCACTCCTTAGGCTTTGGTTGAATAGGGTGCCCAATGGTGCTGCACGTTCATGCCTGAGTTCATGTAGGATGCAGCCTGGGATGTTATCGGGTCCCATGGAGGCTGTATTTTTTGCCTTTGAGAGGGCAGTGATGACCTGTTCCCTAGAGATGAGGGGAGCAGGTACTGGGGATGTCCTGATTTATTGATGGGGAAACAGAGGAGTGAAGTTTTCACTGAATCTCTGTCCACCAGTAGGCTGGCTATATCTACAGCATTTGTATATTTGGAGTCCTTGACCACCAGTTCTGAACAGGTCTGGGTGCTTCCTTTGAGATTGCAGACATATGTGAAGAAGGCCTTATGATTGTATCTAGTAGATGTGTCCAATGTGGACTCTAAGTTGGCTTTAGAGGATTTCACTAGTGCTCTTATTTGCTTGTTCAGATTAAGGAGAGATTGCTTCCAATTAGGCACCTGCTCCTTCTTGTCCTGGGCAGCAATTTTTTCCTTTTGTTATGTAGTTTGTTTATTGCAGATGTCCACCAGACAGGTTTACTCTTCCTTGTGGAGGATGATTTTGGCCTGTCAGGTATTCCTGATTCCATGCATCTGTGCAAGTGCTCATATAGTACTTTGGTGCAGATTTGGACATTGGTTCTAGTTCCTACAGAGGGGGAGGGGGCTGTGAAGCTGTTTATGCCATCCCTTAGGAGGTTGTAATCAGCTTTAGAGAAGCTTTTTGTTTGACCCTAGCTGGGGGGGGGGGGGGTCAGGAGAGATGCTAACTTCAAAAGTGACCACTTTATGATCTGATCTTACCAGGGGAGGATGATACTGCAGGGGTTACTCACGTTGGTTAATACCAAGTCCAAGATATTGGTAACTTAGCTAAATACGATCGTAGGATCTTTTTTTTATAGGACCCGTTGCTCCTACTACTGTCTGGGTATCTTTCTTCCACATTGCTCTCATTTCTTCTTGCAAATCCTGATATATTATGACTTTGTTTTTCTCTACTCAAGATACCTTAGTCACTGGGCGTAGCGATTTCAATGATGATTTTGTCTTTTTTCATGGACCTCTGTATCTGTTTTTTTTTTTACAGCTGTCTTTTGAACTGTTGGTAATGGGTGATTGCATGTGATGTAGACTTCATTTTCTTTGATGCTGTGTGGATTATGTTTCCAGTGTTTTTCAGCCACTTCAGTACCATACATTCAGGATGCTTTGGATAAAACTAGTGCAAATTATTTAGGAAATGTTAAATTCAAAGGTAAAAGGTTTGTGCATCATAAAAAGGAGATTAGTTCTCAAAATAAGTTTTATATAGTTATGTTATATAATATTTTGAGTGAACAGATGCAAGAAGAAATCAAATATTATTGGACATTTTTGCTGAGGGATGGAAAGTTAAATAAGTTATTAAATGGATTTCCTTTCTTTTCTTATAAGAGAGGTGTTAGTATAGCGGACAAACTCATTAAATCGTATTTTATTGCCTCTGTAGAATGTTTAGTAGAACATCCATTATCCAAGGGCACTTTTCGTTGTGGGAAGTGTAATGTTTGTGATTTACTTGTTCAAACCTTTCACAAACTGGGTAATAAGAATTTTACTGTGTTATCTAGGTTTTCATGTACTACCTCAGGTGTTATCTATGCTTTACGCTGCCCATGCAATTTAATATACATCGGGGAGACTAAAAGAATGTTTAAACATCGACTACAAGAACATGTCAGAGATATAAAGAAATGTAGAGTTGCAAGTTCTATTGTAATACACTTTAGGCAGCATCATAAAAGTGTGATGATAAATTGCTGCAAGCTACTATTTTAGATAAAGTTTTTGTTAAATTAGGTGATGAAATACTAAAGAATAAATTACTTTTTTAAGGAATCTTTATTTTAAAGTATAATACTTTGTCTCCTCATGGCCTTAATTGCAAAATTAATTGGAAATTTAATTAGTTGATTGCTGCTATAATTTGATTAAGGAGGGGGGTATTTAAGGGGAATGTTTTTACATTTGTATTGTATACTTCTTGAAGACTGGTTCAGTCGTGGCGTTAAAGAAGAATAAGTATTTTTGGATCCTGTTTCCTGTTCGTTCGTGGTATTCTATCTTTGTATCTTGCTTCTTGGTGGTTTTGCAGTTATGACAATGAATCCTTCATTCAATATTCCCCGTATTTGTAGAGAAGACCATTCTTTACCTGGTAGTTCAGGTTTACAGATGAACTCTCAACGGACTATGGATAGTTTTCTTGCACAGCCCTCTGTAGGTAATGGGCAGACGTCTCCCTGTAATACTGTGTTAATTCCTGCTTCTAGTATTCCATGTAACAATGGCTCTAATTCTGGTTTTGGGGAGATAATATGCCAAGCTTTATGAATCGTTTGATTCAGGATAGAGCGTACAGAGTAAATAACCTGTTTTCGTCTGTGGGTGGAACCAAGATAGGTTCTCTTCCTGGTGATGCACAGACTACATTAGATAAACTGGAACATTTACTGAACAAAGAAACAGTTACTTTAATATTCTTGTTTTACAATGGTATATTGACCTTGATATCTCCCCCACAGGTCTTCGTGCTTTCAAATCACCCTCCACACCATTTGATGTTACTCATGGTATGGAGAAGGTGTTCAGAGATTGATGGCTAAATGCTGCTCACAAATGTGTGATGGGAGTAGGTGATGATTTTGATTGAACAAGACTGCATTAAACAGAACAAGTTGAAAGAACGAGTTAAACAGGTTCATTAGAGCTTACTCAAAAGGCGGGGGCTGTGCAGACTGATAATTTATTGGTGACTATAAATGATAAACTAAAGTTGGAATCCGATATTGTTGAACACAAAACTACTAAAATACACAGAGATGTCCGTGACTATAATGGGGGGGGGCTTTCTTTGGAACACCAATCGTAAAGCATTAAAGACCGGCTTTTCTAACCGTCAGAAGGGAGGTTTTAAAAAGAATGTTACTGTTTCTTTTGCTTCATCTGAAGGCTCATCTTTCACTACAGATTCAGAGAATGAAGCTAGGTTTTTTCCACCTTCAGCTCAACAACCTGAAATATTTCATCAACTGTTTCGACAACAACAGGGAGAAGATGAAAGAAACTTTAATCAGAAAAGAGGATATGCTGCACCTTTGCTGGCAGGTGAAGGACAATTTAAGCAGAACTGTAAACGCAGTAAATGGCAGTAATGTTGCCGTTATATCCACACCATCTCAGGTGGTTAATTTTTCTGGCTGTTTGACTAATGAACAGGTTGGGGTATTGAATATGGGTTTAAAATTTGTCTCCACTGTAATACCATCTTGGCATATTCTTGAACAAGAATTTAGATTGTCATGCAAGTTACAATTGAAATGTCATTTTGATTGTTAGATCATTACGTAAGTTACAATTGAAATGTCATTTTGATTGTAATGTGAATGATAATAATGAGAGTTTGTCTGAAGAAGATTTTTCTTGTAACTGATAGTTTGTCTTTTGAAGAAAATGTTGGTTATGTTAGTTTTAACGCATACTGTGCGTTAAGCGGATCTAATACTAAATGTAAAAGTGACTTTATACCAGCTTTCAGCAATGAAAGTGTTAAAAATGTTATGGCCATGGTACGTTTTGCATTAGAACAGATCTGTAGTGATTTTAGTCGGCGTAAATCTCAAATATGTTATAATTTAACTAAATGTGACTGGACAGCATTAAAAGATTTGGCACAAAGTAAACATTTAATTGTGAAGCCATCGGATAAAGGTAATAAAATTGTGATTTTACACTATAGTCAATATTTACAAATGTGTTACATGCATTTACATGATACTGATATTTATAGAACTGTTTATATTCAAACTTTCCATGGGGCACTTCAGGAATACTTGGTGGTGTTAGATAAAGGGTTAAAGGTCAATGTTTAGGATATTTTACTAAAGAAGATGTGAACAAAAAGTTGAATTTGGACAAATGTACTATGGCTACGTTTTACTGGCTGCCTAAACTACACAAGGTACAACAAAGTGGGGCTGTTCCACCAGGTAGGCCAATAGTTACGGCTACAAATTATTTCTTGCACAATATTGGTACTGTTCATGAATTTCTTTTGCCGTATGTTCAGCAGTTGGATTCCTACATTAGGGATACTTTTGATTTTCTTAGTAAAATTTCTGTAATTAATTGGAATTCAAATATGTATTGGATAACCATGGATGTAAGAAGTTTATATACAAGTATGAAACACAGGGATGGCATTACTGCTTTATTAACTATGTTAGAAGAATGCCCATTATCAAGTTATATTATTGAGTGGATAGAATTTAGTTTGCATAATTATTTTTCTTTTAATAGTCAGATTTTTCATCAATTACAAGGCACAGCTATGGGGGCACCTTTTGCCCCCACGTATGCAAATACATTTATGGTCTATTTTGAAAAGATATATATCTATCATCATAAATTGTATAAACAATATGTCATAAAATATTATAGATATATTGATGATTTGATTTTTATATGCCAATATGGCATGAATAAAGTTGAGAGATTTGTCAATGATTTACAGTGTAATGAATTTAATTTGTCCTTTGGCTTGCAATATAGTCAGACAATTGATTTTTTAGATGTGCATTTGGTGGGTACTAACACTGGGCAAATCTTTACTTCAGTGTTTAGAAAATTTGAGGATGGGGGGCAATTTTTGCATGATTCTAGTTTTCATCCGAGACATTTAATTAACTCCCTACCTTATGGGGAATTACTACATTTATGTAGACTTTGCAATAATACAACTGATATATTTAAAGCTATTACATCAACTAATCAAATGTTTTTGAATAGAGGGTATTCTTTATTCACTATTCAGGATGATTTGGATACAATTAGTGCAAATTATTTAGGAAATGTTAATAAATTCAAAGGTAAAAAGTTTATGCATCATAAAAAGGAGATTAGTTCTCAAAATAAGTTTTATATAGTTATATAATATTTTGAGTGAAGAGATGCAAAAAGAAATCAAATATTATTGGAAATTTTTATTGAGGGATGGAAAGTTAAATAAGTTATTAAATGGATTTCCTGTCTTTTCTTATAAGAGAGGTGTTAGTATAGCGGACAAACTCATTAAATCGTATTTTATTGCCTCTGTAGAATGTTTAGTAGAACATCTATTATCTAAGGGCACTTTTCGTTGTGGGAAGTGTAATGTTTGTGATTTACTTGTTCAAACCTTTCACAAATTGGGTAATAAGAATTTTACTGTGTTATCTAGGTTTTCATGTACTACCTCAGGTGTTATCTATGCTTTACGCTGTCCATGCAATTTAATATACATCGGGGAGACTAAAAGAATGTTTAAAACATCGACTACAAGAACATGTCAGAGATATAAAGAAATGTAGAGTTGAAAGTTCTATTGCAGTACACTTTAGGCAGTATCATAAAGGTGATTATAAATTGCTGCAAGCTACTATTTTAGATAGTTTTTGTTAAATTAGATGATGATGAAATGCTAAAGAATAAATTACTTAAGGAATCTTTATTTTAAAGTATAATACTTTGTCTCCTCATGGCCTTAATTGCGAAATTAATTGGAAATACTTGATTTAATTAGTTGATTGCTGCTATAATTTGATTAAGGTGGGGTATTTAAGGGGAATGTTTTTTCGTTTGTATTGTATACTTGAAGACTGGTTCAGTCGAGGCGCTAAAGAAGAATAAATATTTTTGGATCCTGTTTGTTCGTGGTTTTCTATCTAGTCTTGCCATATTAGTCTGCCTTTCAGTATACAGTCCTTCTGCCGTTAGTATGTCACAATCAGCAACAATGTGTGCGACTGTTTTCAATTCTTTTTTACAAAACCTACATTTGTCTGTTTCTCCCACATGTTAAATGGACTTTGTAAACCAACATGTATGTAGTCCACTATCTTGGGCCTCCAATATTTAACCTTTCATCTTTTGGTTTGAATTTGTCTCTCCTTAACCATTCCTGCATTCGATCCTGATCAATATGAGGTTCTTCCAGGAGTTTTCCATGCTTACAACTATATTCATGCATTTTCCACGTTTCTTCCCATCTTTATCTGATCCTTCACCTTATATTCTTTTATGTTTTTTGTAACATTGCTGCCTGATTTTATCTACTTCTGGTTTGATTTCCATTCCTGCTTGATGCCGATAAGCTTCCGCTAGATTAAGCAGGGAAGTCATCTTAGATTTATTCTCCTCCTGTTTCAAAACTTTCACTACATTTGGGTCTTGTGAGGTCAGCATATGTGTGCACTCTCACGATGGCAGCTCTGTAGATGTAATCATTTTCAAGGAGGCACTGTTTTTTTATAAATCATTTGATGAGTATGAAGCATCCTTGTTTTCCTATCTAATCTGCCCAACACCTTTTGGGGCCAGTCAATCACTCCAAAACTATAAGTTAGGACAGGAAGAACAAATTGGTTTATAGCTTGAAGTTTGTTCCTAGATGTCAACACTGTGTTCAGAAGTAATTTAAGTCTTTTAAAATATTCCTTACTATATTTTGTTTGCATTTCTTCATGTTTTATTATTGATCCTTCATCAGTTCCCAAATATTTATACACTCCCTCTTGCTCAAGTTCTTTTATATTACATTCTTTGTCCCAAACCTACGTTTTCTTCCTTCTGCAGCTTTTCTGCTTTAAAGGTTGCTTTTGCACATTTATCAAGACAAAATGACATTCTTCTATCATCTGAAAATTTTTTGGCTATTTGCAGTTGTGCTTTCAGTTCATGTGATGAGCTATACAGTTTTTGTAGTTATTGACAAAGTTAGAGGAGAATTTTTTACACTTTATTTTCTAGGTTCAAATGCTTGTGTATATATATATATATATATATATATATATATATATATGTGTGTGTGTATATATATATATATATATATATATATACATAAAATGTTAACTTAAAAAAATAATGAAGAATAAAGACAAAACCTTCACTGTGAAATAAGCTTTCGTTCCATTTATTGTGTAGGAACTTCATCAGAATAATCAGAAATGTGAAATGCATCATGTTAAATAGTACTACAAAACTATAAATAATTAGTAAACAACCGATGGTAAACAGGAATGCCTAATGATATGCATCATTAGGTAATAAGAGCTAGAAATTTGACTACAGCAAGTTAAGTAACATGAATATTCAGTGACTATCAGTGACAATATGGTAAACGGTTATTGGATCCATCTTAGGGCACATTTCATGTTAGTGGATTCAGACCAGGGTGACAGTCTGCTTTTAAATACAATTGCCATTTCAACTCCAACACTTGCAAGAGATTGTCGGAGTCCCCAAAAAAATCAGGAACCTGTTCCAGTACAAAAAATCTGAACTTTTCAAAATAGGTGCATACAGTACTGTGTTTGCCTAAGGCATTTGACTTATCCTTAGATCTAATGGCTGCATTATGCTCTTTTATTCTATCAATCTACGTGTGGTTTTACCAATGTAAAAACTTTTACAGGGAGAACATATAGCTGCATATACTACCAAAGAACTGTTGCAATTGAAATGCTTCTTAAAATAAATGGTATTACAATGTGGGAACACAAGACTTCTCTGTAAAAATTTAGTCACAGCAAACACATTTCCCACACTTAAACATCCCATTAGTGTGATTTGTACATAGTGGTTCAGATAAAAGAAACGTTTGATCTTGTTTCTCAAAAAAATACTTAAACATCTTAGATTTCTTGAAAGTGAACTTAGGAACAGATCCAATGAGAGGTTTTACATTACTGTCACTGGTAATGATTCTCCAGTTGTTATTGATACTTCTAATGTGCTTCATATCCCTGGTAATGGGGAGTGAAACGCTTAAGGATCTGTCTGAGTCAGTGGATGGCTTAGGTGTAGTAGTGAAACCCCATTTCAGAATGGTCTTACATTTGGTATATCTCAAGAAATTAATCTTGTTTCTAATCGACAAAACTAAAGGTAAGGGGTAATTTCTTTGTACAAATAAACCAGTCAAAAAGTCACACTCAGTGTTAAAGGTAATATCATCACTAATCAACCTAGAAAGCCTCACAGACTGTCCCTTAACCACATTCCTCTTTATAAAAAATGGATGCTGGCTGTCAAAGTCCAAATAGTTATTTCTGTAAGTTTTCTTTCTAAAGATGTTTGAGGAAAGGTCGCCAGTGGATTCATTAATGTTTAAGCTAGTGTCCAAAAAGGAAACTGAAGAGCCTTTGCCAGCAGTAACAAACTTAAGAAAACCAATGCTGGTGGACAATGAATCAACAAAAACGTGCAGTTGTTCGGTGCATCTCCGTACAAAAAAAATATCTTCAATAAACCTGCAGTAGTGCTCAGTAAGTTCAAATCCGGGTAAATACACTGTGTCCACTTCCCACTCGCTTAAAACAAGATTGGCAAACGCAGGTGCCAATTTTGTGCCCATGGCAACACCTCTTATCTGCATGCCAAGAGTGTTTTGGAGGTGAAGAGAGTGTCAGCTAGAGTGATGTTTACGAAGCTTGAAATTGATGGTGTAATGATGAATGTTGTTGGTGCATATGCTCCACAAGTTGGGTGTGCGATGAATGAGAAAGAAGAATTTTGGAGTGAGTTGGATGAAGTGGTGAGTGTACCCAAGGGTGAGAGACTACTGATTGGAGTGGACTTCAGTGGGCATGTTGGTGAAGTGAACAGAGGATGAGGAAGTGATGGGTAGGTATGGTGTTAAGGAGAGGAATGCAGAAGGTCAGGTGATTGTGGATTTTGCGAAAAGGATGTACATGGCTGTGGTGAATATGTATTTTAAGAAGAGGGAGGAGTATAGGGTGACGTACAAGATTGGAGGAAGATGCACACAGTTGGATTATATCTTATGTAGAAGGGCCAGTCTGAAGGAGATTGGAGACTGTAAAGTGGTGACAGGGAAAAGTGTAGTTAAGCAGCATAGAATGGTGGTCTGTAGGATGACGTTGGTTCTCAAGAAGAGGAGGAGGAGTGTAAAGGCAATGCCAAGGATTAAATGGTAGAAGTTAAAAAAGGGTGATTGTGAGGTGGAGTTCAGGGAAGAGTTAAGACAGGCACTGGGAGGCAGTGAAGAGTTACCGAATAGCTGGGTAACTACAGCAGAGCTAGTAAGGGAGACTGCTAGAAAGGTGCTTGGTGTGACATCTGGATAGAGGAAGGAGGACAAGAAGACCTGGTGGTGGAATGAGGAAGTACAGGAGAGTATACAGAGGAAGAGGCTGGTGAGGAAGAAGTGGGATTGTCAGAGATGAAGAAAGCAGACATGAGTAAAAGGAGATGAGGCGCATGGCAGAGAGAGAAGTGGCGAAGGCTAAGGAGAAGGCATATGGAGAGTTGTATGAGAGATTGGACACTAAAGAGGGAGAAAAGTACCTGTACCGATTGGCTAGGGGACAGAGCTGGGAAAGATGTGCAGCAGGTAAGGGTGATAAAGGATAGTAAATGTACTCACAAGCGAGGAGAGTGTGTTAGGTAGATGGAAAGAGTACTTTGAGGGGCTGATGAATGAAGAGAATGAGGGAGAGAGAAGGAGGGCATTTGGCACCCTATCCTGGATTTATCCATTCTGAACACCTCCCTGGTGGTCCCCAAATTCAAAAAACTTTGCAGCAGCTGCCTATGCTAATAAAAATTGCCTGGTTAATGACCCTAGACCTAAAAGATGCCTACCTTCACATCCCCATAAGGGAATTCTGCAGGAACTTCCTGGGCTTCAGGGCAGGTTCACAACACGTTCAGTTCTCTGTACTACCCTTAGGCTTATCTACTGCTCCCAGGGTATTCACCAAATGCTTAGCCCCGGCCATAGCATTTTGCAGGCAAAGAAATATTCAGATTTACCCTTATCTGGACAACTGCCTCATTCAGGCAGAATGTAAAGAAAAGCTGCTCCAGGACCTCCTATTTGTCAAAACCCTCCTAACTTCCTTAGGGTTCACCGACAATGAAAAGAAATCAAAGCAAGCACCCTCCAGGAGGATCATTTTCCTTTGAGCACTGCTGGACACAGCATCCCAAATGACCTTCCTATGCCGAGAAAAGCAGAGCTTCCTGCCGCTCTACTTTACCCAGCTGGCTTCCAGAAGTCACCTCACAGTGAGGAAATTCCTGCAAGACTTTGGGTACATGACATCTTGCATCTTTCTAATTCCTCTGGCCAGGCTTCACATGAGGAAGCTTCATTGGTATCTAAAGAACCTTTGGTGTTAGCACTCGGCCTCTAGAGACCTCTCTCCCTCTGATCTCCTGTATAAGGGCCGAGTTACTCTGGTGGGCAGGGGCCTCTGCCAAGAACAAGGGTCTTCCCGTCATCCTCCGCCTTACTGGGCAGACCATCACCACTGATGCCTCAGACATTGCTTGGGGTGCTCACCTAGCAGGCAGGTGCACCCAAGGCCTTTGGGATGCCCAGCTACCTTCCCTTACCCATCAACCTGAAGGAAATGATGGCAGTACAAAAGGCTCTGACATCCTTCAAACCCCATCTCAGGCCAGGGGTTCTCCTTATCAAAACAGACAACACCACAGTAATGTGGTACATCAAACAGGGAGGGACCCAGTCTTACCCTCTCTGCAGGCTAGCCATGATCCTCAGGCTAACAGCCTCCTCCATGGGATTGCACCTAATAGCCCAATACCTACCAGGGATCAACAACGCCCTGGCAGACCACTTAAGCAGAAACTTACTGGACCCCCAAGAATGGCAGTTCCACAGAAAAATCTTTTTGCTAGTAATTCAGGAGTAGGGAACTTCGGAGGTGGATCTCTGCTTCGCACCTCAACCACCAGTTGGAAAAATTCTGTACCAGGGAGCATCACCACCTAGCATGGAAAGTGGATGCCCTGACCTTCCAGTGGGACTCCTGTTTGTGTAAGCATTCCCTCCTCTGCCTCTTATTCCCAAGGTACTGATCAAGATAAGGGAGGAGAGGTCAAGGGCCATCCTCATTGCTCCAGATTGGCCCAGGCAGCATTGGTACCCCTTACTGCGTAGCCTGATATCACAGCCTCCCAGGCAACTTCCCCTCATTTCAGACCTCTTGACTCGGGTGGGGGTAAATGCTTCACCCGGACTTGCAGACTCTCAAACTGTCAGCATGGCTTATACTCCATAAAAGCAAACAAGGGACCCTTGTTAAGCAATCAGGTTCTAGATTATATTACAGAGGCTAGAAGGTCCAGCACCAGGAAGTCTTGCGCATGAAAACAGAAAAGGTTCTGCTCCTGGAACCAGTTCAGAGGGGGTAGATGTTCTTCGTGTTTCACTGTTGCAGTCATCACATGTGGGTTATCCCTGCCAGGGTAGCCCTCAGTCAGCCTGAATACCTGAGGCTTAGTATTTCTGCGTCTGTTGCTGTTGCTTCAGGACTGACATCAGGTTGTCAGTGGTATAAAATAAGGCAGCCAATGCCTTCACATCAGTCTTTCTTGCCGAGGAGCCCAAAGCAGAAGCAGTTCGCACAAGTGCTGATAGGGCCGCTACCTGAGTTTTCGTTTTCTGAATTGAAGTTGAAGTCTTCCAAAGCTAAGCACCCCGTCGGGGATCCTTTTTTCTTGCTCTAACCGATGTCAGAAAAAGTTAACAATTGTCTCGCCTGTGGAAAGCAAATACCACACCGAGACTTCCATTCTTACTGTGTCACTTGCTTAGGTCCAGACCGCGATGTCCCCTGCTGTCGCTTTTGTGCTTTGTTCAACACCAGAACTATAAGTTGTCGGGCCCTTATTGTAGCTAGATATTTTCGCTCTCAGTCCTTGAATTCCAGTATGGCTTTGGTAAGCCATCCGACAGCAGATCTTCTGAAAAAACGTAAGGATAAGGACAAGACTGCACAGGTCCAAACCTACCGTTGATGCTTCTGTTAAGCTAGTCGTCAGTTCTCCGGTCTTCAGTGAGGCGCTTTTGCAGCCCCTGATGCCCGCTTCTGTGGATTCGCAGGCTGCTACTGAGACGCTTTCGGAGTTCAGTATGCCGTGAATACTTTTCATCGGCTAAGGATCCTGCAGATGTTTCTACCTTGGATGGGTCCAGAGCCGCTGAGCAGGCACCAGCTTCCAAGGAAGTACTTCGCACTACCGATTCTCGACACAGACTGTCTGCTTCTTTCACGTTTGCCGTTCTTTCGAAAACTACAAAGTTTCTAAGGCCCAGGGTATGAACCGCACCCAAGAAACCAACGACCCAATCTCATGCACTTGCTTCCTTGCCTCAGTCTCAAATGCTTAAAATGGCAGAAGACTTTATAATGCAGATCAGGGGAAGCCAAGCTACCCCTTCCAAAAGCAAAAGATATTTGTCCCCAGTAGTTTTATCCGAACAGAAGTCCGATGACTCTGATGCATCTGAATATGAAGACATGCAACCCCTCTCTGCTTATGAGGATTCTGATGCAGAGGAATCCATTCCTTCAGCCTCCGCACCCGAGGACTTTTCCTTTGGAAAAACCCCAATTACTTTAAGGGAGCATTTCTGATGGGAATGTCAGGACTACCCTCAGTCTAAAAAGGCTCTGGGAATTCTTAGATCATCATCCACAACAGCCATTCCTCCTGTCCTGGATGTTGTGGATGATGATTTAATGGAATCTAGTTTTACTCCCGACACCCTCCCTCCTGCTCCCAGGAAACCTGACAGGTATTAGAGTCACAAGAAATAAGCACTTCGGAGCTCGGGACAACTGGGTAAAGTGAAAAAGTTTTTAACAGTCACATAAATCCACACCACAAACGACACACAAAACGCTTAACTGTTTCACAGCGTTTTTCATCCCCAATGGAACTTCAAGTGTAAAACAGTAATTAAAATCAATTAAGTCTTAAATATTCCTTTTAAAAAACAATTATCAAATCCATTTCATTTTAAACAAGTGCTATTAAATCAAGACTGTTGAAGAATAAATGTCTAAAACATGTCTAAAAGTACTTTTAGATGCATTTCTTATATTATGTTTTAGATATTTATTTTTCAGTAGTCGTGATTTATTCATATATTTTTATAGCCTTTTAAAATTGATTAGTTTTTTGTAACTAGTTTATGGTGTTGGAAAGAATGAAATTTTTATTCATTTTTCCTGATGAGAGTGTACCTTCTATGAATATTCATGACTTGGTCAGCATGTCCTATTGTATATTTAATAGCACTTGTTTAAAATGAAATGGATTGGATAATTGTTTTTTAAAAGAAGTATTTAAGACTTAATTTATTTTAATTACTGTTTTACACTTGAAGTTCCATTGGGGACAAAAAACGCAGTGAAACAGTTGAGCATTTTGTGTTTCGTTTGTGGTGTGGATTTATGTGATTATTAAAAACTTTTTCACTTTACCCACTTGTCTGGAGCTCCAATGTGCTTATTTCTTGTTACTTGGTTTGAGCTTTGCTCTCTTAAGCACTTTTAGTTCCATTTTTGTGGTAGGTATTAGAGTCCCTGACTCTCACATATTTCTTTTCAAAAATCCTACTGCTGATCCTGAGGTTATTTCTCAAGAGCCTAAAGGAATTAAAGGAACTTCTGCTAAGAATCCCCACCCCCTCAGATAGGGATTCCCAAGCATTAGACAGATTGGGTAAAAAGTATGCACCTCTGCTACTCTTGCTATTAGAGCACTAAATTTGTCCATTCCATATGCTAAAATTTCAGCAACATACCATAGAACTCCTCAAACCAAAAACATCTTTTCCTGCTTGTGCAGAAAGTAGAGTTACAAGAGTTAATGCATTCTGCAAGTCAAGTAACTAAGCACACCTTACAATGTGGTTTTGACGCGCTAGAAGCATCTTGCAAGGCAGCAGTCACTGGTTCTGTCCTTAGAAGGCAGGCTTGGCTTAAGGAACAGTCCTTGCCAGGCCATGTCAAATCCAAATTATTGGATGCACCCTTGCACAAAGACAACTTTTTTGGCACCAAGGCAGAGGAGGTCTTAGCAAAGATGGAAGAAAAAGCTAAATCTATGCAGACAGTAAAGGATTTCCTGCATGTCCAGCCACCCAAGTTCACTAGCCATTGCCTGTCCAAGCACTGGTCCTTTCCTGCCCCCTCCAGGTCAGCTCAGCTCAGACCCTGGGGAAGCAAGCTCCCCAGACAGCAGCCTCAGGGAATACAGAGATCTTCAAATCCAGGGAGTGCTAAGCCACCCCCTCATGGTAAGAACTCACAATGATTCTCCACTTCCACCCCCTCCCTCTGCCCACCTGCACTTGCCCCTAGGAGGAGAACTCTCCTTCCACACAAGCACCTGGCCCACCATTACCAACGACCGCTGGGTCCTCAACATAGTGTCCCAGGGATACAAATTTTATTTCTACACCCTTTTCCCTGCTCTCTGAGGGCAATAGAGCATGTTCCTGCAGAACAGATAGGCCAAGGCTTCTACTCCAGACTCTTCCTGGTACCCAGAAAAGAGGGCAGCTGGTGCCCCATCCTCTATCTATCCATTCTAAACACCTTCCTGGTAATACCAAATTCAAAATGCTCACCCTCCAGCAACTACTACCTATGCTCTCCAAGGATGCTTGGCTAGCCACCCTAGACCGAAAAGAGACTTACCAACACATCACAGTCAGGGAATCATGCAGGAAATATCTACATTTCAGGGCAGGATCACTGCACTTTCAGTTGTCTGCTCTTCCCTTTGGCTTATCTACTGCTCCCAGAGTTTTCACAAAATGTCTGGCTCCCGCCATTGCTTTTTGCAGGCAAAGAAATATTCAAATTTACCCATACTTAGAAGACTGCCTGATTCAGGCAGGCAGACAGGTAAAGCTGCTCAAGCACCTGGCTTTTGTAAAGGACCTACTGACCTCCCTAGGATACACCATCAATGAAAAGAAATCCAAACTAGTACCCACCCAAAAAATTATATTCCTGGGAGCAAGCCTGGACACAGCATTCCAGATGGCATTCCTTACACCAGCAAAGCAAACCTACTTGACAGCCTATTTCTCTCAGCTAGCCACCAGACCCCAGTTATAGGTTCATAGGTTGATACTAGGCTATCTGCCCTAGGGCATTTATAAGCCTAGCCAGAGTGTGTTTGGCTTTCGCCACCCTTTTAGATTTGTAGACTGTGCCTTTGAATGGTAGGTCACAGAAGATAGCCTTTTTATGGTTGGTTTATTTGCCTCTGTCTAGCAGGGACCCAGAAGAGATCCCAGGGGTAAACTTACGATCTCCCATCCACTCGTCAAGATTTCTCTTGAAGAGGGTCAGCGAGGGGCTCTGCCTAACCTGGACTGGGATTCTGTTCCAGAGTGAAGGTAGTCCCTGGGATATGAATCTGTCCCTCCAGCATGTCCTGTTTATTTCTGTGCTGAGGGTTAAGTCTCTGGAGCGTGTAGCTCTAAGGGATTTGGATTTCCTGAGGTGGAGCATGTCCATTAATTCTGGATTGGACATGGCTTTATATGTCAGGCACAGATTGCCTCTGAGTAGGTGGTACGCAACTGAGTAGAGTTGGAGTTTCTTTAGCCTAGCTGCATAGGGCATCTGTTTGAATCCCTTGATCCTCTTTCTGAGGTACTTCTGGGGTCTTTCCAGTTGCAGCAGGTGTCGGCAAGGAAAATCCTGCAAGCTCTGGGGTTCATGGCCTCCTGCATTCTACTCATGCCATATGCCAGACTGCACATAAGGAAACTTCAGTGGTACTTAAAAAGCCTTTGGTGTCAACACACTCAAGACCTGGAAACTCCTATACCAATGATACCTTGTTTAAGAAAGGTTTTCTTTGATTGACAGCAGCATGCTACCACAACAAGGGACTACCCTTCTCACAACCCCACGCCACCCAGACCCTCACCACAGATGTATCAGACTATGCCTGGGGTGCACACCTGGACGGCAGGTACATACAGGGCCAGTGGAGCCCACATCAAATGCATCTGCACATCAGCCAAAAAGAGATGTTGGCTGTCCAGCATGCACTGACAGCCTTCAGACCCCTCCTCTCCCCAGGGCTCTACTGATCAAAACAGACAACACCACTGTGATGTGGGATATCAACAAACAGGGAAGGACTCATTCCTATCCTGTGTGCAGGCTCGCCATGACCCTTTGGCACACAGCCTCAGCCATGCAACTACACCTGTTAGCACAATTCCTGCCAAGCTCTCTCAACTCTCTGGCAGATGACTTAAGCAGAAATCTTCTGGACCCACACGAGTGGCAGCTAGACCAAAGAACCTTCACCCTTGTAACTCGGAAATGGGGGACCCCGAAGGTTGACCTCTTTGCTTCCCACTCCAACCATCAGCTCAGCAAGTTCTGCACCAGGGAGCCTCACTGCGAGGCCTGCAAAGTGGATGACCTATCCTTCCAGTGGGTCAACCACTCAGTCTATGCATTTCCCCCACTACTGCTCATTACAAGGGTAGTGCTCAAAATAAGGAAGAAAAAAACGCAGACAATCCTGATTGCCTCAGACTGGCCATGTCAGCACTGATAACCACTGGCTGCGCAGCCTGTCACCTCTGCCACCATGGCATCTCCCTCAGATCCCAACACTCCTGATCCAGACAGAAGGAGAGTTCATGCATCCCCAATTGCGGAACCTCAATCTGGCAGCCTGGCTTATTCCCTGACCCCACTGTACAAGCTGCCAATCTCAGTAAACAGGTTCTAGATGTTATATGTGAGGTCAGACGCCCTAGCACTAGAAAGTCTTATGCTGACAAATGGAAAAGGTTCTGCACCTTGATCCAGGCTAAGGGAGCCGATACGGCACAGCCCTTACTACCTCTCATCCTGGATTACCTAGCTGACCTACTACATAGTGGTCTCTCCTTTTCCTCTATTAAAATGTATGCCTCTGCCATCTCTGCTCATTTCAGCACAGAGCCACCTCTTTTCTAATACCCTCTCATCAAACAGTTCCTAAGAGGAGCTAACAACTTGTGGCCACCCAGAAGAGCTCCTACCCTAGCTTGGGACCTAAACTTTGTGTTGGAAAATCTCACCCTGCCCCCCTTTGAACCAGCAGCTTCAGCAGAATTAAAGTTTCTCTCTTGGAAGACAGCCTTGCTTCTGGCCATCACTTCAGCTAGAAGAGCATCCAAGCTACAAACACTAATGGCTGTAGAACCCTTCATCATTTTCCATGCTGACAGGGTCTCCCTCAGGAATAACCCATCCTTCATGCCAAGAGTGGTGTCCAGTGTGGCTCTCAACTAATCCATTCATTTGCCCACCTTTTTCCCTAACCCACAAAACAAGGGAGAAAGAATACTGGACTCTCTAGATGTGCACAGACAGCTCAGATTCTATCTAGGCAGGACTAAATCATTCTGAAAGACTGATCAGTTGTTAGTCAGCTTTGCTGCAGGAGCAGAGGGCAAAGCCATATCCAAACAAACCATTTCCAAATGAATAGCACACTGCATCATACCCCCCAACCGTACCAAATTACTTGTTTTTTTACCGAGTTTTGGGGGTCCAAATAATGGGGTGCCATGATTCCAGAGTGGCACCCCTTCATTTCCAAGTTTTTCTCAGCTTTTTTATTTTTTTTTCCCACTTTTTGAGCTGACATCACGTGTGTGATGATGTCAACTCCGTCTGGGCTACACGTGCACACTGGCTGGCTCACTATGGATGTGTGTACATTCCGGCTGTTGAAATGTAGAGCGGGGAACCATTATCTTTGGCTGCTATTTTGTATGAACAGAAAGGAAGGACTCACTGCTGCAGCTGCATTATTATTCTGGCAGAGCCATTATTTTGTATACCCTATGCATTTTGTGTGAACAGAGATGTATGTGAATGGGTAGGATGGATTCTTAGTTTTACACTTGCTGGCTTGAATCCTTCTGGCAGAGCTGTTATTTTGTACACCGTTTGCATTTTGTGTGAATGGAACCCGTGAATAGAGACACATGAATGGGTAGGATGGATTCATAGTTTTACACTTGCTGGCTTAAATAGTGAATGGTTAGACACTTGCGATTCCTTCTGGCAGAGCCATTATTGTGTGAACAGAAGCCGTGAATAGGGCTTAAATAGTGATACACTTTGCGATTCCTTCTGGCAGAGCCGTTATTTTTGTGTAAACAGAGACATACATGAATGTGTGTGTGAATGCCCCAATTTTAATACACCTGGTTTCTAGAGGTACTCAGGCTTGAAACCCTGTACCTTGGGTACAAGGTAAAAAGAGCCTAAAGTTCATAGCCACCACCACTTGTAAATTTATGCCTCATTTTTCTATCTGTTCCTCATAAAATCTGTGGGTTTCAGGATTTTTTTGGCAAAAAAATCACTGAAGGGTTGAATTCACTAAATGACAGACATTTGAATTTCAGACTTCATATTCTTTAGTAAATAAATGGTAACACAAAACCTTTTATTCTAGTAATTTTCTAAGTTGATAAGTATTTGAAATTTGTCCCTATTTTGGGGCTGTATTCCCCCATTATTGACTTTGTCTGTTTTTTATGCAATGACGTTGAGAGCTATGGTGAGAAATGAGAACTGATTTCTGTATTACCCCATTATTGGCTTTGTCCAGGTTTTTTGTGCTAAGAGTTTGAGGGTTATGGTGAGAAGTGAGAATTGAATTCAGTAAATGATAGCCATTTAAGTTTCAGTCTTCCTGTCTTACAGGAAACTGCTGATCTGGCATAGTGGTATGTTGCTCTGACTGTAGTACACAGGGTCCTGGGGCCAAGACTTGGCAGTGAAATGTATGGTGGTAACACATTTTATTCTAGCAACTTTCCAAAATTATACAAGCAATGTTTAAAATATGTCCCTTGTTTTTGGCCTTTTGCCACCCCCCCCCCCAAAAAAAAAAAAAAAACTGAAATTGAAAATAAGTGCAAGATGCCTATAGCTTACACTACTGTCATTTATATATATATATATATAGATATATAGATATATAGATATAGATATATGTATATATATATATATATATATATATATATATATATATATATATATAGATAATGTGTGTGTGTAGGTGTGGAAGTAGAATTTTATGATGGAAATGTTCTGAATTGGGCAGTTTTGTCATTATTGGTTCATGCATTTTGTTTCATTGCCTACTGGAAAAATGCCAAACAATACATGTAAAATGCATTCTAACAAGTGTGTTGTATTGTACAAGGAATGTAATTTAATAAAGTCCGGAAGGTGTATCAAAGAACACGTGTATGTTTCTTGATGTTCATCGTGTTACCCTGCTGCAGTCATCACACTTGGGTTATCCTGCCATCAGGCGGTCCCGCAGTCTGCGCGAATTCCAAAGTCTTGGTCCAGCGTCGGTTGCTGTCGCTTCTTCCCAGACGTCAGTGCGCCAGGGGTATATAAGAGGCATCCAACACCATTTACTTCAGTCTTTCTTGCCGCGCGGTGCCTGAAACAGAAGCAGTTCGCAAGTGCTGGTCGGCCGACACCTGAGATTTTCTATTTGAATTTCAGTCCGAAGTCTTCAATAAAGCTAAGTACCCTGTTGGGGAACATTTTCTTGCCTCAGTCCGATGTCAGAAAAAGTTAACAATTGCATTTCTTGTGGGAAGCAAATACCTCATAAGGACTCCAATTCCTGTTGTATTCCTTGCCTAGGCCCAGACCACGACATCACAGGTTGTCGGTTTTGCGCTAGGTTTAATAAACAAACTATCAAACGCCGTTTTGACTTTGCACGGCATTACTTTGGTAGGAAATTTAATTATATCTTGCAGTCGGAGCAGCCGACGACTGGCATGCATAAAAAACGCAAGGATAAGGACAGGCAGCTTAGGAATAAGCCAGACACCGAGGCCTCAGCTGAGCCTGTCGCTGGTTCTCCGGTTTATTAGGCGCCTACGCAGTCCCTGACGACCGCAGAGCTGGAACCCCAGACAGCTGCGGATTCCCATGCGGAGTCTACTAGGCCGATGCAGTCATCTACCGACACCGGAGCAGAACTAGACACCGGTGCAACAGAAACACCTTCGGTTACAGAGGTGTCTTCAGACCGACTACACTCACCATTAAATCTTATGCTAAACTTAAAACTCCTTTAAAACCAAATAAAACTGTACATCAGTCTACAGTTCAAGGCCCCATGCCTAAGAAACAGATGCTTAAGATGGCTGAAGATTTGATTACCCTTATCAGGGGTTCCCATCCCCCTCCTAATAAAACACCAAGACAAGAGGAGGAATATGCATTCTCTGACCAGGTTTCTCTCTCCTCAGATTCTTCTGAGGAACAGGATTACACCTTTCCACCTTATGAAGATTCTGATGCTGAAGACTCTATTCCCTCAGCATCTCCCCCTGAAGACTACTCCTTTGGGGAAACTTTACATACCATGAGGAGGGAACATTTCCACTGGGAAGGCCAGGATTACTCAGATTCTAAGAAAAGACTACGAGAGTTCCTTTTACTACCCCAGCACAGACCTCTTGCTATCCCTCCTGTTCTAGATATTGTGGATGATGTTTACTTGGAGTCTAGCTTAAATCCCGACTCTCTTCCTCCTGCTCCAGCCAAGCCAGACAGATACTACAGAGTACCTGACTCTCACAAATTCCTTTATAAAAGCCCTGTAGCTGACCCAGAAACAATTTCCCAGGGTCCTAAGGGAGCAGAAGCTGCTATGGCTAAAAATCCTGTGCCCTCTGAAAGGGATTCCAGACCCCTCGATAGATGGGGAAAGAAAAATATACACCTCAGCTACTCTGGCTATGAGAGCATTAAATTGCCAGTTTCACATGTTGAAATACCAACAATTCCTAATGTCTCAGTTAAAACAAAAAATGAGCACACATTCAGAACTGCCTAAATTCAAGGAAATGCAGGATCTGTTGCATGCAGCTGAACAGGTGGGCAAACATACTTTACAATGCGGATTTGATTCATTGGAAGCTTCTTGTAGAGCAGCTGTTACTGGCTCTGTCATACGTAGACATGCTTGGTTAAAAGAACAAACCCTCCCTGTCCATGTTAAAGCAAAATTATTGGATGCACCTTTACAGCAGGATGTATTATTTGGTGTCAAAGCAGAAGAGGTTTTAAAGAAAATGGAGGATAAGGCAAAGTCTATGCAAATGGTCAAGGATTTTTTGCAGGTACAACCCCCTCGTTTCAGCAGAAATTGGCCAACAAAAACTGGTCCTTTCCAGCTTCAGACAGATCACAGAGGGGCAAATACAGATGCCCAAGGGGCAGAGGTCAGTCACAGGGCCCGTATAAACCTCACTAATGGGGTTCTGCTACCCAGAAAGGAGGAGAAGACAGGCCCCAAGCTAGCAGAAGACAAACACAATGACTCTATCCTCAAACTACCAAACAAATATCTCCTGACAACTCCCTTGGGAAGAAAACTAGCATTTTTTGCAGACAACTGGCACATCATCACAAAAGACAAATGGGTTCTAAACATTGTCTCTCAAGGATACAGATTCCACTTTCATACCTTACCAAGGATCAAAGGAATGCCAAACCTGCCACCAAATCAATGGGCAGAGGCACAAAAACAAATTACAGCTCTCATGGACATGAGAGCCATTCAACAGGTACCTACACAGGAGCAAGGACAAGGATTTTACTCAAGACTCTTCCTAGTCCCAAGAAAGGACAAAGCATGGAGACCCATTCTGGATCTTTCAATTCTGAACACCTATCTGCAAGTACCAAAATTCAAGATGCTAACACCACAGCAGCTTCTTCACATGCTGGGCAAGAATGCTTGGCTAGTCACTTTGGACCTCAAGGAGGCATATCTGCATGTCCCTATCAGACAAAATTGCAGAAGATACCTCCGCTTCATTGCAGGTTCAACGCATTATCAATTCTCTGCACTGCCCTTTGGCTTATCTACTGCGCCCAGGGTTTCCACAAAATGCCTGGCACCAGTAATTGCATACTGCAGACAAAGAGGAATTCAAATATACCCATACCTGGACGACTGCCTTATTCAAGCAGAAAGCAGACATTCTTTTAAAGCATCTGGCATTTGTCAAACACCTTCTAAGTTGCCTAGGGTACACAGTAAACGAAAAGAAATCAAAACTAGTGCCCTCACAAAACATAATATTCCTTGGGTGCCAGCTTGAATACAATGGCCCAGATGGCTTCTCACGCCAGACAAGCAACGACAGCTGTTCAATATTTCAAAATAATGGCAACAAAGACCCAACTCCCTGCAAGAAAAATTCTGCAGGCCTTGGGATTCATGGCATCTTGCATACTACTTCTACCATTTGCAAAACTGCATATGAGGAAATTACAATGGTACCTGAAAAGTGTATGCACTCAGCACAGCCACAACTTGGAAACAATGATACCACTCATTCCCTGCCTTCAGCAGGAGTTTCTATGGTGGGCACAGGCATGTCACCTCAACAAGGGTCAGCCTTTCACCTTACCCACAGCCAGGCAAACTATGACAACAGATGCATCGGACTGTGCCTGGGGAGCACACATGGCAGGGCAATGCGTTCAGGGCAAATGGACTACAGATCAGAGGTATCTGCATATCAGTCAAAAAGAAATGCTAGCAGTACAGAATGCCCTAACAGCTTTCAGGGACCTTCTTCACCCAGGACAACTAATAATAAAGACGGACAATACCACAGTCATGTGGTACATAAGCAAGGGGGCACACATTCCTACCCTCTATGCAGGCAAGAAATGACCTTGTGGAACACTGCACTGTCATACCAGGTTCAATTACAAGAACATTTCCTGCCAGGAAAGAAAAACACATTGGCAGATGACTTAAGCAGAAACATCATGGATCCACACGAATGGAAACTAGATCCACAAGTATTTGCAATGATAGCTCAAAAATGGGGGCGCCCAGACATAGATCTGTTTGCAAGCCCCCACAACCACCAACTTCAAAAATTTTGCACAAGGACCTTCCATCCACTAGCTTGGAAAGTGAACGCCCTCTCATTCAGCTTGAAAACATTAACAGTGTATGCCTTCCCCCCACTACCTCTTCTAGCAAAGGTACTGCTGAAAGTCAGATTAGAGAGGCCACAAATGATGCTTGTTGCACCAGACTGGCTACGCCAGCATTGGTACCCAATTTTAAGGAACATGGCCCATGGCCCACCATGGATTTTGCCACAAATTCCTCACCTGCTCACCCAGCGAGACCATCAGATTCTACACAGCCAGCCTAAGACTTTAAACCTGATTGCATGGCAAATTACCTAAACAACCAGCCAACACCTTTATCCAAAGCTGTTATGGATGTCATTCTGGAGGCCAGGAGGCCCAACACCAGGAAAGCCTATTCAGACAAAGGGAAAAGATTTTGGCCTGGAACCAGGCTAAAGGCCTAGACCCCCTTGATCCAAACATCCCTCAGATTCTACAATATTTAACTGAGGTGTTACACAAAGGACTTTCCTTTTCATCTATTAAGATCCACGCATCAGCAATTTCAGCTCATTACAGCATGGATCCTCCTTTATTCTCACACCCACCCTACGACAGTTCCTCAGAGGGGCTAAGAACTTAAGACCGCCAAGGAGAGCTCCAACACCTACTTGGGATCTCAACTTTGTTCTGTAAAAGCTTACACTGCCGCCCTTTGAACCAGCTTTTTCAGCTGACTTAAAATTTCTTTCATGGAAAACTTCCCTGCTACTAGCAATAACTTCAGCTAGAAGAGTCTCAGAGCTACAGGCACTAATGGCAGTGGAATCTTTCATCATTTTTCATCAAGACAGAGTCTCTCTATGAACTAATCCTTCCTTTATGCCAAAGGTGGTATCCAGTGTGGCCCTAAACCAAACCATTCACTTGCCCACCTTCTTCCCAAATCCCCAGAACAAAGGAGAAAGACTCCTGCACTCTTTGGACATTCACAGGCAATTACGTTACTACTTGGATAAAACTAAGGCTTTCAGAAAAACTGACCAGCTTTTTGTAGCCTATGCTATAGGATCACAAGGAAAAGCCATCTCAAAACAGACCATTTCAAAGTGGATAGGGCATTGCATACGTTTCTGCTACATACATCATGGGAAACCAGTACCTGCTAACATTAGGTCCCACACCACCAGGGCTGCAGCTACATCTGCAGCCTTTCTCAGGGGAGTGCCAACCAAGGATATTCTGGAAGCTGCTACTTGGAGTTCAGTGCACACCTTCACCAAACACTACCACTTACCTCTATACTCTAAGACTAGAGCTGGTTTTGCCATTGCAGTTTTGCAGGGCTTACTAGCTTCTTCTAACCCTGTCTGACTCCACCTCCCATCCTTAGCTTTGGGATTCAACCCAAGTGTGATGACTGCAGCAGGGTAACACGATGAACATAGTACAGTTTTGTACCTACCATAAATGTAGATGTTAGAGTGTTCACCCTGCTGCAGTCCAGGTTACCCTCCCTCCATCCCCTCTGAACTAGCTGAACTTATCTCTATCACTCTATACTATACTATCTCTGTGGTGTATTTGCTTGTGCCTAAGGGTTTTGTTTTATTTTTATATAGCTGTATGTATATATATATATATATATATATATATATATATATATATATATATATATATATTTTGCCTACCTATTGGGGGCACCTGACATCTGGGGCAAGACAAACTGAAGAAAATGGCATCTGATGCCTCTTATATACCCCTGGCGCACTGACGTCGGGGAAGAAGCAACAGCAACCGACGCCGGACCAAGACTTTGGAATTCGGGCCGACTGTGGGACCGCCTGATAGCAAGATAACCCAAGTGTGATGACTGCAGCAGGGTGAACACTCGAACATCTACATTTATCGTAGGTACAAAACTGTACTTTTTGTTTGTGTGCTAGGGGCCAATGATTTGAAAACAGCCCAAAGGTAATCTTTAACCACCACTGGCCAGATGCATTTTCTTTGGATGTGGTGTATGGGTTTCAATGCTGTTTAAATGAATGTGAGTTTCAAGGGCAGAGAAGTTTTAATACAAAGTCTGTTTTCATTGTGAGAGACAGTATTGCTTTGTTTAATTAGCAGATGTCTACTAATGTTTGTGCATTGTGCTATAAAATGTAAAAATAAAATCTGAATCATTGTAGAAGTAAAGCAGTATGCACACATTAGTGTTTATGGTAAATGGGGAGAAATAGCCAGGCAATGGGACACTCGAATGGCTGCAGGGGGACTCTGGAATCGTATTTTCGTTGTCTGTTCTTCAGTTTGCATTTGAAAGTTGGTATCCCACAATTCCATTGGAGTGAGTGGAGTTACGCAATTGTATATGCAAATTTTATGTTAATCAGTGTACAGATTTGTACCTATTTTTCATGGGCCTTGTCCAGATTTCTGATGTTTCCAGGTTGAGAGGTATGCACTGCATCCATTTCTGCTACAAGCAACACAGGAAACCTTCCACTAAGGGGGGTCAGGACACACTACCAGAGCAACCTCCACCTCTGCAACTTTCCTCAGAGGGGGTCTCCACCAGGGACATCCCGGAGGCTGCAACATGAACATCTGTTCATACCTTCAGCAAGCATTACCACCTGCCTATATTCTCCAAATCCAGGGCAGGCTTTACCACCGCAGTCTTGCAGGGCATCCTAGCCAGCCCCCAATCTTGACTGCCTCCACCCTTTTCTTCAGCTTTGGGAATCAACCTAAATGTGATGACCAACAGTGAAACACGAAGAACATAGTACAGCAGTGTACACTTACCATAAATGTAGATGTTTGAGTGTGTTCACTGTTGCAGTCCTGGTTTCTCTCCCTCCATCCCACTTCTCCCTACAAGGAACTTTTTGGTATTTACTTTCTACTGGTGGTGTTCTTCCACCATATCCTAGCTCTCTCTTGGGGGATCCTAACATTGCAAGAAAAACTGATGTAATGGTGTCAGCTGCCTTATTTTATACCACTTAACTGACGACCTGACGTCAATCCTGAAGCGACAGCAACCTACGCAGAAATACTAAGCCTCTGGTATCCGGGCCACCTGAGGGCTACCCTGACAGGGATAACTCAAATGTGATGACTGCAACAGTGAATACACTCCAACAACTACATTTATGTTAAGTGTACACAACTGTACTTTCCTCACAACCTTCCATCCCTCTTATCTTGGACTATCTAGTAGAGTTACTAAATAGTGGCCTGTCCTTCTCTTATTAAAATCCACTCCTCAGCTATTTCAGTTTATTTCAATACAGATCCGCCCCTGTTCTCACATCCTTTGATTAAACAGTTCCTCAGAGGGGCTTTGAATATCAGACCTCCCAGAAGGCCTCCCACTCCAGCCCTGGGACCTGAATTATATTTTGGAAAAACTAACCTTACCACTCTTCGAACCTGCTGCTTCAGCAGAACTGAAATACCTCTCCTGGAAGACTGCTTTCCTGCTAGCTATCACCTCCGCCAGAAGGGTTTCAGAACTGCAGGCATTGATGGCCATTGAGTCCTTCATCATTTTCCATGCAGACAGGGTCTCCCTGAGGACTAACCCCTCCTTTATGCCCGGGGTGGTATCTAATGTGACTCTCAACCAGGCCGTACATCTTCCTATCTTCCCTAACCCTCAAACCAAAGGGGAGAGAATTATGTACTCACTAGAAGTGCACAGATAGCTCAGATGCTACCTAGACCATACTAAAGCCTTCAGGGAAACGGACCAACTGCTGGGTCAGTCAGCTTTGCCTCAGGGGCAGAGGGGAAGCCCATTTCAAAGCAGACCATCTACAAATGGATATCACACTGCATCCAGTTTTGCTACAGGTTTCATGGGAAACCACCTCCTAAGTCTATTCGTACCCATCCCACTAGGGCAGCCTCCACTTCCACAGCATTCCTGAGAGGAGATCCCACCAGGGATATCTTGGAAGCTGCCACCTGGACTTCTGTCCATACCTTTACAAAGAATTACCAGCTACCTTTTTTCTCTAATGGTAGGGCAGGGTTTGCCAATGCAGTTCTGCAGGGCATGCTAACCCAGGCATAGGTCTCCTACTAATTTTGCCACCCCTCTCCTCGGCTTTGGGATAAATGTAGATGTTCGAGTGTACTCACTGTTGCAGTCTTGGTTTCTCTCACTCCTTCCTCCTTGTATTTTCATTCCTTAGGGAGACATAAGCTTTTTTATGGTGGCTTTTTGCCACCTGGTCCCCCTTACCATATTTCCTGGAGCTTCTGACTGGTTAGGGCATGAAAAACTGATGTAATGGCGTTGGCTGCCTTGCTTTGTAGCACAGACGACCTGATGTCCGTCACAAGCGACAGCAGCCGACACAGAAAAACATTGACACAGCTATTCGGGCCGGCCGAGGGCTACCACAGCAGGGATAAACCCACAGGTGATGACTGCAACAGTGAATACAGTCAAACATCTACATTTATGGTAAGTGTACACAACTGTACTTTCCCACTCTCCTTTCACTGGCTGGTGTGAGTAAGCACAATATTATCATTTTGTGAAATCACTCCCCTTCAACTATTTAAATGCATTTGCCATCCTATTGTATTGCATCATACCAGTATACAAAAGTGTCCACCCCCTTTCAGTCTATCCTACTCTTTTAAAAGTAGTGGCTGTCCACTAAAACTTGACTTTTCAGAAGCTTAAAACTTGTTACCTGCTTTTATATCCATCTGCTTAGTGCACACTGCAGTTTTTAGGCTAAACCATTTTTTCATTTTGCCTTTAAGCTTCTATTGCAAGACCACCCGTTATTGGAGATCCCACATTCTGCCTCTCAGTAGTCATCTTCGGATTAGAGCTTCTGTGTCCTCCTGGTGAGAGGAGCACAGGGACATTATTTCCAGGAGACTGCTGACCACCAGAAAGCCTAATAACTGCTTTATAGGTGACAGCTTGGAATCTGTGCTTATATTTTGATCCTGGTGAGAGTAGGAGCAGAGTGCATTGATTCCTGACTATTTCTGGTTAGAGAGGGAATGTCTGTGCTTAACGTATTTGATTGGTCTGGTTGCTATTTGAGGAATCTACCAGAAAAAGGCTACTAGTCTACAGACCCTTGCACCATCTGGGACAAGACTGTGGATCACCAAACCTGCTGTTGCCTGCTTCTGTTCTTGGGAGTGATGCTAACATTTTGCTTCTGGTAAGAGAAGAAGCAAAGGACCATTGTATCCCAACAGAGTGAAGCTGTGCTGAGACCAGCATTAGTAGTAGCCAGTCATGTAACTCACCTCTTCTTCATTCTTGACAAGGTAGTTCTTTGTTTTCAACAAGTACTGTTTGAATTGTTTCTAGCTTCAGAAGATCTGCCTAAATACTTAATCCTTACATTTTCAGGGTTTACGTATTAGTTTCCCCTCAAGTGTTTGGGAGTGATCTGAACAGACTCAAGACACCTTGAGTGACATTTTTCCTGTAAAAGCACAGTTGAAATTTCTCCAATATCTAGTTGCACACATTATAACTAGTTTTCAGTGACGAGCACTACCCACATAGTTGCAAACTGGATACTCCTGACAGTGATTGATATTCTCACTCCAACTGTCTAATCAATAAAAAAGGGTTGTTCATCGTGTTACACTGCTGCAGTCATTACACTTGGGTTATCCTGCCGTCATGCGATCCCACAGTCGGCCTGAGTTTGAAAGTCTTCGTCCGGCGTCTGTTGCTGTCGCTTCTTCCCTGACGTCAGAGCGCCAGGGGTATATAAGATGCATTCGACACCATTTTCTTCAGTCTTTCTTGCCGCGCGGTGCCCGAAGCAGAAGCAGTTCGCAAGTGCCAGTCGGCCGACTCCTGAGATTTTCGAAGTCGAATTTCAAATCCGAAGTCTTCAATAAAGCTAAGTACCCCATTGGGGAAACTTTTTTCTTGCCTCAGACCAATGTCAGAAAAAGTTAATTGTATTTCTTGTGGGAAGCAAATACCTCATAAGGACTTCCACTCTTACTGTATTCCATGGCTAGGCCCTGATCACGACACCACTAGTTGTCGGTTTTGTGCTAGATTTAACAAACGCACTATAAAAAGACGTTTTGATTTTGCTTTGCACTGCTTTGGCCGAAGGTTCAATTATAAGATGCCGTCGGATCAGCCAATGACCTCAATACTGAAAAAACGCAAAGACAAGGATAAAGACAGGCATCCAAGGTCCAAAACCGACGAAACCTCTTCTAGGCCAGTCGCCGGTTCTCAGTGAGGCGCTTTCGCAGCCCCTGACACCCGCTACTTCAGAGCCACAGGCCACTTCCGACTCTCACGTGGAGACATCTAGGCCTCTAGAAACTCAAGGTATTGGGCCTACGGAAACTAATCCCTCAGATAGGTCTGGAGCCGCTGAGCAGGCATCGGCTTCTGAGGGTGTTTTCAGACCTTCACAACTTACCATTAAAACAACAGCCAAGCAAAGGTACCATTAAAGACAAAGAAACAAGTACAGCATTCTCCTGGACAGTCCTCCATGCCTAAGAAACAGATGCTTAAAATGGCCGAAGACCTCATTACTCTAATCAGGGGTTCCCATCCCCCTCCGGAGAAAAGGCCTAAGCAGGATACAGGCTATGACTCCTCTGATCAGGTTTCCATTTCCTCTGATTCCTCTTCATACCAGGGATACTCTCTAACCCCCATGAGGACTCTGATGCTGAAGAATCTTATCCCTTCAGCCTCTCCTCCTGAGGATTATTCTTTTGGGGAAACTTTACATACCATGAGGAAGCATTTCCATTGGGAAAGCCAGGATTACTCAGAATCCAAGAAAAGGCTCAGGGATTTCCTCTTATTGCCTCAACACAGGCCCCTGGCTATTCCGCCAGTGATAGATATTGTGGATGATGTGTTCTGTGAGTCCAGTTTACCTCCTGACTCTTTGCCCCCTGCTCCAGCCAAGCCAGATAGGTATTGTAGAGTCCCTGACTCTCACAAGTTTCTTTATAAAAAACCCTTCTGCTGATCCAGAAACTATTTCCCAGGGTCCAAAAGGGGTTAAGGCTTCCATTGCAAAAAATCCAGTACCCTCTGACAGAGATTCCAGAGCTTTGGATAGATGGGGAATAAAGTATACACTTCTGCAACCTTAGCAGTAAGAGCTTTAAATTGCCAGTTTCACATGCTTAAGTACCAACAATATTTAATGGCTCGGTTAAAACAGAAAATGCTTACAAGCTCAGAAGCTCCTGATTGTAAAGAAATGCAGGATTTATTGCATGCAGTTGAACAGGTGGGAAAACATACTCTGCAATGTGGTTTTGATTCTTTAGAGGCCTCTTGTAGAGCCGCAGTTACAGTTTCTGTGATTCGAAGATGTGCATGGTTAAAAGAACAAAGTTTACCTGATCATGTTAAGGCAAAATTATTGGATGCTCCTTTACAGCATGGTACTTTGTTTGGTGTTAAGGCAGAAGAGGTGTTAAAGAAAATGGAGGATAAAGCTAAATCTATGCAAACAGTCAAGGATTTCTTACAGGTACAGCCACCTCGGTTTAGCAGAAATTGGCCAACAAAGAATTGGTCCTTTCCAGTGTCAGGCCACAGAGAGGCAGATACAGACGCCCAAGAGGCAGATCTCAACCCCAAGGCTCAAGCAGACAACGGCAGTGGGGCGCCTCAACCCCAAAAGGTGGTGAAGACAAGTCTCAGCCTTACAGGAAACAGTCACAATGACTTTTCCCCTTCGTACGCCAAGCACGTCCCTTTTGGAAGCTCCCTTGGGGGGAAAACTAGCACTTTTTTCTCAAAACTGGCAAACAATCACCCAAGACAAATGGGTCCTGAATATTGTGCCTCAAGATTACAGATTCCACTTTCATACTTTACCAAGGCTAAAAGGAATCCTAGACCTGCCACAAAATCAATGGGCAGAGGCACAAAAACAAATTTCAGCCCTCATGGACATGAGCTATTCAGAAAGTACCACAACAGGGACAAGGATTTTACTCAGGACTCTTCTTGGTCCCCAGAAAGGACAAGGCCTGGAGGCCCATACTAGACCTTTCAATTCTGAACACTTACCTGGATATTCCAAAATTCAAAATGTTGACATTACAGCAGCTTCTACCCATGCTGGGCAAGAAGGCTTGGTGGCTTGTTACTCTGGACCTCAGAGAGGCATACCTGCATGTCCCTATCAGACATAATTGCAGAAGATACCTCATATTCAAAGCTGGTACAATGCACTACCAATTCTCTGCACTGCCCTTTGGCTTATCTACTGCGCCCAGGGTCTTCACAAAGTGCCTGCCACCAGTAATTGCATTTTGCAGACAAAACGGAATTAAAATATATCCATACCTGGATAACTGCCTCATTCAAGCAGAGACAAAGGACATTCTTCTACAGCATCTGGCATTTGTAAAAAGGTTGCTAATTTCTCTAGGGTACACAATAAACGAAAAAAAGTCAAAACTAGTGCCCTCGCAACAGATTATATTCCTGGGTGCCAGCTTAAATACAACGGCCCAGGTAGCTTATCTCACGCCAGACAAACAAGTTCAACTAACTCAGTATTTTCAATTACTGACAAAGTCCCATCTCCCTGCAAGAAAAATTCTGCAGGCCCTGGGATTCATGGCATCCTGCATACTACTAATACCATATGCCAGACTGCATATGAGGAAATTACAATGGTACCTGAACAAAGTGTTTGGACTCAACACTGTCACAGTTTAGAAACAGTAATACCAATGATTCCCTGCCTACAACAGGAGTTATGATGGTGGGCACAGGCATGTCACCTAAACAAGGGTCAGCCTTTCACCCAACCCACAGCCAGGCAAACTCTAACAACAGATGCTTCGGATTACGCCATAGGGAACACACATGGCAGGAAAATACATTCAGGGCAAGTGGACCACAGACCAGATGCATCTTCACATCAATCAAAAAGAAATGTTGGCTGTTCAAAATGCCCTAACAGCTTTCAAGGACCTTCTTCATCCAGGACAATTACTACTAAAGACAGACAACACCACAGTAATGTGGTACATAAACAAGCAAGGGGGCACTCATTCTTACCCCCTATGCAGGCAAGCCATGACCTTGTGGAACACAGCTCTAACGTATCAAGTTCACCTGCAAGCACAATTCCTGCCAGGAAAGAAAAATACTCTGGCAGACGATCTAAGCAGAAATATCATGGACCCTCACGAATGGAAATTGAATCCACAAAAATCTTCAGCATGGTAACGCAAAAGTGGGGATGCCCAGACATAGATCTTTTTGCTTCCCCACTGAATTGCCAACTACAAAAGTTCTGCACAAGGACTTATCACAAACAAGCATGGAAAGTGGATGCTCTTCTGTTCAGCTGGAAAAACCTAAAAGTTTATGCCTTCCCGCCACTGCCTCTCCTTTCAAAGGTACACCTAAAAGCCAGACAAGAAAAACCACAGATGATCCTGATTGCTCCAGACTGACCACGCCAGCACTGGTACCCTATCTTAAGGAACTTGGCTGAAGGCCCACCATGGATTTTGCCTCAAATTCCACACGTTCCGACTCAACAAAACAATCAGATCCTGCACGCTCATCTCAAAACCCTAAACCTGGCTGCATGGCAGATACATTAGTCAAACAGACAACACCGCTCTCTAAAGCTGTTATGGATGTCATTTTGGAGGCCAGGAGGCCTAGCACCAGGAAAGCTTACTCAGAAAAATGGAAGAGATTCTGCGCCTGGAACCAGGCTCAAAGCCTTGACCCTCTTGTTCCAAATATTCCTCAGATTTTACAATACTTAACTGAGATGCTGGACAGAGGCCTATCCTTTTCATCAATTAAGATCCACGCCTCTGCCATTTTGGCACATTACAACACGCGTATGGCCACTCTCAGATCAGTTTCTAATACTTCTATGCGGCTACTATCTCACTCAACTGAGGGAGCCGCTAGAGCTAGTGGAGCGGGCCTCGTCCTGAGACATCAGGCCTGGCTCCGCCACTGTGACTTTGCAGAGCCCTTCAAAGCGACCTTCGCGAATGCCCCCTTTGATGGTTCTGCCTTGTTTGGCAAAACTGTTCGCGAAATGTTAGTCCAGAGCGAGAAGGACGGGAAGACGCTGTCTGCCGTCTGAGTCCGCTTCTCAGCTCCCCAGAGGTCCTTCTCAAAGAACCAAAAGGGACAGAAGAAGATGTGGTTCCGGAAGTCGCAGCAATCCCAACCTGCTCCGGACAACCAGTCCTTCCATGGCAGAGGACAGGGAGGTCGCCGTCCTAGAGGCAGAGGGGCTCCTAGGAACTTTGGGTCCAGAGAACCCTTCTCTGACAGACCCACGCAACAGCCTTGAAGGGTTGCCCGGCTGTCCATCTCTGGAGGCAGTCGGGGGGCGTTTTTCAAGGCACCTGACATCTTGGGAGTCAATCACGTCAGACCGTTGGGTGCTTCGTGTCATATCCAGAGGTTATGCCATTCCCCTGAGCAAAATCCCCAGATCCCGAAGCCTCCCCGATGTACCACCCGACCAAAGGGAGGCAGCAGCTGTCGAAATCGAGCAGCTGTTAGAAAAAAGAGCCATCCAGCGCGTCCCCCGAGATCAGACTGGATCAGGGTTTTACTCCAGGTTCTTCTTGGTGCCAAAGAAAACGGGGGACTTAAGACCGATCTTAGACCTTTCCCTGCTGAACCTGTCTGTAACCAAGCAAAAGTTCCGGATGGTCACTCTACAATTTTGCGGGAGAACGACTGGATGTGCTCTATCGACCTCAAGGACGTGTACTACCACATTCGGATGGACAGACAGTCCAGGAGGTAATTTCGCTTCCGGCTGGGAGCCAGCCACTACCAGTTCAGGGTCCTTCCCTTTGGTCTCACCTCTGCCCCCAGGGTGTTCATCAAGGTACTAGCGGTGGTAGCGGCCCACCTGAGACTCCAGGGAATACAGGTCTTTCCGTACCTGGACGACTGGCTCCTCACGGCATCATCACGGCTTCTACTGTGCTCAGCCAGGGACTATTTCCTCCTTATAGCCCCGAGGCTGGGCATTACCATAAACATGGAAAAATCTTTACTGCATCCCACACAGCTTACAGATTTCATAGGAGGAAGGTTGGACACAAGATCAGTGCGGGCCTTCCTCACTCCAGATCAACTGTCCGGCCTGAGGTGTCATATCACAGCAGTCCTGCAACCGTGTCCGGCGGCTTCGGTCCTGAGGGCCCTGGGTTCAATGGCAGCAGCTATTCCACTTCTTCTCCATGCTCGCTTACACATGCGGGTTCTTCAATGGACCCTACAGGTCCAGTGGTCTCCGCTGTACTCTTTCCTCAACAGCCCGATAGCTATCAGCAAGGCATGCAGGGACTCCCTGTTTTGGTGGCTCCAGTCATCGGAGCTCCTAGCAGGGAGACCCTTTTGTGCAACAATCCCCCTAGCCATGGTGACCACGGACACTTCTCGCCTCGGGTGGGGGGGGGCATTCTGCGGGCAAGATTGTCCAAGGCACGTGGAACAGTCCAGAGACCTCGTTGCATATCAATGTCCTGGAGATGAGGGCGGTGCTCTTAGCATTGCAAGCACTTCACAGCCTTCTCCCTGCAGGGACTATTGCGATCCAGACGGACAACATGTCGGTAGTCTGGTACATCAACAAGCAGGGGGGAACCAAGTCCTATCCCCTTTGTCGAGAGGCCATGAGAGTTTGGGAATGGGCAATCTCCACCAAACGCTTTCTTGTAGCAACGCACATTCCGGGAAGGTCCAACGTCCTTGCGGACAAGCTCAGTCACACCATTCTTTCTCCTCACGAATGGTCTCTCAATCCTCTGGTAGCGAAGAAGATTTTTGCCGTCTGGGGGCAACCCTGTTGCGATCTTTTTGCTTCTCACTCAAACACCAAATGCGACAGTTTCTTCGCTCTGCTTCCCCCACCTGGGGAATCCCCGAGAGACGCACTGGTGCATGCTTGGTCTCCCGGTCTCCTTTATGCTTATCCTCCACTACCTCTAATGCAGACGCTCTTGCAGAAAGCCAACAGTTTGGGGAGCAGAATGATCCTCATTGCCCCGTTCTGGCCTCGTCAGCCTTGGTTCCCTTATGTATGGTCTCACAAAGTGAATCCGCCCTGGATTCTAGATCCGATCCCGGATCTCATTTCCCATCCTCAAGGGATCCCGATTCTGAATCTACACACCTTGAGATTGGCAGCCTGGCTGCTCCAGTTCCATCCTTGATTAGGACTCCCGGTATCTCGTCACCAGTCAAGGCCATTTTAGTGGCGGCTCATAAACCTTCCACTAGGAAGGTTTACCGGAGCAAATGGAAAAGGTTTTCTATTTGGGTGACTCAGAACAATGTTGATCCTTTTTCTGCACCAATGTCGGCGGTACTGGACTTCTTAACAGACCTCTTTCATCAGGGGGCCAGTTCTTCCACGGTAAAGGTATAAATGGCAGCGATTTCCCATTATCATGTGGGTCATGAGTCAGCTCCCCTCATGACTGCAAAACTTTGCAAGACTTTTCTTAAAGGTGTTTTTCTGTTGAGGCCCCCGGTCAAAGAAGCTGTTCCACCTTGGGACCTATCTTTAGTCCTACAGGCCCTTACTGCTCCTCCCTTTGAGCCTGCAGCTTCTGTAGATCTAAAGTACCTTTCCTGGAAGACTGCCTTCTTGGTAGCCATCACCTCAGCCAGAAGAGTGTCGGAACTCCAGGCTCTATGCGTCAAACCGCCTTACCTCTCCTTTTTTCCCGATAGGGTGTTCCTCAGGACCAATCCTTCTTTTCTTCCAAAAGTTTCTTCGGAATCTAATATTAACCAATCAATCAACTTACCTGTTTTTTTCCCCAACTATAAAAACAAAGGAGAATATAAGCTGCATTCTTTAGATGTTCACAGACAATTGCGCTTCTACATTCACAGAACGGCTGGTCATAGACAATCAGATCAACTGTTCGTCTCCTTTGCTAAATTTGCTATGGGTAAAGCAGTGTCCAAAGTCACACTGTCGAGATGGATTGCTAATTGAATTTTGCAGGCTTATGACACCTCAGGTAGGCCTGCTCCTCAGAGGATTACAGCTCACTCTACTAGGGCAGTTTCCACTTCAGCCGCTTTTAAGTCCCGAGTGCCATTGGATGATATCTGTGCAGCAGCCCACTTGGGCCTCGTCTCATACCTTCATTTCTCATTATAAGGTGGATGTTGTTTCCAGGGGGAGAGCATCCTTTGGCTCTGCGGTGCTCCAGAACATCCTTCTATGACGGCCGCCCAAGATTTAGGTAGCTGGGGACTCTGTCCCACAGGTTGCAGACAAATGAAGTCTGCCTACTTCAGATTTAGAAGTTATGTACTCACCATAACGTTCCATCTGAGTAGGTGACTTCATTTGAATGAAACCATTCCCCCCTCCATCCCCCTGACCTATATAGAGTAAGAGTTTATTCCTGTGTTCAGGTATTTTTATACTAGTATTCACTAGGCAAACTCAATCTGAGGTCAGTTAGGACTTGGCAGGGGATTATGGGTAGAGGGAGGAGCTAGGAGCTCAGATCCTAAGCTTTAGAAATGCCGGCTCGGATCCGAAGTCGGATCCGATACCCACAGGTTGCATCCAAATGAAGTCACCTACTAAGATGGAACGTTATGGTGAGTACATAACTTCTAATTATTGTATTTCTTGTGGAAAGCAAATACCTCAAAGATTTTCATTCATACTGTATTCTTTGCCTAGGCCCTGACCACGATGTACCTCACTGTAGGTTTTGTGCCTTATTTAAACAACAAACTATTCGTCATCAGTATATTTACGCTTCTAAACATTTTGGTACTCTGTTCAATTATCCAGATATGCCTTCGGTAAGCCATCCGACTACTGACATTTCAAAAAAACGCAAAGATAAAAACAGAGACAGGCCGCCTAGGTCCAAAGCTGCCAACGACACTTCTCCTAAGCCAGTTGCCAGTTCGCCGGTACTCAGTGAGGTGCTTTCGCAGCTCCTGATACCCGCTACTTCAGATTCGCAGGCCTCTACTGAGACCCATTCGGAGTCTGGTATGCCGTGAGATGCTTCAACTGTAGAACCTGCGGAGGTCTCTACCGTGTATGGGTCCGGAGCCGCTGTGCAGGCACTGGTTTCTGAGGGTGTATTCAGGCCTACTGACTTGCATATTAAACAGATGCCATCTTCTTCTTCTTCAAGGCCTAAAACTCGAACCATGCCTAAAAAACAGACTCCCAGACTGCATGGTCAGGCCTCTATGCCTAAAAAACAAATGATAAGAATGGTTGAAGATCTTATTACTTTAATTGGGGGAAGCCAACCTTCCCCCTCTGAGACCTAGGACTGAATTTGCTTATGATACTTCTGACCAAGATTCTGAAATTTCTGTTTCCTCTGATGACCAGGATTTGCCCTTATCTACCTATGAGGATTTGGATGCAGAGGACTCTATTCCCTCTGCTTACCCCCAGAGGATTTATTTTTTGGTGAAACCCTGTATACTCTTAGGGAGCACTTTCGCTGGGAAAGCCAGGATTACTCTGATGCTAAAAAGAGGCTTAGGGATTTCTTGCTCCTGCCCCAACAGAGGCATTTAGCTGTCCCTCCAGTACTAGACATTGTTGATGATGCCTTTTCAGAATCTAGCTTGGCCCCTGACTCTCTACCTCCTGCTCCCAGAAAACCTGATGGATAATTACAGGGTTCCTGACACTCACAAGTTCCTTTTTAAAAATCCTGCTGCGGATCCTGAGACCATTTCACAGGGACCCAAGAGCATTAAGGCTACTATTGCCAAAAATCCTACCCCCTCTGATACAGATTCCAGGGCCCTGGACAGATGGGATAAGAAGGTATGCACTTCTGCAACTTTGGCCATTAGGGCCTTAAACTGCCAGTTTCATATGTTAAAGTACCAGCAGCATATTATTGGATTACTTAAACAGAAATTGATGTTGATTCCTGACTGTGCTGAAAATAAAGAATTCCATGATTTAATGCATTCTGCTGAACAAGTTGGTTAACATACTTTCCAGTGTGGTTTTGACTCCTTAGAGGCATCTTGTAGGGCTGCTATTACTGGGTCTGTTCTTAGAAGGCATGCTTGGCTTAAGGGAGCAAACTCTGCCAGATCATGTTAAAGCCAAATTACTGGATGCTCCCTTAAACCAAGATTGCTTGTTTGGCAACAAATCAGAAGTTGTTTTTAAAAAGATGGAGGAAAAAGCTAAATCTATGCAAACTTTTAAAAATGTCCTGCAAGTACAGCCTCCACGATTTAGTAGACATTGGCCCTCTAAGAATTGGTCCTTTCCTGTCTCTTCCAGGCCTTCTCAGGCCAAATCCAGGAACAGCAGACCACCTAGGCTACAGTCTCAAGGTACTCACAGGCTTAAGCAGTGGGGGGCTCCCATTTCCAAAGCTGGAAGTAGTAAGACACCCCCCTATGGTAAACTGTCACAATGACTTAACCTTAAACGTTCCAAGCCTTGCTCAACTGACCGCGCCTTTAGGGGAAAAGATCGCCCGGCATGCAAAAAACTGGGAACTCGTTACCCAAGACAAATGGGTTTTTAATATTGTTTCCCAAGGATACAGATTCACTTCCACACCTTACCAACCCAAGTATCAGGGCTATTCAGCCTGTCCCAGCAGAAGAATGGGGACAAGGTTTGTACTCCAGACTTTTCCTGGTACCCAAAAAAGACAAATCATGGCGTCCTATCCTGGACCTTTCTACCTTAAACACCTTTTTGGTAATTCCAAAATTCAAAATGCTAACTCTTCATCAGCTGCTTCCCATGCTGGGTAAAAATGCCTGGTTGGCAACATTGGATTTAAAGGAAGCTTACCTGCACATCACAATAAGGGATTCTTGCAGAAAATACCTATGCTTCAGAGCAGGCTACATGCACCATCAATTCTCTTCACTGCCCTTTGGCTTATCTACTGCACCCAGGGTATTCATAAAATGCCTAGCTCCAGTCATTGCATTTTGCAGGCAAAGAAATATTCAAATATACCCATTCCTGGAAGAATGTCTAATTTAGGCAGAAAGCCAGGACATACTATTAAAGCATCTCACATTTGTAAAGAAACTGTTAACCTCACTGGGGTGCACCATAAATGAAAAGAAATCTCACCTAGTAACCTGCCAACAAGTTGTATTCCTGGGAGCAAGCTTGAACACAACTTCCCAGATGGCCTACCTCACGCCATAGAAACAAGTTTATCTGACAGCCTACTTCAAATTACTGGCCACAAAGACCCAGTTAACTGCAAGGAAAATTCTGCAAACTCTGGGGTTCATGGCCTCTTGCATCCTAATTCCATATGCAAGACTGCATATGAGGAAACTGCAATGGTATCTAAAAAGCCTATGGTGTCAACATTCTCAGGACTTGGAATCATTGATTCCTATCATCCCTTGTATAAAGACAGAATTTCTCTGGTGGGCAGAGGCCTGCCACCTCATCAAGGGACTGCCATTCACTCTACCCCTGCAGCCCAAACCCTAACAACAGACGCATCAGACTATGCAAGGGGGGCTCACTTGGCAGGGCAGTACATTCAGGGCAAATGGAACCAGAGTCAAATGCACCTGCATATCAATCAAAAAATGTCAGCTGTACAGCATACTCTGACAGCCTTCAAGGACCACATCCTTCCAGGACAATTACTAGTAAAAACAGACACCACTATTGTGTGGTACATAAACAAGCGAGGGAACCCACTCATACCCCCTCTGCAGACAAGTCATGGCTGTTTGGAACACAGCCTTGAGCTCCCAAGTGCACCTACAGGCTCAATTCCTGCCAGGCAAGCTAAACTCACTGGCAGACGACCTAAGCAGAAATCTAATGGACCCACACGAGTCGAAACTGAAACCAAAGATTTTCAACATGTTGAGAAACAAATGGGGGAGCCCAGAGATGGACCTGTTTGCCTCCCCTCAGAGCTACCAATTGGACAAATTCTGCACAAGGACTCCCCACATACAAGCTTAGAAAGTGGATGCCCTGTCCTTCACCTGGGAAAACCTCTTAATGTTAAGTTGTCAATCTCGCCTTCATTCTTGCTTGATGGGTTCGGAGCCGATCCCTCGGCTCCGACTCGGCACTTGCTAAGCTCGAGAGTCACTTTTACCAGCTCGAGGCAGCCCCATATCCCATGATGCAAGGCGGTAAGTACCCAGATCTCGTTTGCCGCTTCGCTTATGAGGTCCTCCTTTTACCAGCTCCTGGTAAGTGATTCACTAATTCGCTAATTTACCCCTTTTAACTTAAAAACCCCTTATTGTTAGTTTTTATTTAGTCCGTATCTCGACGACTGGCTCCTGTCAGCCACCACCAGGCATCAGCTTATTCAAGCCAGGGATTACACAATAAGTCTTTGTTCTCATTTGGGCATCTCGATCAACTTCGAAAAGTCATCCTTATCGCCCTGCCAGTCTATTACTTTCATAGGCGCAAACTTAAACACTGTTCGGATGTCAGCTACCCTTACAGATCAAAGAGTTTCAGACATTCAGAGTCATGTCAGGATCATTCTGGCCAACAAGAAAGTACAGGCCAGAATGGTTCTAAAGGTATTAGGCCTCATGGCTGCGGCCATTACTCTTCTTCCCTGGCTCGATTCTACATGCCTTCTTCAGTGGATGCTGTTCACACAGTGGTCGTACCAACAACTTCAAATGCGTCACCAGATTCTGGTGACACAGATTTGCAAAGATCATCTTGCTTGGTGGATCACATCTCCTCAGGTTCACCAAGGCAGGTACTTTGTACCCCATCCCGATAGCCACTGTCACCACGGATGCCTCCCTGATCGGGTGGGGGTCATTATCAGGGCAGGATGGTTCATGGGACGTGGCAGCCGTTCGAGTACCATCTGCACATAAATGTCCTGGAGATGAGAGCAGTGCTTTTAACGTTGCAAGCCCTCAACGATTTCTTCCCGTAGGGACAATTGCAGTCCACACAGACAACATGTCTGTAGTTTGGTATATCAACAAACAAGGCGGAACCAAGTCCTACCCCTTGTGTCGAGAAGCGCTCAGACTATGGCAATGGGCGATCTCCTCTCATCGGTTTCTGGTAGCAACGCATATCCCTGGGAAAACCAACATTGTAGCAGACAGATTGAGCAGAGCTATCCTCATGCCTCACGAGTGGTCTCTCAAGCAATCTATAGCGGAAGAGATATTTCTGGAATGGGGTCGTCCATGTTGCGATCTTTTTGCTACTCCCCAAAACAGCAAATGCCCAGACTTCTTCTGTCTCTTCCCTCTACCAGGCCATCCCCCCAGAGACGCTCTGACCCAGGATTGGCCCCAGGGACTTCTTTATGCCTTCCCTCCATTTCCTCTGATCCCTCAAGTTATCCAGAAAGCTACCGTTTTGAGAGCCAAATTGATTCTCATTGCCCCTTACTGGCCTCTACAAGTTTGGTTCCCGTTCCTCCATCATCACCTTTTGGTGCAGCCGTGGCATCTGGACCCAGTGCCAGATCTTCTGATTCACCAATCCGGTCAGCTGCACCGGTCTATCCCTTCTCTCAACCTCACAGCGTGGTTGCTCCACTTCCTTCCTTAGCCAGGCTTCCTTTGATCTCTAACCCAGTTGGAGACATCATAGTAGCTTTGTTAAAATCCTCTACCAGGAGGATTTATACAAGCAAATGGAAACGTTTCTCTTATTGGGCTAAGGCCAAGAATATTGATCCTTTCACTGCCCCTGTTCAGGCAGTCCTGGACTTCTTAGCAGAGATTTTTCATGCAGGCTCCTCTTCTTCCACAGTCAAAGTTCAATTGGCTGCTATCTCCAACTTTCATGTTGGGGTCGCAGATCATAATATTATGTCCCATAGGCTCTGCAGGGCCTTCTTGAAAGGAATTTTCCTACTAAAGCCTCCAATCAGGAATCCTCCTCCTCAATGGGATCTAAATTTAGTGCTGACATCCTTGATTCTTCCCCCCTTCGAGCCAGCTGTTTCTTGTTCCCTGAAATTTCTTTCTTGGAAAACTTTATTCCTAGTGGCTATTACATCGGCCAGGAGGGTGTCTGAACTTCATGCTCTGTCGGTTCGACCCCCCTATTTGGTTTTTCACAGAGTATCTTTGAGAACTAATCCGACCTTTTTGCCTAAGGTCGCTTCAAAGACCAATTTGAATCAATCCATTGATCTCCCTGTATTTTTCCCAAACTATTCAGACAGAGCTGAACAAAAACTACATTATCTTGATGTCCACCGTCAACTTAGATATTTTTTGGACAGAACAAAAAAATTTAGAAAATCTGATCAACTTTTTGTTTCCTATGCGGATAATAAAAAAGGCCTTCCTGTTTCTAAAGTGACCTTGTCCAGATGGCTCTCTTCGGTCATCTCTGAAATTTATCTGCTCAGGGGAAAACAGCTGTGCTCAAAACCTAAAGCACATTCAACTAGGAGCTTAGCTACTTCTACAGCCTTTCAAGCTAGACTTCCTTTAGACACTATTTGTGCAGCGCCACTTGGGCCACTCCTCACACTTTTGTTTCCCATTACAAATTGGACTTGGCCTCCAGGGACAGAGCCAGTTTTGGCTCTACAGTCCTCAAGAGTCTGTTCCATTGAGCCACCCAGGATAGAGGTGCTAGGGGCGGTCCCATCAAGCAAGAATGAAGGCGAGATTGACAACTTAACATTAAGAAGTTATGTACCTACCATAACGTTCCATGTTAGTTGTCTTCTCTCGCCTTCTTTCTTGTCACCCTCCCTCCCTCCCCCCGGCCTGGACAGACCTTGTTATAAGAAATTATTATGCTGAAGACCATTCAGACCTGGTCCTTCTTCCATCCTGTAAGTTTTCTTTCTTCCTTTGGGAAGTGTTTTATGCTTGGTGCTATTGCCCTTTGTCATCAAACGAGATCTGGGTACTTACCGCCTTGCATCATGGGATATGGGGCTGCCTCGAGCTGGTAAAAGTGACTCTCGAGCTTAGCAAGTGCCGAGTCGGAGCCGAGGGATCGGCTCCGAACCCATCAAGCAAGAAAGAAGGCGAGAGAAGACAACTAACATGGAACGTTATGGTAGGTACATAACTTCTTATTTTATGCTTTTTCCCCCTCTGCCTCTCCAAAGTTCTACTAAAGATCAAACAGGACAAACCAGTGACCATACTCATTGCACCAGACTGGCAACACCAACACTGGTGTACCCCCTCTTGCACAGTGTGTCAGTGCTGGAACCATGGCACCTGCCTTCCACCCCTTCCCTGCTGTCCCAGCAGGAGGGCCAGATTCTGCACCCCCAGCTTCAAACCCTGAACCTTGCAGCCTGGCTAATTACCTGAGCTCTCTATTACCATCCGTCAGTAAGCAAGTACTGGATGTCATTCTGGAAGCAAGGAGGCCTAGTACTAGAAAATCCTATCCACCTGACATCTGGGGCAAGAAAAACTGATGTAATGACATCGGCTGCATGCTTTATACCCCTGACTACCTGACATCATGGAAGAAGAGACAGCAACCGACGCAGGACCCTAGACTTTGATAATCAGGCCAGCTGAGGGCTACCTGCAAGCAGATAACCCAAATGTAATGACTGCAACAGTGAATACACTCGAACATCACATTTATGGTAAGTGTACACAACTGCACTTTGTGTACATGAGGCAGTTGTAACATTGCCTCAAAATGCCCAGATTCACCATTTGGACTGGAGAGTACATCTGAAACTGCCCTTTGGACATGCCTGGATAGGTACAGTGAACTGTTTTACTGATTGACTGGTAAGGTTGAATAGAGAGCCTTGTCCTTCTCTACAGTATAGGGGAGTCTAGTGCTAAGGTTTATTAGTGCTTGCTATGAGTTTTTGAACAAGTGCTGGACTGAGAAGTGAATGGCTTGAGTGCTTAAGTTGAACGTTTGTCTAGTTCCAAGGGAAAAATTGAAGAGTAGACTTTTTGTGGAGCCGGGAAAAGTTATACCCTAGCTAACTGGTGCTGCCCGGCACGCAAAACCACGCAAATGTTGGGTGTTCATCGTGTTTCACTGTTGCAGTCATTACACTTGGGTTATCCTGCTGGCAGGCTACCCGCAGTCTGCCTGAATTCCAAAGTCCTGGTCCGGGGTATAAAAGATGCAGCCGACGCCATTTTCTTCAGTCTTTCTTGCCGCGCGGTGCTCGAAGCAAAAGCAGTTCGCAAGTGCCAGTCGGCCGACTCCTGAGATTTTCGTAATTGAGTTTCAGATCCAAAGTCTTCAGTAAAGCTAAGTACCCCGTTGGGGAAACTTTTATCTTGCTCCAGACTGATGTCAGAAAAAGTTAACAATTGTATTTTTTGTGGGAAGCAAATACCTCATAAGGATTTTCATTCTTACTGTATTCCTTGCCTAGGCCCTGATCATGACGTTGCTAGTTGTCGGTTTTGTGCTAGATTTAACCAATGCACTATAAAGCGTCGGTACGATTTTGCTTTTCATTACTTTGGCCGAAGGTTTAACTATGTAATGCCGTCAGAACAACTGACGACCGGAATTCATAAAAAACGCAAGGATAAAGAAAAGGGCAAGCATCCGAGGTCCAAAACCGACGACAAAGCCTCTTTTAGGGTAGTCGCCGGTTTGCTCAGTGAGGCGCTTTCGCAGCCCCTGACTCCCACTACCTCAGAGCCACAGGCCGCCTCCAACTCCCACGTGGAGACAAACTAGGCCTCTGGATACTCAAGGTATTGGCCCTTCGGAAATCAATCCCTCAGATGAGTCCGGAGCCACTGAGCAGGCATCGGCTTCTGAGGATGTTTTCAGACCTACACAACTTTATATCACGCATACTTCAGCATCCAAGACAAAGTCTAAAGCAGTTTTAAAGACAAGGAAACAAGTACAGCATTCTCCAGGACAGACTTCCATGCCTAAGAAACAGATGCTCAAAATGGCCGAAGACCTAATTACTTTGATCAGGGGTTCCCATCCCCCTCCTGAAGAGAGGCCTAGTTAAGACACTGAATATGATTCCTTTGATCAGGTTTCCATTTCCTCTTGATTCCTCTTCAGAACAGGGATACTCTATTCCTCCCTATGAGGATTCTGATGCTGAAGATTCTATTCCTTCAGCTTCTCCTCCTGAGGATTACTCATTTGGGGAAACCCTGCATACCATGAGGGAGCATTTTCACTGGGAGAGCCAAGATTACTCAGATTCTAAGAAAAGGCTCAGAGACTTTGTTACTGCCTCAGCACAGACCTCTTGCAATTCCTCTTGTTCTACACTTAGTAGATGATGTATTTTCAGAGTCTGGCCTGTCTCCAGACACTATACCTCCTGCACCTGTTAAGCCGGACAGATACTACAGGGTTCCAGATTCCCATAAATTTCTATATAGAAACCTTGCTGTTGACCCAGAAATTATCTCACAGGGTCCCAAAGGGGGTCAAGGCTGCTTCTGCTAAAATCCCTGTCCCCTCAGAGATTCTAGGGCTCTGGACAGATGAGGGAAAAAAGTCTGCACTTCTGCTACCTTGGCTGTAAGGGCTTTAAATTGTCAGTTCCATATGCTCAAATACCAGCAATACTTAATGTCTTTGTTAAAACAGAAAATGTTGACAAATTCTGAATGTTCTGAGAACAAAGAATTGCAGGATTTATTGCATGTAGCTGAACAAGTGGGAAAACATACTTTACAATGTGGTTATGATTCACTGGAGGCCTCGTGCAGGGCCGCAGTTACAGGCTCTGTTATTAGAAGGTATGCTTGGTTAAAGGAACAGAATCTGCCTGATAATGTTAAAGCAAAATTATTGGATGCTCCATTACAGCATGATACTTTGTTTGGTGTTAAGGCAGAAGAGGTGTTGCAGAAAATGGAGGACAAAGCAAAATCTATGCAGACAGTGAAGGATTTCTTACAGGTGCAGCCACCCAGATTGAGCAGGAACTGGCCCTCTGAGAATTTGTCCTTTCCAGTGGCAGGCAGATTCAGACGCCCTAGAGGCAGGCAACAGCCCCAGGGCTCATACAGGCCCAGACAGTGGGGTGCTTCTACCTCCAAAAGTGGAGAAGACAAGTCACAGCCTTATAGGAAACAGTCCCAATGACTTCCCTCTGCCAATGCCAAGCACTTATCATTTGGCAGCTCCCTTAGGGGGAAAACTAGCACTTTTTCACAAAATTGGCACAGGATCACCCAGGCCAAATGGGTCTTGTCTCTCATGGCTACAGGTTCCACTTTCACACCCTTCCAAAGGCAAAAGGTATGCCAGACCTGCCACACAATCAATGGGCAGAGGCACAAAAACAAGTTTAATCTCTCATGGACATGAGGGCTATTCAGCCAGTGCTGCAACAAGAGCATGGACAAGGATTTTACTCAAGACTTTTCTTAGTACCAAGAAAGGGCAAAGCCTGGAGACCAATTCTGGACCTGTCTATTCTAAACACTTTTCTGGACGTTCCAAAATTCAAAATGTTGACTCTGCAGCAGCTTCTGCCCATGCTGGGCAAGAAGGCTTGGCTTGTAACTTTGGACCTCAGAGAGGCATACCTGCATGTCCCATTCAGACAATCTTGCAGAAGATACCTCAGATTCATAGCTGGCTCAATGCACTACCAATTCTCTGCACTGTCCTTTGGCTTATCTACTGCGCCCAGGGTCTTCGCAAAATACCTGGCACCAGTAATTGCATTTTGCAGACAGAGGAATTCAAATATTTCCCTACTTGGACGACTACCTTATTCAAGCAGAGACCAAAGACATTCTACTAAAGCATGTGGCGTTTGTGAAAAGATTGCTAATTTGCCTAGGGTACACAGTAAACGAAAAGAAATCAAAACTAGTACCCTCTCAAGAGATAATATTCCTGGGTGCAAGCTTAAATAAAACTGCCCAGATGGCTTATCTCACGCCAGACAAAGGCAACTGGCTTTTTACTTCGAAAACATGGCAACAAAGACCCAGTTATCCGCAAGAAAAATTCTGCAGGCTCTGGGCTACATGGCATCCTGCATTCTACTAATTCCATATGCAAGACTGCATATGAGGAAACTACAATGGTTTCTAAAAAGTGTTTGGACTCAGCATTACCACAGCCTGGAAACATTAATTACTCTCATTCCCTGCCTGCAACAGGAGTTTCGATGGTGGGCACAGGCCTGTCACCACAACAAGGGACAGCTATTCGCTTTACCCACAGCCAGGCAGACATTAGCAACAGATGCATCAGATTATGCCTGGAGGGCACACATGGCAGGAAAATGTATTCAGGGCACATGGCCCACAAGCCAAATGCATCTTCATATCAATCAAAAAGGGATGCTAGCTGTCCAGAATGCCCTGACAGCTTTCAAGGACCTACTTCATCCAGGACAACTGCTGATAAAGACGGACAGTGCTACAGTCATGTGGTACATAAACAAGCAAGGAGGCACACATTCCTACCCCCTCTGCAGACAAGCCATGACTTTGTGAAACACAGCATTGACTTAAGTACACCTGCAAGCACAATTCCTGCGAGGAAGGACAAATACCTTGGCAGACAAACTAAGCAGAAACCTCATGGACCCTCACGAGTGGAAACTAGATCCACAAATCTTCAGAATGATAACAGGGAAATGGGGATGCCCAGGCATAGATCTATTTGCCTCCCCTCACAACTGCCAGCTACAAATATTCTGCACTCGGACTTTTCACGAACAAGCATGGAAAGTGGACGCCCTTTCATTCAGCTGGAAAGCCCTCTCAGTATATGCCTTACCTCCTCTGCCTCACCAACCCAAGGTACTCCTAAAGGTCAGACAAGAAAAGCCAAAAATGATCCTGATTGCCCCAGACTGGCCACACCAGCACTGGTACCCAATCCTAAAGAGCTTGTCTCAAGGCCCAGCCTGGACATTACCTCAAATTCCTCATTTGCTGACCCAACAAAACAATCAGATCCTACACAGCCAACTCAGAACCCTAAGTCTGGCTGCATGGTGGATAATGTAACCATTCAGAACACACCTCTCTCTAAAGCAGTTATGGATGTTATTTTGGAGGCCAGGAGGCCCAGCACCAGAAAATCTTATGCAGAAAAATGGAAGAAATTCTGTGCTTGGAACCAGGCACAAGAAATTGACACGCTTGCTCCAAATATTCCTCAGATTTTACAATACCTAATTGAGATGCTGGACAAAGGCCTAGCCTTCTCATCAATTAAGATCCATGCTTCTGCCATTTCAGCTCATTACAATACGGACCCACCTATTTTCTCTCATCCACTGCTAAGGCAGTATCTCAGAGGGGCCAAAAACATAAGACCACCAAGGAGAGCTCCAATACCTGCATGGGACCTCAATTTTGTCTTGGAAAAACTCGCACTGCCTCCTCCTGAGCCAGCCAATACAGCTGAGATAAAATACTTATCATGGAAAACCGCTCTTCTCCTAGCAATTACTTCAGCAAGAAGAGTCTCAGAATTATAGGCACTAATTGCTGTGGAACCTTTTATTATTTTCCATCCGGACAGGGTTTCTCTAAGGACAAACCCAACATTTATGCCTAAGGTAGTGTCCAGTGTGGCCCTTAACCAAACCATACATTTGCCTACCTTTTATCCAAATCCGCAGACTAAGGGGGAGAGACTTTTGCATTCTTTGGACATACGCAGACAGCTATGCTTTTACTTGGACAAGACTAAAGCTTTCAGAAAGACTGAGCAGCTCTTAGTGGCATATGCTGCAGGATCGCAAGGGAAAGCTATTTCAGAACAGACTATTTCAAAATGGATAGGCCACTGCATTCGTTTCTGCTATTCACAACCTGGCAAATCAGGCCACATTCTACCAGAGCAGCAGCCACTTCAGCAGCCTTCCTCAGAGGAGTACCAACCAAGGACATTTTGGAGGCTGCGACCTGGACTTCAGTGCACACTTTCACAAAGCACTACCACTTACCTCTTTACTCTAAATCCAGAGCAGGCTTTGCCACTGCAGTTCTGCAGAGCCTCATAGCCACTCCTAATTCTATTTAGGACCAGCCACCAAACCTCAGCTTTTGGGATTCAACCCAAGTGTAATGACTGCAACAGTGAAACACGATGAACATAGTACAGTTGTGTACCTACCATAAATGTAGATGTTCAAGTGTATTCATTGTTGCAGTCCAGGTTACCCTCCCACCACCCCCCTTTCATTGCTAGGACTTATCTGTACTTCTCTAGTCTATGCAACCCATGTGGTGTATTTGCTTGCAGATGAAGTTTATGTGCATGCTTTTTTATGATCAGAATTTTTTAGCCTACCCTTTTGGGGGCACCTGACATCTGGGGCAAGAAAAACTGAAGAAAATGGCGTCGCTGCATCTTTTATACCCCTGGCGCACTGACGTCAGGGAAGAGGCGACCGTAACCGACGCCGGACCAGGACTTTGGAATTCAGGCCGACTGCGGGTAGCCTGCCAGCAGGATAACCCAAGTGTAATGACTGCAACAGTGAATACACTCTAACATCTACGTTTATGGTAGGTACACAACAGTACTTTGTATAGCAGGGTAATGAAAGAGATGGAAATTAGTCCAAAATGGCCATTAAACTACTAATTTCTGTGCAGAAACCACTCCTCCAGGAACAGATAGGCTGCTCACAGGTAAACAGAGAAACTTCCTTCTATCCAAGTAAGGTATGGGCAAACGCAGAAACTTGTAACACAGCCCTAAATTCAGCACTAACCTGAAAACTGGACTATACTAGCTTACAAAGGTGGGAAAACAAGTTTTTTTTTTTTTTTTTTTAGAAAATAAAGTAGATACAATCAGAAAAACATGTTAAATGCACAGAAATGGCTATCACACTTGAGTGTGTAGCCTACAACAGTTAAACAGGTAATTTAAACACAAAAATGACATTAAAGTGCAGACAGTAAAGTACAATATGTAGCTGAAACAAGCTTTTTAAATCACAGAAACTCTAAACAATCTGCGTTTTAGGTGGAATTAGCTAAAGGCAGCAAGAAAATGCTCTCTTCACCTCTGTCCAATTGCTCGTGCCCTTAGGAGGAATACCTGACCACCTTGGTTAAAAACTGGACCTCCATCACCAACGATCGATGGGTCCTCAACTTAGTATCCCAGGGGATTTTATTTCCACACGCTGCCAACCCCAAAAGGGTTACCAGACCTTCCTACAAACCAGTGGGTAGAGGCACAAAACCAAGTTCAGTCCCTGCTTGTCCATAAGGGCAGTTCAGCCTGTTCCTGCAGAACAGATAGACCAAGGTTTTTATTCCAGACTTTTCCTGGTACCCAGAAAAGAGGGCATTTGGCTCCCAATCTTAGATCTATTCGTTCTAAACACCTTCCTGGTGGTACCAAAATTCAAAATGTTCACCCTACAGCAGTTTCTCCCTATGCTGTCCAAAGATACCTGGTTAGCCACTCTAGATCTAAAGGAGGCCTATCTGCATATCCCAGTCAGGGACTCCTGTAGGAAATATCTACGTTTTAGGGCAGGACCTATGCATTATCAGTTCTCTGCACTTCCCTTTGGCTTATCCACTGCTACCAGAGTTTTCACAAAATGCCTGGCTCCAGCCATTGCCTATTGCATACAGAGAAATATTCAAATTTACCCCTACTTGGACGTTTGCCTGATTGACAGACAGGAAACGCTGTTGCAACGCCTGACATTTATAAAGGACCTTCTGACCTCCCTGGGGTACACTATCAACAAAAAGAAATCCAGACTTGTCCCCAGTCAAAAAATTGTATTCCTGGGAGCAAGCTCGGACACAGCATCCTAGATGGCATTCGTTACTCCAGAAAAACAAACCTATCTGACAGGCTACTTCTGTCAGATGGCCACCAGAACCCAGTTATCCGCAAGGAAAATCCTACAAGCTCTATGGCTCATGGCCCCCTGCATTCCACTAATTCCATATGCCAGACTGCATATGAGGAAACTTCAGTGGTACTTAAAAAGTCTTTGGTGCCAGTATTCTCAGGACCTGGAAACTATCATACCTTGTAATACCTTGTCTAAGGAAAGAGTTCTGGTGGGCAGCAGCATGCAACCACAGCAAGGGGCTTCCCTTTACACAGCCCCACGTCGCCCACACCCTAACCACAGATGCATCAGACTATGCCTGAGGTGCGCATCTGGAAGGCAGGTTTATTCAGGGCAACTGGAGCCCAAATCAAATTCATCTGCACATCAACCGAAAGGAGATGCTAGCTGTTCATCATGCTCTGACAGCTTTCAGATCCCTACTCTCTCTGGGGCCCCTACTAATCAGAACCGACAACACCACAATGATGTGGTACATCAAAAAGCAGGGGGGAACCCACTCTTACCCACTCTGCAGGCTAGCCGTGAGCCTTTGGAACACGGCCTCAGCCATGCATATTCACCTGCAAGCTCAATTCCTGCCAGGCAAACAAAACTCTGTGGCAGACAATTTAAGCAGAAATCTCTTACGACCCACACGAGTGGCAATTAAATCACACCACCTTCAGCCTTGTGACCCAGGAATGGGGTACCCTGAAGGTGGACCTATTTGCCTCCCCCTACAACCACCAGCTCAGCAAATGCTGCACCAGGGAACCTCACAGCAAGGCCTGGAAAGTGGATGCCCTAACCTTCCAGTCAGCAAACCTCTCACTCTATGCTTTTCCCCCTCTACCTCTTCTTACTGGAGTGTTACTCAAGATAAGGGAGGAAAGACCAAGGGCAATCCGGGTCTATATTAGAACATCGAATATTTAACGGTTTGAATCACTAAAGGTCGACCTTTGGTGAACAAACTGTTAAAACATCGAATGTTCAGGGAAAAAAAAAAAACTAAACATAGGCGGGGGGGGGGCAAGCCCCCCTGCAACCCCACATACCCCCCCCCCGCTACTTACAAATACAAATTCCGAGACCACACTACATTGAATTAAACGGAAATCTCCCCTTACGGAGATTTCCATTTACTTGTTCGATGTTCTGCAGTTTCGTTATTCTCGTGTTGACAATGTCAGATTCTACATTGTTGGCTTTTGAGAATGTAATATAGACCCGGGCAATCCTGATTTCCCCAGACTGGCCATGCTAACACTGGTAACCACTACTGCGCAGTCTGTCACAGTTACCTCCATGGCACCTCCCACAGATCCCAACTCTCCTGACTCGGCAGGAGGGACAGTTCTTGCATCGCAATTGCAGACCCCCAACCTTGCAGCCTGGCTTATTCCTTGACATATCTCCTCCAGTGGCCAGCCTAAGCAAGCAGGTACTGGATGTCATACATGAAGCCAGACAACCCAGTACTGGAAAATCCTATGCTTACAAGTGGAAAAGGTATTGTTCCTGGATCCAGACTAAAGGAGCAGACCCAGCACAGTCCTCATTACCTCTCATCCTGGATTACCTAGCAGACCTATTCCACAGGGGCCTATCCTTCTCTTCCATTAAGATCCATTTCACTGCCATCTCTGCTCACTACAGCACTGAGCCACCTCTCTTCTCACACCTTCTCATCATACAGTTCCTGAGAGGGGCTAACAACTTAAGGCCACCAAGAAGAGCCCCTACCACTGCTTGGGACCTTAATTTTGTGTTGGAAAAGCTCACGCTACCCCCATTTGAGCCTGCAGCGTCAGCAGAGTTAAAGTTCCTCTCTTGGAAAACAGCCTTGCTTCTGGCCATCACTTCAGCTAGAAGAGTGTCGGGAGCTACAAGCACTTATGGCTGTGGGACCCTTCATTAGTTTTCATGCTGACAGGGTCTCCCTCAGGGCTAACCCAATTTTCTCGCATAAAGTGGTGTCCAGTGTGGCTTTCAACCAATCTATCCATTTGCCCACTTTTTTCCCTAATCCTCAAAATAAGGGGGAAAGGATCCTGTACTCTGTTGATGTGCACAGATAGCTCAGATTCTACCTTGATAGGACTAAGCCCTTTACAAAATCTGACCAGTTACTAGTCAGCTTTGCACCAGGGTCAGAGGCAAGGCCATACCAAAGCAAACCATCTCCAAATGGATAGCACACTGTATCCATTTCTGTTACAAACACCATGGGGAAACCAGCCCCTCAGGGTCAGAACACATTCCACTAGGGCAACTTCAGCCTCTACTGCCTTTCTCAGAGGATTCCCTACCAGAGACATTCTGGAAGCTGCAACTTGGAGTTCTGTTCATACCTTCACCAAGCATTACCACCTGCCTATCTTTTCCAAATCCAGGATGGGCTTTGCAACCGCAGACCTGCAGGGCATATAAGCCAACCCTAACTCTTCGTGACTGCCTCCACCCGTTCTTCAGCTTTGGGAATCAACCCAAGTGTGATACCTGCAACAGTGAAACACGAAGAACATAGTATAGTTGTGTACACTTACCATAAATGTAGATGTTCGAGTGTATTCATTGTTGCAGTCCTGGTTTCCCACCCTCCAGCCCCCCCTTGTATCTCTCTCTTTCTCACTCCTTACAGGGCTATTGGTATTTACTTTTTACTACTGGTGTTTTTCCACCATAACTTAGCTTCCTGTTTGGGGGCTTCTGACATTTGGGGCAAGAAAAACTGATGTAATGGCATCAAATGCCTGTTTTTATACCACTGACAACCTGATGTCAGTCCTGAAGTGACAGCAACTGACGTAATACTAAGCCTATGGTATTCGGGCCGACTGAGGGCTACCTCTGGCAGGATATCCCAAGTGTGATGACTGCAACAGTGAATACATTCGAACATCTGCATTTATGCTAAGAGTACACAACTGTACTTTTCTGCCCAAAGTTGTCTGATTCAAATATTAACCAGTCCATTGACCTGCCAGTTTTCTTCCCAAACTTTTTAAACAAAGCTTTTGCTGGATGTGCATAGACAATTATGCTTTTACGTAGACAGGACTAAATCTTTCACAAAGTCAGATCAACTGTTCCGGTCTTTTTCATGTCCTAGGTTAGGCAAAACAGTTTCCAAAGTCACTTTGTCAAAATGGTTGAGAGATTGCATCACCTTTGTTTATCTGCAAAATAAAATGGGAATGGGTCTATCAGCTAAAGTCAAAGCTCACGCCACCAGATCAGTTTCCACTTCAGTAGCCTTTCATTCAAGAGACCTCTGTGGAGGACATTTGTGCAGCAGCTACTTGGGCTACCCCTCACACCTTTATCATTCATTACAAACTGGACATGGTCTCCAGGGGAAGAGATTCCTTTGGCTCAGTGATTCTCAGGAATACACTCCTATAGGGCCTCCCAGGACATATAAAGTAGCTAGGGACTCTGTCCCAACTGTCATGAATGAATGAAGACTTATAACATCAGATAAAGAAGTTATGTTCTTACCATAACGTTCCATCTGTGTTGTCGATCTTCTTTCATTCTTGACATCCCACCCTCCTATCCCCTTCCAAAGACTGTGGAGGTTTGGAACTAGTCCTGGATGCTCTTCATGTTTCACTGTTGCAGTCATCACACTTGGGATGTTCTTCGTGTTTCACTGTTGCAGTCATCACAATTGGGTTATCTGCTTGCAGTAGCCCTCATTCGGCCTGATTATCAAAGTCTTGGGTCCTGCGTTGGTTGCTGTCTCCTCTTCCATGACTTCAGGTCGTCAGGGGTATAAAGCATGCAGCCAATGCTGTTACATCCATCTTTCTTGCCGTGCGGTGCCCGAAGCAGAAGCAGTTCGCAAGTGCCGGTCGCCCGACTCCTGAAATTTTCAAGTTTCAGAACCGAAGTCTTCAACTAAAGCTAAGTACCCCGTTGGGTAAACTTTTTCTTGATCTTTACCGATGTCAGTAAAAGTTAATTGCATTTCTTCTGGAAAGCAAATACCTCATAATGATTTTCATTCGTACTGTATTCCTTGCCTTGGCCCTGACCACGACATACCTCACTGTCGGTTTTGTGCCTTATTTAACCAACGAACTATCCGTCGGTATATTTACGCTTCTGAATGTTTTGGTTCTCTGTTCAATTATCCAGATGTGTCGTCAATAAGCCATCCGACAACCGGCATTCCAAAAAAATGCAAAGATAAAGACAGACAGGCCTTCTAGGTCCAAAGCTGTCAATGACACTTCTCCTAAGCCAGTCGCCAGTTCGCCGGTACTCATTGAGGCACTTTCGCAGCCCCTGATACCCACTACTTCTGATTTTCAGGCCTCTACTGAGACCCATTCGGAGTCCGGTATGCCGCGAGATGCTTCAACTGTGGAACCTGCAGATGTCTCTACCTTGGATGGGTCTGGAGCCGCTGTGCAGGCACCGGCTTCTGAGGGTGTATTCAAGCCTACGGACTTGCATGTTAAACCAACGCCACCTTCTTCTTTAAGGCCTAAAGCTTGACCCATGCCTAGAAAACTGACGCCCAGACTGCATGCTGAGGCCTCTATGCCTAAAAAACAAATAAGAATGGCTGAAGACCTTATAACTTTAATCAGGGGAAGCCAACCATCCCCCTTCTAAGAGACCTAGAACTGAATTTGCTTAAGAATCTTCTGACCAGGATTCTGAAATTTGTTTCTTCTGATGACCTGGATTTACCCTTATCTGCTTATGAGGACTCTGATGCAGAGGACTCTATTCCCTCTGCTTCCCCTCCAGAGGGTTTCTCTTTTGGTGAAACCTTGCATACTCTTAAGGAGTATTTCCTCTGGAAAGCCAGGATTACTGATTCAAAAAAGAGGCCTAGGGACTTCTTACTCCTGCCTCAACACAGGCCTTTAGCTATCCCTCCTGTACTACACATTGTTGATGCCTTTTTGGAATCTAGTTTGGCCCCTGATTCTTTGCCTCCTGCTCCCAGAAAACCTGATAGATATTACAGGGTTCCTTTTTAAAAATCCTTCTGCGGATCCTGAGACAATTTCACAGGGACCCAAGGGCATTAAGACTACTACTGCCAAAAATCCTACCCCTTCTGATAGAGACTCCAGGGCGCTGGATAGATGGGGTAAGAAGGTATACACTTCTGCAGCCATAGCCATTAGGGCCTTAAGCTGTCAGTTTCATATGTTAAAGTATAAGCAACATATTATTGGATTGCTTAAACAGAAAATGATGATTCCTGACTGTGCTGAAAATAAAGATTTACAGGATTTAATGCATTCTGCTGAACAGGTTGGAAAACATACTTTGCAATGTGGCTTTGATTCATTAGAGGCCTCTTGCAGGGCTGCTGTCACTGGGTCTCTACTTAGAAGGCACGCTTGGCTTAAGGAGCAGTCTTTGCCAGATCATGTTAAAACTAAATTGCTGGATGCTCCCTTAAATCAGGACCTCCTGTTTGGCAACAAAGCAGAATAAGTTCTTAAAAAGATGGAAGAAAAAGCTAAATCTATGCAAACTGTTAAAGATTTCCTACAATTTCAGCCTCCAAGATTAAGTAGGCATTGGCCCTGGTCCTTTCCTGCCTCTTCCAGGCCTTCTCAACCCCAACCCAGCACCAGCAGAAGCCCCAGGTTTCAGTCCCAGGATACGCACAAGACTAAGCAGTGGGGGGGGGGTTCCACTTCCAAATCAGGGAGTAGTAAGACTCCCCCCTATGGAAAGCTGTCTCAATGACTGGACTTTAAAACTTCCAAACACTTCTCAACTGACTGCTCCTTTGGGGGGGGATTGCTCTACAGGCAAAAAACTGTGAACTCATTACCCAGGACAAATGGGTTTTAAATATAGTTTCCCAAGGATACAGTTTCACTTCCACACGTTACCAACCCCAAACGGTTGGCCAGATCTACCCCCAAATCAATGGGCAGAGGCTCAAAAGCAAGTACTCTCTCTCATAAGCATAAAGGCTATTCAAACTGTACCAGAAGAGGAAAAGGGACAAGGTTTCTATTCAAGAATTTTCCTGGTACCCAGAAGAGATGATTCATGGCGTCCTGTCCTGAACCTTTCTACCTTAAACACTTTTTTGGTGATTCCAAATTTCAAGATATTAACTCTTCGCCAGCTACTTCCTATGCTAGGCAAAGATGCCTGGTTGGCAGCACTGGATTTAAAGGAAGCCTACCTGCACATCCCAATCAGGGAATCTTGCAAATGATACCTACGCTTCAAAGCAGGCTACATGCACTATCAGATGTTCATCGTGTTTCACTGTTGCAGTCATGACTGTAGGGTTCTCCCCTGCTGGCAGGCAGTCCTCGGTCGGCCAGAATCCCAAAGTCTGGGTCCGGCGTCGGCTGTTCAGTCATGCTCCCTGACATCAGAGCACCAGGAGTACAAAGCTGACAGCCAACGCCATGTTCTCCAGTCTTTCTTGCCGTGCGGTGTTAGCAGTTCGCATTTGCCGGTCGGCTGACTCCTGACAATTTTTACTAATCGTACTTCAGTCCGAAGACTTTCTTCTCCTACTTAAAGCTAAGTACCCCATTGGGGAAACATTTTTTCTTGCTCCAGTTCGATGTCAGAAAAAGTTAATAATTGTATTTCTTGTGGGAAGCAAATACCTCATAAGGATTTTCATTCTTACTGTATTCCTTGCTTAGGCCATGACCACGATGTAGCTAGTTGTCGGTTTTGTGCTAGATTCAATCAATGTATGATTGAACGAAGGTACGATTTTGCATTTCATTACTTCGGTAGGCGCTTTAATTACAAAATGTCGTCTGATTCAGTTCCGGCTAACGGAGTTCACAAACGACGCAAGGATGAAGACAGACCTCCGAGGTCCAAATCGGATGATATGGTACAAGCAGAGCCAGCGTCAGGTTCGACCATCGTCAGTGAGGCGCTTTTGCAGCCCCTGTCGGCCATTTCAGAACCGATGGTCAAAACGGACTCCCACGAGGAGCCAACTAGGCCTTTGAATATTTCTGTTGCAGGACCTTCGGAAAATGCTCCTTCGGATGGGTCCGGAGCCGCTGTGCAGGTACCGGCTTCCGAAGGGGTTTTCAGGCCTACTCAGCTTCTAATAAAGGCAAAGACTCCTTCCAAATCAAAGACTACATCTCAGGCCTCTTCTGATCCGGCACCCAAGTCTCAGAAACAGTTACTTAAAATGGCAGAGGACTGACTTACTATGATTAGGGGTTCACATCCCCCTCCTGATAAAAGGCCAAGGCAGGAAGTGTATTATGACTCCTCTGATTAGGCTTCTGTTTCTTCAGTTTCTTCTGACCAGGAATATTCTTTCCCTCCTTATGAAGATTCTGATGCTGAGGAATCCATTCCTTCAGCTTCTCCCCCTGAGGATTTCTCTTTTGGGGAAACTTTACATGAAATGAGGGAACATTTTCACTGGGAAGGACAGGAGTACTCGGAATCTAAGAAAAGACTAAGGGATTTTCTTCTTCTTCCCCAACATAGACCCCGGGCTATTCCTCCTGTTTTGGATATTGTGGATGATGCTTTTTCAGAGGCTAACTTAACTCCTGACTTTTTTCCACCAGCTCCTGTTAAGCCAGACAGATATTACAGGGTTCCTGATTCCCACCAGTTTTATACAAGAATCCTACTGCTGATCCTGAAACCATTTCCCAGGGTCCTAAGGGGATTAAAGCCGCTACTGCTAAAAAACCCATTCCCACTGAGAAGGATTCCAGATCTTTAGAAAGATGGGGCAAAAAAGTGTACACTTCTGCTACCTTATCTATTAGGGCTTTAAACTGCCAATTTCATATGCTGAAATACCAGCAATTTCTTCTCTCTGTTTTGAAACAAAAGCTTACTTCCATTTCTGACTGTGCAGATGATAAGGAATTACATGACTTACTGCATGCCACTGAACAAGTTGGGAAGCATGGTTTACACTGTGGATTTGATGCCTTGGAGGCTTCTTGTAGGGCTGCTGCCTCTGGTACAGTCATTAGAAGGCATGCCTGGTTAAAGGAACAAAACTTGCCAGATCAAGTAAAAGCTAAGTTATTGGATGCTCCTGTTGAGCATAATGTTTTGTTTGGACCTAAGGCTGAAGAGGTGATAAAGAAAATGGAGGATAAGGCAAAATCCATGCCAAACGGTTAAAGATTTCTTACAAGTACAGCCACCCAGATTTAGTAGGAATTGGCCTACAAAAAATTGGTCCTTTCCCACTTCAGACAGGCCTCAGAGGGGTAGATACAGACGCTCCCGAGGTAGGCCTCAAACGCAAGCCTCTTATAGACCAATACAGTGGGCTGCTTCCACCGCTAGGGGAGGAGAGGACAGGTCGCAAGCTCATAGAAAACGGGCTCAATAACTCCCTCTGCTGGGCTGCAGGAACTTCTTGCTTGGAAGCCCCACTCGGAGGAAAACTTCCCCTTTTTCACCTAAATTGGACTCGTATAACCCAAGACAAGTGGGTTCTGGATGTGGTTTCAAGAGGTTACAAATTCCATTTTCATACCCTACCAAGACCAAGCGGATGGCCGGATCTTCCAAAACATCAATGGTTAGAGGCCTTAAACCAGGTGGAGGCTCTCTTGGCTATGAAAGCCATAGAACTGGTTCCACTTTCAGAGATGGGACAAGGTTTTTACTCAAGGCTCTTTCTAGTCCCCAGAAAGCAAAATTCATGGAGACCCATTCTGGATCTGTCGGTCTTGAACACTTTTCTCGAGATACCAAAATTCAAAATGCTTACTCTACAGCAGCTACTTCCAGTGCTGACCAAAAATGCATGGATGGTAACTTTGGATTTAAAGGAGGCATATTTACACATTCCCATCAGGCAGGAATGCAGAAAATATCTCAGGTTCAGGGCCGGATCGATGCACTGTCAGTTCTCTGCGCTGCCCTTTGGATTGTCTACTGCGCCCAGGGTTTTCACCAAATGCCTGGCTCCAGTAGTAGCTTATTGCAGACTCAAGGGAATTCAGATTTACCCTTATCTGGACGATTGTCTAATTCAGGCAGACAGCAAGGATGTCTTAGTCCAGCATCTAGAATTTGTTCAGAACCTTCTCAAGTTCCTGGGATTCTCTGTAAACATAAAAAAGTCAAATTTGACACCCTCTCAACAGATAACTTTTCTGGGTGCTCTGCTAAACACTACAACCCAGATGGCATTTCTGGCATCCGAAAAACAATTACAGCTGGCTTCAACTTTCAAAACCTTGTCAACTTTAACTCAGCTTTCTGCAATGAAATTCCTGCAGGCTTTGGGTTACATGGCCTCCTGCATCCTTCTCGTACCATATGCAAGACTACACATGAGGAAAATTCAGTGGTACCTAAAAAGTGTATGGTCTCAGCATTGTCAGTTTAGACATACAGATAACCGTCCTGCCTTGTCTCCAAAAGGAATTCCTTTGGTGGTCCAAGGCATGTACTCTAAACATAGGAAAACCCTTCAGTCTGCCTCCAGCCACTCGGATACTAACCACGGACGCTTCAGATTATGCATGGGGAGCCCATTTTCAGGGCAACTGTCTGCAGGGCCTTTGGACAAAGGATCAGATGCTCCTGCATATCAATTTAAAGGAAATGTTAACCGTACAGAACGCTCTATTGGCTTTCAGGAATCTTCTACAACCAGGACAGCTACTGATATGGACAGACAACACCACAGTTATGTGGTACATAAACAGGCAAGGGGGATCTCATTCCTACCCCCTTTGCAGACTAGCCATGAATCTATGGAACACAGCTCTAGCTTGCAAACTGGACCTTCAAGCTCACTTTCTACTAGGGAAGCAAAATTTCCTAGCAGACAGTCTGAGCAGAAACTTGTCGGATCCACACAAATGGATGCTGGGCACCGAAATATTCAGGATGATTACAGCAGTCTGGGGATGTCCTCACATAGACCTCTTTGCATCCCACCTCAATCATCAACTACAGATTTTTTGCACCAGGACTTTCCACGAACTAGCTTGGAAAGTGGATGCTCTATCATTCAGTTGGAGAAATCTCTCTGGGTATACCTTCCCGCCTCTACCTCTTCTTCCACGGGTATTGTTAAAGATCAAACAGGACAAGCCCAAGATGATAATTTTGCTGGCCCCAAATTGGCCTCGACAATTTTGGTACCCAACTCTGGAAAAAACTTTGTCTGGAGCCCCCTTGGGTATTACCACAGACTCCGAATCTTCTGTCCCAGCACTAGGGTCAGGTTTTGCACTCCCATGTCAAAACTCTGTGTGGCGGCCTGGTTAATTCAGGGTCTTTGATTCATTCTCTCCTACCCAAGCAGGTTATGGATGTCATTTTAGAAGCCAGACGTCTTAGCACTAGAAAATCTTATGCAGGAAAATGGAAAAGATTTTGCTCCTGGATGCAGGCTCAGGATTCAGATCCTCTTATTCCTAACATTCCTCTGATTTTACTTTACCTGACAGACCTCTTACATAAGGGTCTCTCTTTCTCTTCCATAAAGATCCATGCTTCTGCTATTTCTGCTCATTATAACACAGACCCTCCTATCTTCTCATCAGCTCATGAGACAGTTCCTCAGCGGTACTAAAAACTTAAGGCCCCCTAGATCTCCTCCCATTCCTGCTTGGGATCTCAACTATGTTTTGGAAAAACTCACCTTACCTCCTTTTGAGCCTGCTGCCACTTCTGACATCAAGTTTTTATCTTGGAAGACAGCCATTCTGTTAGCTCTGACCTCTGCCAGGAGAGTTTCGGAGTTGCAAGCTCTCATGGCTGTGGAACCTTATATTATTTTTCATCAAGACAGGGTATCTTTGAGGACTAATCCTACCTTCATGCCTAAGGTGGTTTCCAAAGTGGCTTTAAATCAAACTATTCACTTGCCAACTTTTTTCCCCAGTCCCCAAAATAAGGGGGAAAGGATATTGCATTCCTTGGATGTACACAGACAACTACGTTTTTACCTGGACAGAACCAAGGACATCAGAAAATCAGAGCAATTATTTGTTTCTTATGCGTCAAGTTCCCAAGGTAAAGCCATTTCAAAACAGACCATTTCTAAATGGATTGCTCATGGAATCAGATTTTGTTATTCACACCATGGAAAGCAAATCCCAGGGAGTATAAGGACTCACTCTACCAGAGCTGCTGCCACTTCAGCTGCCTTCCTCAGGGGAGTTCCTACCAAGGACATTTTGGAAGCTGCAACTTGGCGTTCAGTGCATACTTTTTCCAAGCACTGCAATCTACCTCTCTACTCTAAGTCTAGGGCAGGCTTTGCTTCTGCTGTCTTGCAGGGCCTTTTAGCCGCCCCCTCTTCTTTATGACCACCTCCCTTTTATTCTGCTTTGGGATTCAACCCTACAGTCATGACTGCAACAGTGAAACACGATGAACATAGTACAGATGTCCTTCAAGGATGCATCTGCAGTCATCACATATGGGTTGTCCTGCCTCAGGCAGCCCTTCGGTCGGCCGGATTCCAAAGTCTGGGTCCGGCGTCGGCTGATGTCGCCCTTTCCTCGACGTCACCACGCCTGGGGTATAAAAGCGTCAGCCGACGCCATTTTCCTCGGTCTTTCTTGCCGCGTGGTGGTGCCCGAAGCAGAAGCAGTTCGCAAGTGCCGGTCGGCCAGCTCCTGTAATTTCGCTATCCGAAGACTTCAAAAGCTAAGTACCCCGTTGGGGACTCTTTCTTGCTTCAGCCGATGTCAGAAAAAGTTAATAATTGTTTAACTTGTGGGAAACAAATACCTCATAAGGATTTCCACTCTTATTGTCTTCCTTGCTTAGGCCCAGACCACGACGTCTCGGCCTGCTCTGCCTGCGCTTCCTTCAACTGACGCACTCTTAGACGTCGGTCGGAGTTCGCAGAAGAGTTTTTTGGGGATAGTTTTGCTTACAAAATGCCGTCGGAAACCCCGACATCTCATTTAATTAAGAAGCGGAAAGACAAGGACCAACACACGCGGGCCGCGGTTTCAGCTGAAACTGCGGCTAGGCCTACCCCGAGTGTCTCGGTCTCGGCTGATACCGAGTCCTTGGAACTTCCGAACCCTGAAATAATACAACCGACAGCCTCGGTCCCGGAGGCTCCTACCGAGTCGGTTACAGAATTGCCTTCCGAAACTGGTGTATTGGAATCTTCCGACACCATTCCTTTAGATAAAGCTACACCAGCACGTGGTGCAGCCAGGCCTCCTGCATCCATGTCTATTAAGGCCTTCACCAGGGCTAAAGCTGCAAAACACACTAAAGCCATGCCTCCCACAGTTATTCCTCAGGGACCTTCTTCTAGTTCACAGATTTTAACTTTAGCAGAGGACCTGATCTCCTTAATTAGGGGCTCTCAGCCTCTTCCGGACAGGGGCTCCCAACCCCCTCTAGACAAAAGGCCCAGGATGGATCCCCCTGATCCCCTTTCTTCAGAGGAGGCTTCTGTTGGCTCAGATCACTCAGACTACCAGGAAGAGGCTTACTCGGCCTACGAGGATTCGGAGGCAGAGGAATCCATTCCCTCAGCCTCCCCTCCTGAAGAGCTTTCCTTTGGGGAGACCCTTCACACTATGAGAGAGCATTTCAAATGGCAGGGCAAGGAATATTCTGATTCCAGGAAAAGGCCAAGAACTTTTCTTCATTTACCTCAGCATAGACCTTTGGCTATTCCTCCTGTTTTAAATGTGATTGATGATGTATATTCTGATTCTAGTATGACCCCTGACACTCTGCCTCCTGCCCCTGTTAAGCCTGATAGGTATTACAGGGTCCCGGACACACACAATTTTCTTTATAAGGCCCACTCTGCTGACCCTGAAACTATTTTGCAGGGCCCTAAAGGGGTTGCAGCTGTTACTACTAAAAACCCACTCCCCTCTGCAAAGGAGTCCAGGGCATTAGAGAGATGGGGTAAAAAAGTGTATACTTCTGCCACTCTTGCTATATAAGGGCATTAAATTGTCAATTTCACATGATACAGTATCAAGAGTATTTGTTAGAAGAAATGCATAAGAAATTGTCTTCTTCTGAACCCCTGGACCGTAAATCCCTTCAGCATCTGGTACATAATTCCCAGCAGGTTAGCAACCATTTCTTGCAGTGTGGTTATGATGCATTGGAAGCTTCATGTAGGTCAGCAATGACAGGTGTTGTCATACGCAGGCATGCTTGGCTGAAGGAACAATCTCTGCCAGAACATGTTAAAGCTAAGCTTTTGGATGCTCCACTGGAAAAGCAAAAGTTGTTTGGTTCCACTGCTCAAGACGTCCTAAAGAAATTTGAGGAAAAGGCAAAATCTGTACAAACAGTTAAGGATTTTCTTCAAGTCCAACCGCCTAGATTCAGCAGAAACTGGCCTTCCAAGAATTGGTCCTTTCCGGACACAGAAAGATTTCAAAGGGGCAGAAACAGGCGTGCCAGAGGTAGAGGCCAAGCAAGGGGCTCCTACAGAGGCCGTCAATGGCAACCTCCAATCCAGACAGGCAGTTCAGGATCTGCAACTGCTGCACAAGGACAGACTCAATGACTCTGCTTTGACTCCACCAACCAGGGCTCAATTAGAAGCACCTTTGGGCGGAAAGCTTTCTTTATTCTCAAAAAATTGGCACAACATTACGAGAGACAAATGGACACTCCAAATAATAGACAACGGATACAGGTTCCATTTCCACACATTGCCAAAAAGAAAAGGCATACCAGGTCTGCCACCAAATCAAAGGACAGAGGCTTTGAAACAAATCTCAAACTTATTACAAATGAAAGCCATAGAAAAAGTTCCTATTTCAGAACAAGGCCAAGGATTTTACTCCAGGCTATTCCTTGTTCGAAGAAAAGAGCATCAATGGAGGCCTATTCTCGACTTGTCCGTACTGAATACTTATCTCATTTTGCCAAAATTCAAAATGCTAACTCTACAGCAACTCCTTCCCATGCTGGGCAAGGGGTCTTGGCTGGTTACTCTAGACCTCAAGGAGGCATACCTGCATGTCCCTATCAGACAAAGTTGCAGAAGATACCTCAGATTTCTTGCAGGGTCAGAGCATTATCAATTCTCAGCATTGCCCTTTGGCTTATCTACTGCGCCCAGTGTGTTCACGAAATGCCTGGCATCAGTAATAGCACACTGCAGACTCCAGGGGATTCAAATCTACCCATATCTGGATGACTGCCTTATACAAGCGGACAACCAACAAACTTTGATAAAGGACTTAAATTATGCCATCAATCTTCTACAGGCCTTGGGATATACAGTCAACATGCACAAATCAAGACTTGTTCCATCCCAAAGAATAACCTTTCTGGGTGCGGATCTAGATACAACCACCCAAATGGCTTATCTCACAGAAGAAAAACAGTCAACTACTGGATTACTTCAGGAACCTGACAAGACAAACTCAGCTGACTGCAAGGAAAATCCTGCAGGCCCTGGGTTACATGGCAACCTGTATTATTCTGATTCTACAAGCAAGGCTACATATGAGAAAGCTACAGTGGTACCTAAGGAGTTTATGGACTCAGCACAGTCACAGTTTGGAAACTTTAATCCCACTCATTCCATGCCTTCACAAGGAATTTCTGTGGTGGGCTCAGGCCAGCCAGTCCAACAGAGGGCTGCCCTTCCCAAAGCCAAAAACCTCCCAAACTATTACAACGGACGCTTCAGACCTAGGTTGGGGAGCTCACATGAAGGGCAGAGGTATCCAAGGACAGTGGTCACGAAAGGAGCTACGCATGCACATAAATCAAAAAGAAATGCTAGCAGTGATACATGCAATCGAGGCCTTCAAACTCTTTCTGCATCAAGGCCATCTACTAATAAGGACAGACAACACCACAGTTATGTGGTACATAAACAAGCAAGGAGGTACCCATTCTTACCCTCTGTGCAGACTGGCAATGAATCTATGGGATCTTTCCTTGAAACTCAATATACAGCTACAAGCTCAGTTTGTGCCAGGGAAGGACAATACACTGGCGGACAGCTTAAGCAGAAATGTCATGGATGCACACGAATGGATGCTGCACCCAGACATTTTCCAACAGATAAGACAATCTTGGGGGAGCCCAGACATAGATCTATTTGCATCCCCCCACAATCATCAACTAAAGAAATTCTGCTCAAGGACTTACCACCCACAAGCGTGGAAAGTGGACGCCCTCTCCTTCAGCTGGAGAAATCTGACAGTGTATGCATTTCCGCCTATTCCATTAATGACCAAGGTGTTACTGAAGATCAGGGTAGAGCAACCAAAAGTGATCCCGATAGCTCTGGACTGGCCAAGACAGCACTGGTACCCACTGCTAAGGAGCATGTCACGTACGAAGCCATGGCCCCTACCTCTATGGCCACTTCTACTGACACAGCACAGATACAAAACTCTTCACTCCAACCTGAAAACATTGCAACTAACAGCGTGGAGAATACCTTGACTCCTCCTCAGGATAAGCTATCCCAGAGAGTAAAGAATATTATTCTGGAAGCTCGCCGCCCTTCCACAAATAAGACATACTCAGCAAAATGGAAAATATTTCTCATCTGGAACACCACAAAGGGCCTAGATGCGACAATGATGAACATGGCACATATCCTGGAATACTTGGCAGAAATGTTCCACAATGGACTGTCTTACTCTTCTATTAAGATTCATGCTTCAGCAATTTCAGCAGGGTACAATACTGATCCTCCTGTCTTTTCTCATCCTCTCCTAAGACAGTTTCTAAGAGGGATCAAAAATATCAAACCTCCTAGGAAACCACCTCTACCTGCTTGGGACCTTAACTACGTGTTGGAAAAACTAACACTGCCTCCATTTGAACCAGCAGCATCTGCAGATCTACAGTACCTCTCATGGAAGACTGCTTTCCTTCTGGCAATAACCTCAGCAAGAAGAGTTTCGGAATTGCAGGCCCTGATGGCAGTTCAGCCATTTATTATTTTCCATCACGATAGAGTTTCATTAAGAACTAATCCTACTTTTATGCCAAAGGTGGTATCCAGGGTTTCACTGAATCAAGCCATTCACTTGCCTACCTTCTTCCCAAATCCACAAAACAAAGGGGAGAAACTGCTGCACACACTGGACATTCACAGACAGTTGCGCTACTACTTGGACAGAACCAAAGGCTTCAGAAAACTGACCAGTTGCTGGTAGCATATGCTGCTGGTACTCAAGGAAAAGCAATTTCCAAACAGACAATTTCAAAATGGATAGGAAATTGCATCCGCTTTTGTTACTCATTTCATGGAAAGACTGTACCAGCTAACATTAGACCTCATTCTACGAGAGCCACAGCCACCTCCACAGCCTTCTTAAGAGGGCTGGCTACAAAAGACATTTTAGAAGCTGCCACATGGAGCTCCGTGCATACATTTGCCAAACATTACAATTTACCTCTATATTCCAGATCCAGAGCAGGCTTTGCTACGGCTGTCCTGCAGGGTATCTTAGCTACACCGTCTTTTTCCTAGTACCTCCACCCCCAGATTGGCTATGGTATTCTACCCATATGTGATGACTGCAGATGCATCCTTGAAGGACATAGTACAGTTTTGTACCTACCATAAATATAGATGTCCGATAGGTATGCATCTGCAGTCAGGTATACCCTCCCTCCTTCCCCTCTGTGGTACTCCTAGGGTGCTTACCTCTCTATTAGCTAGCTGGGGGATCTATTATGGTGTATTTGTTTTATACATATATATATATATATATATATATATATATATATATATATATATATTTGCAAATGTTTGGATTTTTTATTGCATTTTTCCAAATTTAGCCTTCATAGAGGGCACCTGGCATCTCGGGCAAGAAAAACTGAGGAAGATGGCGTCGGCTGACGCTTTTATACCCCAGGCGTGGACGCGGAAAGGCGACATCAGCCGACGCCGGACCCAGACTTTGGAATCCGGACGACCGAAGGGCTGCCTGAGGCAGGACAACCCATATGTGATGACTGCAGATGCATACCTATCGGACATCTACATTTATGGTAGGTACAAAACTGTACTTTGTATACACTTACCATAAATGTAGATGTTAGAGTGTCTTCACTGTTGCAGTCTGGGTTTCCCCTCCCTCCTGTCCCCTCTCATTTTTTCTTTTGTGTAGTTCCCTTCTTCACCCTTCTTTTGAGGTGCATTTGCAAAGGGTATGGGATCTTACTCATTTTGGAGCACCTGACATCTGGGGCAAGAAAAACTGGAGAACATGGCGTCGGCTGTCAGCTTTGTACTCCTGGCGCTCTGACGTCAGGGAGCATGACTGAACAGCCGACGCCGGACCCAGACTTTGGGATTCTGGCCGACCGAGGACTGCCTGCCGGCAGGGGAGAACCCTACAGTCATGACTGCAACAGTGAAGACACTCTAACATCTACATTTATGGTAAGTGTACACAACTGTACTTTCTCTGCACTGCCCTTTGGCTTATCTACTGCGCCCAGGGTATTTACAAAGTGCCTAGCTCCTATCATTGCATTTTGCAGGCAAAGAAAAATTCAAATACACCCATACCTGGACGACTGTCTAATTCAGGCAGAAAGCCAGGACATACTTTTGAATCATCTGGCATTTGTACAAAAGGTGCTAACTTGTCTGGGGTACACCATAAACGAAAAGAAGTCACATCTGGTACCCTGTCAACAAATATTATTCCTGGGGGCAAGCTTGAATGCAACTTCCCAGATGGCTTTCCTCACGCCAGAGAAACAAATTCATTTGACAACTTACTTCAAACTAGTGGCCACAAAAAACCTGCTATCTGCAAGACAAATACTACAAGCGTTGGGGTTCATGGCCTCCTGCATTCTACGAATTCCGTATGCAAGACTGCATATGAGGAAACTACAGTGGTATCTAAAAAGCCTATGGTGTCAACATTCTCAGGATCTAGAAGCAATTCCGATCATACTTTGCCTACAGCTAGAATTCCTTTGCTGGGCAGAGGCCTGCCACTAAAACAAGGGGCTACCATTCACTCTACCCCCTGCCACCCAAACCTTAGCAACAGACGCATCAGACTATGTATGGGAGGCTCACTTGGCAGGGAAGTGCATTCAGGGCAAAGGGAACCAAAGTCAAATGCACCTGCATATCAATCAAAAAGAAATGCTAGCTCTACAGAATGCTCTGACAGCCTTCAAGGACTACATTCTTCCAGGACAATTAATGGTAAAGACAGACAACACCACTGTTATGTGGTACATACGCAGGGGGAATCCACTCATACCCTCTCTGCAGACTAGCCATGGCTCTGTGGAACACAGCCTTGAGCTACCAAGTGCACCTACAGGCTCAATTCCTGCCCGGAAACCTAAACACACTGGCAGACGATCTAAACAGAAATGTCATGGACCCACACGAGTGGAAACTGAAACCAAAGACATTCGGCATGTTGATAAATGGGGGAGCCCAGATATAGACCTGTTTGCCTCCCCCTAAAACTACCAATTGGACAAATTCTGTACAAGGGCTCCCCACAAACAAGCTTGGAAAGTGGATGCTCTGTTCTTCACCTGGAATAATGTATCAGTTTGTCTTTCCTCCTCTGCCTCTTCCCACCAAGGTACTACTAAAAATCAAACAGGACAAACCAAGGACAATACTGATTGCACCAGACTGGCCATGCCAACACTGGCACCCCCTCTTGTGCAGTTTGTCACTGCTGGATCCATGGCACCTGCCCCAGATCCCTACCCTGTTGTCCCAGCAGGAGAACCAGATTCTGCACCCTTATCTTCCAACCCTCAACCTGGCAGCCTGGCTAGTTACCTTAGCTCTCCTTTACCATCCCTCAGTAAACAAGTGTTGTATGTCATTCTGGAGGCAAGAAGGCCTTGTACTAGAAAATCTTATGCTGAAAAATGGAAAAGATTCTGTTCCTGGAACCAAGCTCGGGATGGGCACAGCAGCGCCCAATTTATTCTTAAATATTTAACTGAGATGCTTCACAAGGATCTTTCCTTTTCCTCCATCAAAATTCATGCCTCAACCATTTCAGCTCATTACAACACAGAACCACCCCTCTTCTCTCATCCACTGCTCAAACAATTCCTCAGAGGGGCCAAAAACTTAAGACCACCTAGGGAGAACCCCAACTCCAGCCTGGGACCTTAACTTTGTATTGGAAAAACTCACTATGTCTCCTTTTGAGCCTGCTGCAAGTGCAGAGTTGAAATTCCTTTCTTGGAAAACCGCCTTCCTTTTAGCCATCACTTCAGCAAGAAGGGTGTCTGAATTACAGGCCGTTATGGCAGTGGAGCCTTTCATCATCTTTCATGCGGACAGGGTGTCCCTCGGGACCACTCCCTCCTTCATGCCCAAAGTAGTATCCAGTGTGGCTCTTAATCAGTCAGTTCATTTGTCAACCTTCTTTTCTAATCCACAGAACAAAGGGGAACGGATACTGCACTCCTTAGACATGCACAGACAACTTAGATATTACTTGGACAGGACTAAACCTCTCAGGAAATCTCAGCAGCTGCTGGTGGCATTTCCTGCGGGGGCAGAGGGGAAGGCCATTTCAAAGCAAACCATTTCTAAATGGATAGGCCACTGCATTTATTTCTGCTATAAGCCCTATGAAAAACCTATCCCACAGGGGATAAGACCACATTCTACCAGGGCTGTATCTACTTCTACAGCCTTTCTCAGAGGTATCCCTATCAGGGACTTCCTAGAAGCTGCTACCTGGAGTTCTGTACATACTTTCACCAAGCATTACCATTTGCCAATTTTCTCTAAATCCAGGGCTGGTTTTGCTACTGCAGTCTTGCAGGGCCTTAAAGTTGGTCCTAATGCTATTTAAATTCCTCCTCCCATCCTTAGCTTTGGGAATCTACCCAAATGTGATGACTGCAACAGTGAAACACGAAGAACATAGTACAGTTGTGTACACGTCATAAATGTAGATGTTCGAGTGTATTCACTGTTGCAGTTCTGGTTACCCTCCCTCCAGCCCCCTACCCTCTTTTGGCTATGCCTCTATTCCTTTTTTTACTATGCTTAAAAGCTTTTTGGTGTATTTGCTTTTTTGTTGAAGGTATAACCTTTGTGTGTGTGTGTATATATATGTATATATATATATATATATATATATATATATATATATATATATATATATATATATATATATATATATATATATATATATATATATATATATATATATATATATATATATATATATATATATATAATACATATATTCGTTGCTTCCCATTAGGGGGCACCTGACATCTGGAGCAAGAAAAACTGATGTAATGGTGTCGGCTGCATGCTTTATACCCCTGACGACCTGACATCGTGGAAGATGAGACAGCAATCGACACAGTACCCAAGACTTTGATAATCAGGCCAGCTGAGGGCTACTGCAAGTGGATAACCCAAATGTGATGACTGCAACAGTGAATACACTCTAACATCTACATTTATGCTAAGTGTACACAACTGTACTTTATCCTGCCAGCGGTAGCCCTCAGTCGGCCCGAGTGTCAGAGGCTTAGTATTTCTGCGTCGGTTGCTGTCGCTCCAGGACTGACGTCGTCAGTGGTATAAAAACAGGCAGCCAACGTTGTTGTATCAGTCTTTCTTGCCGAGGAGCCTGAAGCAGAAGCAGTTCGCACAAGTGCCAGCCACCACCTGAGTTTTAGTTTCCAAAATTGAAGTTGTAGTCTTCTAAAGCCAAGTATCCCATTGAGGATCCTTTTTTCTTGCTCTAACAGATGTCAGAAAAAGTTAATTGTCTCACCTGTGGAAAGCAAATGCCACACCGAGATTTCCATTCGTACTGCGTCACCTGTTTAGGACCAGACCACAACGTCTCTTGCTGCCGGTTTTGTGCCTTGTTCAACACCCAAACTATTCGTCAGGCCCTTATTGTAGCTAAATACTTTCGCTCTCGATCTCCGTATTCCGAAATGTTTTCGGTAAGCCATCCGACTACCGATCTTCTGAAAAAACGTAAGGATAAAGACAGACCGCACAGGTCCAAAACTGCCAATGACGCTTCCATTAAGCTAGTCGCCAGTTCGTCGGTACTCAGTGAGGTGCTTTTGCAGCCCCTGATGCCCACATCGATGGATTTGCAGGCCGCTACTGAGACCCGTTCGGAGTCCGGTATGCTGCAAGACTCTTCTTTGACTGTGGAACATGCGGTTGTCTCTACTTTGGTTGGGTCTGGAGCCGCTGTGCAGGCACTGGCTTTTGAGGAAGTTATTCTCACTACCGATATTCAACACAAACCAACGACTTCAGCGTCTTCAGTTTTTTCTAAAATTACCGAGTTTCTAAGACCAAGAGTACGAGCTACGCCTAAAAGACTGATGACCCAAAGTCACGCGCCTGATGTTCTTCATCTCACATTGCTGCAGTCCTTACTTAGGGGTAGTCCGCTGTCCTCGGTCGGCCCGAATACCAAAGTATTAGGCTGACGTCGGTCATGGGCGCTCAGATCCGACATCAGAGCGTCAGGGTATAAAAGCGCATGACCGACGTCATATCCTCAGTCTTTTTTGCCGCATGGTCCGATGCAGAAGCAGCGTTGCAAGTGCCGTTCGGCGTTCTGAAATTTTTCGAATTCGGAGTTTCAGACCGATACCAAGTTGGGCTAAGTACCCCGTTGGGGAATATTTTTGTTTTTTCTTGCCTCAGTTATTTACCGGATGTCAGAAAAAGTGAATAATTGTATTTCTTGTGGGAAACAGATACCGCATAGGGATTACCACTCACTTTGTATTCCTTGTTTGGGACCGGAGCACGACGTAGTCGGGTGTCGGTTTTGTGCTAGATTCAATAAGTGCACTATAAAACGGAGGTTAGATTGTGCTAGGTTAGTCTTTGGCAAGCGGTGTAATTATAATATGCTGTCGGATCCTCCGACGCCCGCTTCCACGAAGAAGCGCAAAGACAAATCTGTGAAGCCTAGGCAGGATGATTCGTCGGACGCCGGTCCATTAGAAGCTACAGGGGAACAGGTGGATCCGGCTGAAGTTTCTGTTGAGACTCAGGGGGAAACTTTGATTTTGCAAGAGGTGGCTTCACAGGACTCAGGTCAGGCTGAAGGGGCCTCACAGGTTACTATTCTCCCTACTGTGCCTAGGGTGGTTAGGCCTTCTGCTACTATTTCTAAGGCTCCTTCTAAGGGCAGGTCTGTTTTGCCTTCCTCTGGTGTCAGTCCTGGTTCCTCAGGGTCAGTGCCTAAAAAGCACATGCTTAAAATGGCAGAAGATTTGATTACTTTAATTAGAGGTTCTATGCCCCCTCCTGATAAGAGGCCCAGGGTAGAGCTAGAGTTGGAAAGTTTGGAGCAGGCCTCAGATGATTCAGAGTCTTCTGTGGAAGACGTTCAAGATTTTCCTCCTTATTCGGATTCTGATGCAGAGGATTCCACTCCTCCTGAGGATTTTTCTTTTTCAGAAACTTTACATTCCATGAGGGAGCATTTTAAGTGGGAAGGACAGGATTTCTCTGATTCTCGGAAAAGGCTTAGGGAATTTTTGTTTTTACCACAGCATAGACCCTTAGCTATACCTCCAGTTTTGGATGTTGTTCAAGATGTTTTCTCGGAGGCTTCCCTTAATCCAGATTCTGTGCCTCCTGCGCCAGTCAAACCAGACAGGTATTACAGGGTGCCTGAGGCTCATAAATATCTGTATAAAAGTCCTAGGGCAGACCCAGAAACTATTAGTCAGGGGCCTAAGGGTGTTAGAGCTTCTGTTGTAAAAAATCCGGTTCCTCTAGATAAGGAAGCTAGAGCTTTGGACAGATGGGGTAAGAAGGTGTATACCTCTTCTACGTTAGCAATGAGGGCTTTAAATTGCCAGTTTCATATGTTGAAATATCAGAATTTCCTCCTTTCTCAGCTAAAATCTAAAGTGGATGCTTTAGCAGAGGGTATTGAGTGTAAAGAACTGCAGGATTTGGTACATGTCTCTGAACAGGTGGGCAAGCATTCTTTACAGTGTGGCTTTGATGCTTTACAGGCTTCTTCTAGGGTGGCTGCCACTGGTTCAGTTATTCGAAGGCACGCCTGGCTTAAGGATCAGACTTTGTCTGAGCATGTTAAGACTAGAATTCTGGATGCCCCTTTACAGTCTGAAGTTTTGTTTGGTCCTCCTGTAGAGTCTGTATTAAAGAAAATGGAGGACAAGGCTAAGTCTATGCAGACTGTTAAAGATTTTTTGCAGGTGCAACCTCCAAAGTTTAGTAGAAATTGGCCTACTAAAGGATGGACTTACCCTTCTTCTGATTCTCAGTCTAGGGGCAGATCTAGACGTGGTAGGGGCAGAGCTCAGGGTTCCTTCAGACCTAGAACATGGAGTTCGCCTGTACAGTCTGCAGGTGAGGGCAGGGGCCAGTCCTTTCGTAAACAGGCCCAATGACCTGCATTTTCAGCTGCCAGATTCCTCTTGCCTGGCAGCTCCTTTGGGAGGAAAGTTAGCACTTTTCAAGCAAAACTGGCTTTTAGTCACCCAGGACAAATGGGTATTGGACATTATAAACCGAGGCTACAAGTTTTATTTCCATACATTGCCTCCTTTCAAAGGCATGCCAGATGTTCCTCCTCGGCAAAGGTTAGAGGCTCACAAACAGATTTCTTTACTTCTTCAAATGGGAGCTATACAGCCAGTTCCTCTGTCAGAAGTGGGCCTAGGATTTTATTCTCGCCTCTTTCTAGTTCCAAAGAAAGGGAACACGTGGAGACCGATTTTGGATTTATCTATCCTCAACACTTATCTGGACATTCCAAAGTTCAAGATGCTGACGTTACAACAGCTTTTACCTCTGTTGGGAAAAGACCACTGGATGGTAACTCTGGATCTCAAAGAGGCTTATCTTCATGTTCCTATCAGGCCCAGTTGCAGGAGGTACCTGCGTTTCGAGCTGGAAATTTACATTATCAGTTCTCTGCATTGCCCTTTGGCTTATCTACTGCCCAGAGTGTTCACAAAGGTTCTGGCTCCAGTGATAGCCTTTTTCAGGTTAAGAGGAATACAAATTTATCCTTATTTGGACGATTGCCTGATTATTGCTCAAGACAAAGACGAACTTCTTCATCATCTACAATATGTGATGGTAGTGTTAAGATGCCTAGGGTATTCTGTGAACGAAACAAAGTCCAGTCTAGTACCCTCTCAGGACATGTGCTTTCTGGGTGTGAGACTGAATACAGCTTCCCAGATGGCTTTTTTGACCCCGGACAAATAAAGAAGCCTTTCTCTTTATTTCCATCAAATGTCTCTACAGTCCAGGCTGACTGCAAGGACAGTCCTTCAAGCCTTGGGGTTCATGGCATCTTGTATTCTGGTGCTTCCCAATGCCAAACTGCATATGAGGAAGCTTCAATGGTATCTCAAAATGTATGGACACAACACTGCCAAGATCTAGACACTGTCATTCAGATAATACCTTGCATTCAGAAGGAATTTTTGTGGTGGGCTCAGGAATGTCACCTAAACAAGGGACTCTCTGTGACCTGACCAGAGGCGAGTCAGATTCTAACGACAGATGCCTCGGACAAGGCTTGGGGAGCACACCTCAATGGAAAATGGGTGCAAGACACGTGGCCTGTCAGACTTCAACATTTGCATATCAACTTGAAGGAGATGTTAGCAGTCCAGTTTGCATTAATGGCTTTCAAGGATTTACTTCACCCAGGGCAGGTGTTGATCCAAACAGACAACACTACTGTCATGTGGTACATCAACAAGCAAGGGGGAACCCATTCATACCCACTTTGCAGGCAAGCGATGATTTTGTGGGAGACTGCTCTCAGTTTACACCTCAATCTTCAAGCAAGGTTTCTGCCGGGAGCACAGAACTCCTTAGCAGATGTGTTGAGCAGACAGATAGTGGATCCTCACGAGTGGAAATTGGATCCTCATGTATTCCAGCAGTTGACAGTGTTATGGGGGACTCCAGACATAGATCTGTTCGCTTCTCCACTAAATTACCAGTTGCCAAAGTTTTGCACAAAAAGGTTTCATCACACAGCTTGGAAGGTGGATGCTCTATCATTCAGTTGGAACAATCTTCATGTCTATGCCTTTCCACCTCTGCCTCTCCTCCCCAAGGTACTCTTGAAGGCCAGACAAGACAAACCATCCATGATTCTGATAGCACCGGATTGGCCTCGACAGCACTGGTACCCACTTCTGAGGAGTTTAGTAAGGGAGCCTCCATGGCCTCTACCTTTAATTCCGCATCTTTTGTCTCAGGAGGGCAGCCACTTCCTCAATGTCAGGATTCAGTCTCTGCATCTAACGGCTTGGCATATTCTGTTTTAGACCCTGGAGGGTCTCAGCTGCCACAACAAGTTTTGAATGTTATTTTGGAGGCCAGAAGGCCTAGTACAAGGAAAGTTTATGCTGATAAATGGAGGAGATTTTTTATTTGGAGCAAAGAGAAGGATTTTGATGTTTCCAAGCCTAATTTAAGTGCTTCTCTTCAATATCTTACTGAGTTACTGGACAAAGGTTTGTCTTTCTCCTCTATAAAGATTCATGCTGCAGCCATTTCTGCTCACTATGATTGTGACCCTCCTTTATTCTCTCATCCTTTGTTTAAGCAATTTCTTAGAGGGGCAAAGAACATAAGACCCCCACGTAGAGCTCCTACTCCTGCTTGGGATCTCAATTTTGTGTTGGAAAAACTTACTCTACAACCTTTTGAGCCTGCAGCTACGGCCGAGTTAAAGTATTTGTCTTGGAAAAGTGCTTTTTTGTTGGCCATTACTTCTGCAAGAAGGGTTTCTGAATTACAGGCCCTTATGGCAGTGGAGCCTTTCCTGATTTTTCATAAGGATAGGGTATCTTTGCGTACTAATCCTTCCTTTATGCCTAAAGTGGTTTCTAGTGTGGCCTTAAACCAAACTATTCATTTGCCTACTTTTTATGCAAACCCCCAAAATAAAGGGGAGAAGATTTTGCATACTTTGGATAATCACAGGCAGTTGCGTTATTATTTGAGCAGAACCAAGGAGTTCAGACAGTCTTAGCAGTTGTTTGTTTCTTTTGCTTTGGGTTCTCAGGGTAAACCTGTTTCAAAACAAACTATTTCTAAGTGGATTGGGTTTTGTATTTCTTTCTGTTATTCCCATCATGGTAAGGAGATTCTGGCTGGAATCAGACCTCATTCCACTAGAGCTACTGCCACCTCTACTGCCTTTCTAAGGGAGGGTAGCAACAAAAGATATTTTGGAAGCAGCTACTTGGAGTTCAGTACATACTTTTTCTAAACATTACCACCTTCCTCTTTATTCTAAGTCTAGGGCTGGATTTGCCACTGCAATATTACAGGGCATTTTAGCAGCCCCTAATGCTTTATGATTTTGCCATCCTCCCTTTCCCGTTGCTTTGGGATTCTACCCATAAGTAAGGACTGCAGCAATGTGAGATGAAGAACATAGTACAGTTTTGTACCTACCATAAATGTAGATGTTCGAAGATCCACATTGCTGCAGTCCAATTTACCCTCCCTCCTTCCCCACTGTAGTTTGGCATGGTTATATGGTTTGGGTGATGGTTGTTGTTGGACCTGTTTTTGGGAGGTATTCTGTTTTTGGCTGTGGCCTTTCTTTTTAGGGCCTTCTGACATCTGGGGCAAGAAAAGACTGAGGATATGACGTCGGTCATGCGCTTTTATACCCTGACGCTCTGATGTCAGATCTGAGCGCCCATGACCGACGTCAGCCTAATACTTTGGTATTCGGGCCGACCGAGGACAGCGGACTACCCCTAAGTAAGGACTGCAGCAATGTGGATCTTCGAACATCTACATTTATGGTAGGTACAAAACTGTACTTTTTCTTGCCACAATCACAGATGCTTAAAATGGTGGAAGACCTTATGGTCATTAGGTGAAGCCAGCCTTCCCCTGCTAAAAGAAAGAGACTTGTCCCCAGCACATTTATCTGACCAATAGTCCAAAGACTCTGAGGTTTCTGATTATAAAGACATGCCTTTATCTGCTTATGAGGATTCAGATGCAGAGGAATCCTTTCCTTCTGCCTCTCCTCCAGAGGATTTTTCTTTTGGTGAAACCCTGCATACTTTGAGAGAGCACTTCCATTGGGAATGCCAGGATTATCGTCGGTCCAAAAAGACTCTGGGGAATTTTTAGATTTGCCACAGCACAGACCTTTAGCTGTATACCCCTTGTTCTGGATGTTGTGGATGATGTCTTTATGGAATACAGTTTAACCCCGGATACTTTACCTCCTGCTCCAAGGAACCCTGACAGGTATTAGAGTCCCTGACTCGCAAATTTCTTTTCAAGAATCGTATTGGTGACCCAGAGATCATCTACCAAGGGCGTAAATGAATAAAAACTACAGCTAAGAATCCCACCCTCTCAGACAGGGATTCTCGAGCCTTGCACAGATGGGGAAAAAGTATATATACCTCTGCAACTCTTGCCATTAGAGCATTAAATTGTCAGCTCCACATGCTGAAATACCAGCAACATGCCATGGAACTCATTAAACAAAAATTTTCAACTTTCCCAGACTCTGCAAAAAATAAAGATTTACAGGAACCTACGCGTTCTGCAAGCCAAATCAGCAAGCATACCTGCAATGTGGGTGTTGACACCCTGGAAGCATCCTGCATGGCAGCAGTCACAGGTTCTGTACTTAGAAGGCATGCTTGGCTTAAGGAACAGTCTTTGCCAGATCATGTTAAAACAAAATTATTGGTCACACCACTAAATCTGTTTGGCACCAAAGCAGAAGAGGTTTTAAAAAAAGATGGAAGAAAAAGTTCAGTCTTTGCAGACAGTTACACTTTTTGCAAGTTAAGTTTCCAGGATTCAGTAGGCATTGCCCATCAAAACATTGTTCCTTTCCAGCCCCCTCAAGACCACCTCAGACTAGACCTAAGAGTAACAGACCCCCCCCCCAGACAGCAGTCTCAGGGTATGCAGAGATCTAAGCAATGGAGTACTTCCACTTATAAACCAGGGAGTGCTAAGCCACCCCCTTATGGAAAGAATGCCCAAGGACTCCTCAACTCCTCCTCTCACCTCTCCCCATCTGCTCATGCCCTTAGAGGGAAACCTTGCCTCCCATGCAGAAAACTGGGACTCCATCACCAATGACCAATGTGTGCTCAACATAGTGTCCTAGGGGTACAGATTTTATTTCCACACGTTGCCAACCCCAAAGAGATACCCAGATCTTCCTCCAAACCAGTGGTTAGAGGCACAAAACCAAGTTCATTCCCTGCTCTCCATGAGGGCAGTTCACTCTTTTCCTGCAAATCAGATAGACCAAGGGTTCTATTCTAGACTTTTTCTGGTACCCAGAAAAGAGGGCACCTGGCGCCCAATCTTAGATCTATCTATTCTAAACACTTTCCTGGTGGTGCCAAAATTCAAAATGCTAACCCTACAGCAGCTTCTCCCTATGCTGTCCAAAGATGCCTGGTTAGCCACTCTAGACCTCAGTGAGGCCTATCTGCATATCCTAATAGAGAGGCTTGCAGAAAATATATACATTTCAGGGCAGGATCTATGCATTATCAGTTCTCTACACTTCCCTTTGGTTTCTCCACTGCTCCCGGAGTTTTCACAAAATGCCTGGCTCCAGCCATTGCTTTTTGCTGACAAGGAAATATTCAAATTTACCTTTACTTAAATGACTGCCTGATTCAGGCAGAGTCAGGAAAAGCTGTTTCAGCACCTGACATTTGTAAAGTACCTACTAACCTCACTGGGGTACACTATCAACGAGAAGAAGTCCAAACTAGTCCCCAGTCAAATTGTTTTCCTGGGAGCAAGCCTGGACACAGCATCCCAGATGGCATCCCTTACTCCAGAAAAACAAGCCTACCTGACAGGCTACTTCTCTCAACTAGCCACCAGAACCCAGTTATCCGCAAGGAAAATCCTGCAAGCTCTAGGGTTCATGGCCTGCTGCATTCTACTAATTCCATATGTCAGACTACATATGAGGAAACTTTAGTGGTACTTAAAAATCATTTGGTGTCCACATTCTCAGGACCTGGAAACTATTATACCCTGTCGAAGGAAAGACTTTCTTTGGTGGGCAGCAGCATGCAACCTTAACCAGATACTTGCTATTCACAACCCCATGCAGCCCAGACCCTAACCACAGATGCATCAAACTATGCCTGGGGTGCTTACCTGGATGGCAGGTGTATTCAGGGTGACTGGAGCCCAAACCAAACCCATCTGCACATAAACCAAACAGAGATGCTAGCTGTTCAGCAAGCTCTTACAGCTTTCCGATCGTTGCTGTCTCCAGGCCCTCTACTAATCAAAACCGACAACACCACAGTAATTTGGTACATCAACAAGCAGGGGGGAACCCACTCTGCAGGCTAGCCATGACCCTTTGGAACACGGCCTCAGCCATGCATATTCATCTGCAAGCCTAATTCCTGCCAGGCAACCAAAACTCTCTGGCAGACAACTTAAGCAGAAATCTCCTGGACCCAAACGAGTGGCAATTAAACCATGACACCTTCATTTTCAACCTTGTGACCCAACAATGGGGTACCCCAAAGGTAGACCTATTTGCCTCCCCGTACAACCACCAGTTCAGCAAATTCTGAACCAGGGAACCTCACAGCAAGGCCTGGAAAGTGGATGCCCTATCCTTCCAGTGAGCAAACCTAACAAATCTGTGCATTTCCCCCTCTACCTCTTCTTACCAGAGTATTACTCAAGATAAGGGAGGAAAGACCAAGGGCAATCCTGATTGCCCCAGACTGGCCATGCCAGCACTGGTACCCACTACTGCGCAGTCCATCACCGTTGCCTCCATGGCACCTCCCTCAGATTCCAACTCTCCTGACTCAGCAAGAGGGAGAGTTCTTGCATCCACAGTTTAAGACCCTGAACCTAGCAGCCTGGCTTATTCCTGGACTTCTCCTCCAGTGGCAAGCCTAAGCAAACAAGTCCTGGATGTCATACGTGAAACTAGATGACCCAGTACTAGAAGATTCTATGCTGACAAGTGGAAAAGGTATAGTTCCTGGATCCACACTAAAGGAGCAGACCCAGCACAGTCCCCCTTGCCTCTCATCCTGGATTACCTTCTCTTCCATTAAAATCCATGTCTCTGCTATCTCTGCACATTGTATCACTGAGCCACCTCTCTCCTCACACCTTCTCATCAAGCAGTTCATGAGAGGGGCTAACAACTTAAGGCCACCAAGAAGAGCCCTTACCCCTGCTTGGGACTTTAACTTTGTGTTGGAAAGGCTCATGCCCCCCCCCCCCTTGAGCATGCAGCTTCAGCAGAGTTAAAATTCCTCTCTTGGAAAGCAGCCTTGCTTCTGGCCATCACTTCAGCTAGAAGAGTGTCTGAGCTACAAGCACTTATGGCTGTGGAACCTTTCATCATTTTTCATGCTGACAGGGTCTCCCTCAGGGCTAACCCAACCTTCATGCCTAAGGTAGTGTCCATTGTGGCTCTCAACTAATCTATTCATTTGCCCACCTTTTTCCCTAAACCTCAAAATAAGGGGGAAAGGATCCTGCACTCTTTAGATGTGCACAGACAGCTCAGATTCTACCTAGATAGGACTAAGCCATTTAGGAAATCTGACCAGTTACTAGACAGCTTTGCACCAGGGGCAGAGGGCAAAGCCATATCAAAACAAACCATTTCCAAATGGATAGCACACTGCATCCATTTCTGTTACAAACACCATGGGAAACCACCCTTACAGGGGGTCAGAACGCATTCTACTAGGGCAACTTCAACCTCTACAGCCTTTCTCAGAGGGGTCCCTACCAGGGACATCCTGGAATTGCAACATGGAGTTCTTTTCATACTTTAATCAAGAATTACCACCTGCCTATCTTTTCAAAATCCAGGGCAGGCTTTGCAACCTCAATCCTGCAGGGCATACTAGCCAGCCCCAACTCTTCTTGACTGCCTCCACCCATTCCTCAACTTTGGGAATCAACCCAAGTGTGATGACTGCAACAGTGAAACATAAAGAACATAGTACAGTTGTGTACACTTTCCATAAATGTAGATGTTCGAATGTATTCACTGTTGCATTCCTGGATGATGATTGTGTTTCACTGTTGTAGTCATTACATTTGGGTAATCTGCTGGCAGGTTGCCCTCAGTCGGTCTGATTAACAAAGTCTTGGGTCCTGTGTCGGTTGCTGTCCTTTCTTCCATGACATCAGGTCATCAGGGGTATAAAACATGCAGCCGACACCATTACATCAGTCTTTCTTGCCGCACTGTGTCTGAAGCAGAAGTAGTTTGCAAGTGCCGGTCGGCCGACTCCTGAAATTTTCATTTTCGAGTTTCAGAACCGAAGTCTTCAACTAAAAGCTAAGTACCCCATTGAGGAATCTTTTTCTTGCTCCTTACCGATGTCAGTAAAAGTTAATAATTGCATTACTTGTGGGAAGCAAATACCTCATAAGGATTTAAATTTGTACTATATTCCTTGCCTAGGCCCAGACCTTGCTGTCGGTTTTGTGCTTTATTTAATCAGCGCACTATCCGTCGTCTGTACATTTTTGCTTCTAAATATTTTGGTTCTCGGTTTAATTATCTAGATATGATGTCAGTTAGCCACCCGACTACCGGATTACCGAAAAAACGCAAAGAAAAAGACAGACACAGGCCATTGAGGTCCAAAACTGCCAACAACACTTCTAAGCCAGTTGCCAGTTCGCAGGTACTCAGTGAGGTGCTTTCGCAGCCCCTGATACCCTCTACTTCTGAGTCGCAGGCCTCTACTGAGACCCATTCAGAGTCCGGTATGCCACGAGATGCTTTACCTATGGAACCCACAGATGTCTCTACCTTGGATGGGTCTGGGGCCACTGTGCAGGCACCGGCTTCTGAAGGTGTATTCAGGCCTACAGACTTGCTTATTAAACCGACTCCACCTCCAGTATTAAGGCCTAAACCTCGATCTGTGTCTAAAAAACCGACGCCCAGACCACATGTTCAGGCCCCTATGCCTAAAAAACAAATGATCAAAATGGCTGAAGATTTAATTACTCTAATCAGGGGTAGTCAACCCCCCCCCCCCTTATAAGAGGCCTAGGGCTGATCTTGACCATGAAACTTCTGAACAGGACTGTTTCTTCTGATTCTTCCAATGACCTGGATTTGTCCATGCCTATTTATGAGTACTCTGATGCAGAGGATTCCATTCCCTCTGCTTCTCCCCCTGAGGATTTTTCTTTTGGGGAAACTTTACATACCTTAAGGGAGCATTTCCACTGGGAAAGCCAGGATTTCTCAGAATCCAAAAAGAGGCTTAGGGGTTTCCTTCTTCTTCCTCAGCATAGGCCCTTGGCTGTACCTCCTGTATTAGACATTGTTGATGTGTTTTTGGTATCCAGTATGGCCCATGATTCCTTGCCTCCGGCCCCTAGTAAACCAGACAGGTGCTACAGGGTTCCTGAGTCCCGCAAATTCCTTTTCAAAAATCCTGTTGTGGACCCAGAAACCATTTCTCAGGGGCCCAAGGGCATTAAGGCCTCTACTGCTAAAAATCCTACCCCTTCTGATAGAGACTCCAGGGCGCTGGATAGATGGGGTAAAAAGGTTTATACTTCCACAACCTTGGCAATCAGGGCTTTAAACTGTCAATTCCGTATGCTAAAAATGAACAGTATATCATGGGACTGCTTAAACAGAAAATGATGTTGATTTCTGACTGTGTGGAAAGTAAAGATTTACAGGATTTACTGCATTCAGCTGAACAAATTGGAAAACGTACTTTGCAATGCAGGTTTGATTCTTTAGAGAGGCCTCTTGCAGGGTTGCTGTTACTGGGTCTGTGCTTAGAAGGCATTCTTGGCTTAAGGTGCAATCTCTGCCTTATCATGTTAAAGCAAATCTGTTGGATGCACATTTGCAGCAGGACCTCCTGTTTGGCAATAAGGCCAAAGAAGTTCTAAAAAAGATGGAAGATAAAGCTAAATCTATGCAGACTGAAAGATTTCTTACAAGTACAACCTCCTAGATTTAGTAGGCACTGGCCTACTAAGAACTGGTCCTTTCCAGCTCCTTCCAGAGCCAGTTAAGGCAAATCCAGACATTCCAAAAGCACCAGGTTTCAGTTCCAAGGGACTTTCAGACCTAAACACTGGGGTGCTTCCACTTCCAAATCTGGAAATAAGACTCCACCCTGTGGTAAACAGTCTCAATGACTTTCCTTTAAAATTACCAAGCATTTAGCCGCCCCTTTGGGGGGAAAATTGGCTCGTCATGCAAAAAACTGGCAGCTTATAACCCAGTAATCACCAGAACGGGCTGTGGAAGGAATTCCAGCCAGTCGTATTTGTAAAAACAGTTGAGTTCAAATAAAGTATAATAAGTGTCTTTAATATAATATTAATGCAGAAAACTCTTGTAACAAACAGCGTTTTTGTCCGATAACGTCAGACTTCATCAGATACAATATAACCTGTCATCATCCACTTTATATACATGTCAATCAAGAAAAACTTTCCAATTATTCAATAAAGTAATTAACTACAAAATGGTAGATTTCAAAAGATAAAAATGTAAAAAAAACATAGACATACTTTTAAAATGCATGAAGTAAAAAAATCTTAACCATATTAAATGAATTTATAGAATAATACATTTATAAAAAACATACATCAAATATACATAAATATATATATTTTTTGAAACGGGAAGTGAATTTCATAAGGAACTTCTTGTTTTTGATAACTGTGGCTTTAACTGTGGCTTTGAAATTTTAAAAGCGATCATTAACAACAATAGGGAAATGACTGTATTACAAGAACACAGATTTGTACAATGAACATATTAATGACCTCTTGTTTTAAATACACTCCGAAAAGTGTAAATACTGTGATTTAAAGAGTGCAATAGATAAAACATGTGAAGAGAATCTATGTAGAAAATACAGGAAATTGGATAGAGATTTACAAGAATATAGGGAAGGTAAACAATACCCCCACCCTAAAAACAGTGGCCAATTGCATAACTATAATAATTATACTAGTTAATCATCCTTGGGGAATAAAGGGAAACAGCATTATGGACAGGACACCTACAATGCTGATAGGGCTGAAAAGGAAAATGCTTTCAATGAATTCCCTGAAACCGGTCTACACAGATCAGAAAGTTACAAAATAAAACTTATGGTAACAACTCTAACCATTTTTACAGAGAGGGTCAATATCAAGAGGGAGGGGGACCGAGAAGATACAAGTACTAGATTCTGACATTAAACATCAATACATAGAAGAAAACGCACAAATTGTGTCTGTGTCTGGATTTCACATCTTTAATTACACTCAACTAGAGGTTACTACAAGTTATTTTGACTTATTTATTCTAGGTTTTAAATTTGTTCCTAGAATCAACAGTAATTTGACTCGAGTCGTATTTGATCTTAAAATGTTTATTAGGAGACACAATTTGGATAATATGTTTAGTGGTTCTACTTTACCTACACATTCTACTACTCTTCGGAAGAAAAGTACCTTCAACCCAACCCTGCATCCACAGCTGAAAAATTTGGAAAATGTGATCAAAAGAGAAATAAGGAAACCAATACCTAACAGGGTGTATTCTAACTTGGGAAAAGAACAGAGAGAACTGTTATCCAAGTTGTGCTCCATCCCACAGTTACGGGTGATGGAACCTCATAAAGGTGGGGGAATAGTCCTTATGGACAAAATTTTATATGAAAGCAAAATTATTACTATTCTTAATACTGATGGATATAGTAAAGTTTCTATCAATGAGATAAATAGATCATATAAAAAAAGACCTAGTCCTCAAAGATCTGTTCGACCAAGGAGTTATGGACTTTGACACATATGCTTATCTTGAAAATACTACACCCAAGACACCCTCTATTTTCAGAGTACCTAAAATACACAAATCTGTAGAAAATCCACCTCTCAGACCCATAGTTTGTTCTGAAGGTGCTAAAACTACCCCACTTGCTAAATTTTTGGATTGGAAACTCAAAATGGTATGGGGTAGACAGGCATATATACTTAAAGACTCTTGGTTGTTTGAGCAGTATAACACAGGATTTATACTCCACACAATCGGTGTTTGTCACAATTGATGTTATTGATCTTTTTTCAGTGATTCCACATGACATTGGCCTCGTGGTTAGAGGAAGCTATGAGATCTAATCCAGATACCACTGAAAATGAGATTTTTCTATGCTTGGAACTGGCAGAATTAGTTCTTAATAATAATTTTATGTACTTCGAGGGTGAGTTTTATAAACGGGAAACTGGTATAGCTATGGGGGCCAGTTGTGTCCCCATACTTGCAGATATTGTCCTATCAGTCTGGGAAAAGAAATGCGTACAGTGAAGCAAATATAATCAGTAATGGAATATGTATGCCAGATTTTTGGATGATATCTGCATTTTTTGGGTAGGAGGTTTAGAACTTCTTGAGGAATTTATCTGTTTCCTTAATACTACTACAAACTTTCTCAAGTTCACATATCCTATTTCTTGCGATAAAATAAATTATTTGGACGTTTCATTAAGTAAATTGGAACAAGAATTTAAGTCTACTATATACAGGAGAAGTACTTTTTCCAACACATACATTCATTTTTCAAGTACCCATCCCGTTTTTCAAAAGAAGGACATTGTAAAAGGCCAGTATGTTAGAATTAGCCGTATGACATCATTGGACATGGATTACGACTATGAATGTAC
>NC_056742.1:487668796-487710646 GCF_019279795.1 Protopterus annectens | reverse complement strand
GTTTAAAGTGCTTGGAAGCATCTAGATCATTTTGTAAACTCCAGTAGTCGGATGGCTATCCGTTGACGTTTTAGGATAATTAAACCTGCTACCAAAATACTTTAAAGCAAAAGTATACCAACGCTTAATAGTGCGTTGGTTAAATCCATCACAAAACCGACAACCAGAAATGTGATCAGGGCCTAGGCAATGAATACAGTAAGAATGAAAATCCTTATGAGGTATTTGCTTTCCACAGGTAATGCAATTATTAACTTTTTCTGACATCGGTCTGGAGCAAGAAAAAAAGTTTCCCCAACTGGGTACTTAGCTTTATTGAAGACTTCGGTTCTGAAACTTAAACACGAAAATTTCAGGAGTCAACTGACCGGCACTTGCGAACTGCTTCTGCTTCGGGCACCACGCGGCAAGAAAGACTAAAGAAAATTGTGTTGGCTGCTTCTTTTATATCCCCGACAACCTGACGTCAGGGAAGGGGCGACAGCAGCCGATGCAGGACCCAAGATTTTGGAATTCAGGCTTGCTGAGGGCAACCTGCCAACAGGATTACCCAAATGTAATGACTGCAACACTGAAACACTTAGAACATCATTGAAAGTGTGCTTCATAACATAGAAAACTACAATGCATATGTAAAGAACATCCTCGCCACCTATAACAGCACCTAACACTTTCTAAGTTTCTGCAGGGGGGAGGGCAAGCTCCCCTGCACCCCCCCTGTAAATTAAATATACCAACTCCAAGATCACACTACAGTGGAAAAAAGTTAATTTCCTAACCTCACTGTATCACAATCACTATACACTGAGGTTAGGAAATTAAAATTTTTTCCACTGTAGTGCAATCTTTGAGTAGGTAGATTTAATTTACGGAGTGGGGAGCAAACCCCCCCCCCACATCAGGGGTGCAGGGGAACTTGACCCCCTGCTGAAATGTAGTAGAAAGTGTGTTAGGTACTGTATGTGAAGGTCTTATTTACTCGTGCAATGTAGTTTTCAATGTTACGAAGCACGCTTTCAATGTTTTGGGTCTTCAGTGTTTTGAATTTTCAATGTTATGGTCTCAGTGTTATGAAACTTCAATGTTATGAAGTAGACGCGCATATATATATATATATACATATATGCATATATATTTATATACATATATATATATATATATATATATATATATATATATATATATATATATATATATATATATATATATATATATACACACATACACACACACACACACACACACACACACACACACAAATAAAGGGTTAAAACTTTCTTAGCTGAGAATAAGTAGAAAAGTATGTAGAAAAATTAGTAGTAATGCACCCTCGGCATCCATACTGTGTGTGTGAGAATTGTTCTGTGACTGGTACAGCTGCAAGGAGAACTGCGGATATGGATGGCTCCCTAATTCCAGACTAATCCAGGTGCAAGGACGACTGGAGAAAAAAGGACTAAGTTTTAAAGGTTGTCACTTAATTTACCTTGAAACAGAACACAAATCAGCTTATTAGCAGATTGTATGACATCAAATTCCAACCGTATTAACTTCAAAAGATTGCTTTCATGGACAGGATCCAAATGGTACAACAATGTGTAAAAAGGACAGTAAAACTAAATGTTGTTAGATCTGATTTTTTGTTAGCTCTGGTATCCGTAGGAACACAGTTCAGAGGTAAATGGAGAATCATCATCTGTATAGAGAAGCAAACCTTGCACATTAAAAGCTGCAAGCTGTAACAGTATAGTACATTGTCGTCTGTTACATAAATAAGTTACTTATTAGTAACTGCGCTCAAGTTGAAGTACAAGTTTCAGTGTGCAGCTTTTCAAGACTCTTGGGCCTTAATCAGACTTTAATTCCTACATCTTAAAATCTATCAGTGGCAAGCCAAGCCTGTACTCAAACACAGGGGGAGTGGTGCCCTGCATAGGGTCACTCTAGTAAAGGCGCAGTAACTAAAATTTGGGTGTACGAGTAAGTCCTAAATAGGAACACTCTAGTTTTATACAGCAGTACAGTTTTCAGATGTCTGAATCTGGAGTGAGACTGCTGTGCAGAAAGGTTGCAGTGCCATAAAATCTCCAAGTCGGTGAATTCCAAGATTTCAAATCTGCAACTGCCAGTTTTGTTCTGCCACCTTTTCATGCGACTATAGGGACTTTCCATCCATCTACAGCAAGCAGCCTGGCCATCTGACTCAGTTGACTGGTAAGAATGATATATAGTATGGATACCCTTAGGGACTGTAATAAAAAAATTGAAACAGAGTTTTACTCAATGTGGCAGAACCAGATAAAATCTGGGACAGAATGCAATGTTGGTAGCAACAGCATACTGGTAAATGTACAACCTTACTAGGGAAGTTGATGTATATGCATTATGCAAATGGGTAAAACTATTTGGTATCTCACACAAAAAAAAAGTGTGGTACTACAGCAAATGTTTATTGAGAGTCATATGAAGCTGCTTTTGTGTACAATGCCATAAAAATGCAGTACAGACCACTGTTGAAACATTAAACCATAAAGAAAAATCTTTTGATGGTAAAGAACCAGAAAAGAGTAATACCTTTACATTATATCCAGATGTTAATCAGTCATGTCCTGTCAGTACACATGAAATGTTAATTTCAGATCTAGAACAGCAGTCCAATCTATTTCTGACAGAATCTCTTGTAGATCTTATTACACCCTTTAAAAAGTATGTACAAAGGTGGAATGAAGCCACTATGCAGCAAGAGACAGAAAAGGACAGGGACAAGGTTCATGATAAACTGACAGAAGAATTTAAAAAATTCTTAAAAAGACAGGGTGAGTTTAGAAAGTTAAAAAAAAAAAAAGACATACAAGAACTTTGCCAAAAGTGCATAGGAGTTCTACAATCAGCAGAGCAGTCTATTAACAAGTATCATAAAACCTGTGAAGACTTACAGAAAGAAATTTCAGACCTTAAATAGCAGTTACAAAGTCTTTTTCTTCTTTCGGCTTTTCCCAGTTAGGGGTTGCCACAGTGGAACTCCGGTCCGCTAATGATTGGCAGTAGATTTTTACAGCGCCGAGGCGCCAGCCCGATGCCCAACCTTCAACAAAGGCACACCCATTCATGCAAGTCTTTCGAATGCCACTCGACCGCTGTGAGGATATGCTGACTCCACACAGAAGGCACTCCAGCCAAGAATCGAAAGGGAGAACCTCTTGCTGTGAGGTGACAGCACTACTGCTGCACCATCGCGGCTTTAAATAGCAGTTACAAAATAAGGAAGATTAATTAGCTAAGCTGACAGACTAATTTACAGCACAAAACTTTAATAGCCCAGCTTAAGGAGGAACTGCAAAGCACAAAACCAGTACAAGTCAGAAGCAAGGCAGTCTTCCAAGAGAGAAATTTTAACTCTGCTGAAGATGCAGGTTCAAAGGGGGACAGAGTGAGCTTTTCCAACAGGTCCCAGGCTGGGGTAGGAGCTCTTCCAGGTGGCCTTAAGTTTTTAGCCCCTCTTAGGAAAGTACAGTTGTGTACACTTACCATAAATGTAGACAAGAGTGTATTCACTGTTGCAGTCATCACACTTGGGTTACCTGCCTGCAGGTAAGCCCTCAGTCAGCCTGAATACTAGAGACTTTTTACTGAAAGTATAGATTTTTCTGATCTACTCACTCTTCATTTTGAATATCTCTCTTTTCTCTTTTACTCTCCTTTTATAACCTTCCTATAAAATAATGTGAAATAAGTTTAATTTTTTATGTTATTGTGTGAGAATGATGAATCCTATTATGTTATGTTATTATTGAATCCTATGATGTGTTCCTGCATATTTGCATATCCCCACCTCCTTCTCCTTTTTACCACAGCTCATTTTTTGTATATTATGTAACTGTGTTTATCTCTATGTGGAGCTTTTCTCCCCGGGCCTCTACTGAAAATATATCCAGTTAGACTAGCCCGGTTAACAAATGTAAAATGAATAAATAAAATAAAATTTTGGTGTCGGATGCTGTCGCTTCGTCCTTGATGTCAGGTCATCAGGAGTATAAAAACAGGCAGCCAACGCCATTACATCAGTTTTTCTTGCCCCAAATGTCAGCAGCTCCCAAATATGGAGCTAGGATATGGTGGGGAAAACACCACCAGTAAAAAGTAAATACCAATACCAGTAGGAATAGCCATAGAGAGGAGAGAGAACACCAGGGGCTGGAGGGAGGGAAACAAGGACTGCAACAGTGAATACACTCGAACATCTACATTTATGGTAAGTGTACACAACTGTACTATGTTCTTCGTGTTTCACTGTTGCAGTCATCACACTTGGGTTGATTCCCAAAGCTGAGGAAGTGTGGAGGCAGTCAAGAAGTTAGGGCTGGCTAGTAGGCCTTGCAAGACTGCTGTAGCAAAACCTGCCCTGGATTTGTAAAAGATAGGCAAGTGCTTGGTGAAGTTGTGGACAGAACTCCAGGCAGCAGCTTCCAGGATGTCCCTGGTAGGGACTCCCCTGAGAAATGCTGTAGAGGTAGATGTAGCCCTAGTGGAATGTGTTCTGACCCCCAGAAGGGTTGGATTTCCATGGTGCTTGCAGTAGAAATGGATGCAGTGTGCTATCCATTTGGAATGGTTCGTTTTGAAATGGCTTTGCCCTCTTCCCCTGTTGCAAAGCTGACTAGCAACTGGTCAGATTTTCTGAAAGGCTTAGTCCCGTCAAGGTAGAATCTGAGCTGTCTGTGCACGTCCAAAGAGTGCAGAATCCTTTCCCCTTTATTTTGAAGATTAGGGAAGAAGGTTGGCAAATGGATGGATTGGTTGACAGCCACACTGGACACCACTTTAGGCATAAAGGAAGGGTTAGTCCTGATGGAAAACCCGTCAGCAGGGAAAATAATGAAGGGTTCCCACAGCCATCAGTGCTTGTAACTCGAGACACTTCTAGCTGAAGTAATGGCTAGAAGCAAGGCTGTTTTCCAAGAGAGGAATTTTTACTCTGCTGAAGCAGCAGGTTCAAAAGGGAGAAGCGTGAGCTTTTCCAGTACAAAGTTAAGGTCCCAAGCAGGGGTGGGTGCTCTCCTTGGTGGCCTTAAGTTGTTTGCCTCTCTCAGGAACTGCTTGATGAAAGGGTGAGAGAAATGAGGTGGCTCAGTATTGTAATGAGCCGAGATGGCAGAGGCATGGATCTTAATGGAGGAGAAGGATAGGCCTCGGTCTACTACTGCTAGGTAATCCAGGATTAGAGGTAAGGAGGGCAGTGCTGTGTCCTTTTTCCTTTAGACTGAATCCAAGAACAATACATTTTCCACTTTTCTGCACAGGATTTCCTTGTACTGGGCCTTCTAGTTTAAAGGATGATGTCCAGCACCTGTTTGCCTAGGGTTGCTGGTGTAGTATTTAAGGAATAAACCAGCTGCAAGATTTAGGGTTTGCAATTGTGGATGCAAAATCTGTCCCATCTGCTGAGAAAGCAGGGTTGGGGTCTGGTGTAAGTGCCAGGGTGGCACCGTTGTCAGGCTGCACAGGAGTGGGTACCAGTGCTGGCGTGATCCGGGGCAATCTGAATTGTCCTTGGGCTGTCTTGTTTTATCTTGAGTGATACTCTTGAGAGAAGAGGCAGAGGGAGAAAGGCATAAATTGAGAGGTTTTCCCATTGAAAGGGTAGTGCATCCACTTTCCAGGCCCTGCTGTGAGGGTTCCTGGTGCAGAATGTGCTTAGCTGGTGGTTGCAGGGGGAGGCAAAGAGGTCCACCTCTGGGGTCCCCCATTTCTGAATCAGGTTGAAGGTGCTGTCCTGGCAAGAGTTGGTATGTAAACGCTGTCAGGGCATTCTGTACAGCTGGCATCTTTTTGGTTGATGTGCAGATGATTTGACTTGGGCTTGAGTGGCCCTGAATACATTTGCCAACCATGTGAGCCCCCCCATGCATAGTCTGATGTGTCTGTGGTAAGGGTCTGGGTGGCATGGGGTTGAGTAAAAGGCAGTCCCGTGTTGTGGTTGCATGCTTCTGCCCACCAAAGATAGTCTGTCCTTAGACAAGTTATGACAGGAATGACTTTCCAGGTCCTGAGAATGTTGGCACCAAAGACTTACCATTGAAGTTTCCTCATATGCAGTCTTGCATATGGAATTAGCAGTATACATGAAGCCATGAACCCTAGGGCTTGCAGTATTTTTCTTGCAGATAGCTGGGTTCTGGTGGCCATTTGTTTGACGTAGTCTGTCAGAGAGACGTGTTTTTCTTAAGTGAGGAATGCCATCTGGGAAGTTGTGTCCAAGCTTGCTCCCAAGTATACAATCTTTTGACTGGGTACCAGTTGTGATTTCTTTTAATTGATGGTATACCCAAATTAAGTGAGAAGGCGCTTTATAAATGCCAGGTGCTGAACCAGCAATTCCTGACTGTTCACCTGAATCAGGCAGTCCAAGTACGGGTACATTTGGATATTTCTCTGCCTGCAGTATGCAATGGCTGGAGCCAGGCATTTTAATACCCTGGATGCAATAGATAAGCCAAAGGGAAGTGCAGAGAACTGATGATGCATAGACCCTGCCCCGAAATGTAGATACTTTCTGCATGACTCCCTTATGGGTATGTGCAGTTAGGCTTCTTTTAAGTCTAGGGTGACTAACCAGGCCTCCTTGGCTAACATAGGGAGAAGCTGTGGCAGGGTAAGCATCTTGAATTTTGGTACCACCAGAAAGGTGTTGAGAATTGAAAGATACAGGATTGGGCACCAAGATCCTTCTTTCCTGGGTACCAGGAAGAGTCAGGAGTGGAGTCAGTGACCCCTCTGTTCTACTGGAATAGGCTGAATAGCCCTGATATTGATCAGGGAAAGTACGTGGTTTTGAGCCTCTGCCCACTGGTCTGGAGGAAGGTCTGGAAACCAATTTGTGGTTGACAGTTGGAAATAAAATTTGTACCCGTTATACAAATGTTGAGGACCCATCAGTCCTGAGTGATGGACATCCAGTTTTTTGCATGAAGGGCAAGTTTTCCTCCTAGGGCACAAGCAATTGGGCAGGGTTGGGAAATTAAGTCATTTTGATTATTTTTCCATAAGGAGGTGGCTTACCACTCCCTGCTTTAGGGGTGGGGGAACTCCATTGCTTAGATCTCCGCATACCCTGAGACTGTAGTCTGGGTGGTCTGTTTCCCCTGGGTCTTGTTTGGGAAGGCCTGGAGAGGGCTGGAAAGGACCTGTGTTTTTAAGGATTACCTTTACATGTGTGTAATGCACATGAATGAAATACAAAAGTCCGAAAGGACTTTTTCAAGTTTTTGGAAAGCCGAAAACAGAATGCATCGAATGTGCAATAAGTTAATGCACAGTAACGTTTGCTCATTGCAGAGTCGGCATTTTTGGTGCGAGGTGCACTATAGTGGGTATCGGGATGTGGACCCTTTCACCACTGTAGTGTAACCTCGGAGTTAGAATAATAAAAGTAGGGGGGTGTGGGGGGGCGCTGCCCCCCCCTGCATTACACTTTGTCTTTGAACTGAAGTTCGAAAATCAGCAAATCTGGTTTTTAATTTGCAGATTTTCGAACTTTGGTGCAAATCGGAATGACGACTTTAGTCATTCCGGTTCGCACAAAGGGCCGTTCGGTAAGTTGATTTTCAACCTTTCAAAGGTAAACCGTTTTGAAAGGCAATGCCTACTGAATTCTAGGGGGTTGTACTTGTAGGAATTCTTTAACAGTCTGCATAGATTTAGCTTTTTCTTCCATCTTTTTAAAAACCTCTTCTGCTTTCCTACCAAGCATGTCTTCTCAGTACAGAGCCAGTGACTGGTGCCCTGCAAGATGCTTCTAAGGCATCAAAGCCACACTGCAAAGTATGCTTACTAACTTGGTTTGCAGAGTGCATAAGCTCCTGCAATTCTTCATTTTCTGCACAATCTGGAAAGTTACCACTTTTTGTTTATTCTTCTTCTTTCGGCTGCCCCTGTTAGGGATCGCCACAGTGGATCAACTGTTTCCATTTCTTCCTGTCCTCTGCATCTTGCTCTGTCACACCAACCACCTGTATGTGTTCTCTCACCACATCCATAAACCTCATCTTAGGCATTCCTTTTTTCCTGTTACCTGGCAGCTTCATCCTTAGCATATTTTCCCAATATACTCTGCATCCCTCCTCAGCACATGTCCAAACCAATGTAATCTTACCTCTCTGGCTTTGTCTCCAAACCTTCCAACCTGGGCTGACCCTCTAATATACTTATTCCTAATCCTGTCCATCCTTGTCACACCCAGTGCAAATCTTAACATCTTCAACTCTGCCACGTCAAACTCGGACTCCTGCCTTTTTGTCAATGCCACTTGTCTCCAACCCATACAACATAGCTGGTCTCACTACCCTCTTGTAGACCTTCCCTTTCGCTCTTACTGGTACTCATCAGTCACAAATCACTCCTGACACTCTTTTCCACCCACTCGATCCTGCCTGTACTCTCTTCCACACTCACCATTACTTTGAACTGTTGATCCCAAGTACTTAAACTCATCCACCTTTGCCACCTCTACTCCCTACATCCTCACCATTCCTCTATCCTCCCTCTCATTCACACAAATATATTCTGTCTTAGTCCTGCTGACCTTCATTCCTCTTCAAGTTCCATAATATGTTGCTGGTATTTCAGCATGTGAAACTGGCAATTCAATGCCCTGATAGTAAGAGTTGCAGAGGTATATACCTTCTTACCCCATCTGTCCAAAGCTCTGGAATCCTTGTCCGAAGGGGTGGGATTTTTGGCTGTAGTTGCCTTAATACCTCTAGGCTCCTGGGAAATTATCTCTGGGTCAGCAGTAGGATTCTTGAAAAGAAAATTGTGAGCATCAAGTACTCTGTAGTATCTGTCTGGTTTCCTAGAGGCAGGAGGTAAAGTGTCTGGAATAAGACTGGAATCCATGAAAACATCTACAACATCCAGGACAGGGGGTATAGCTAAAGGCCTGTGTTGAGGCAACTCTAAAAATTCTGAGTCTCTTTTTGAACTGAGGATAGTCTTGGCATTCCCAATGGAAATGCTCTCTTAAAGTATGCAAGGTTTCACCAAAAGAAAAATCCTCTGGAGGGGAGGCAGAGGGAATGGATTCCTCTGCATCTGAATCCTCCTAGGCAGATAAAGGCATGTCTTCATAATCAGAAAGGTCAGTCATCAGACTCCTGGTCTGTAGAACCTGAAGGGGATTGGGTTCTTTGTCTCTCTGCAGGGGAAAGGCTGGCTTCCCTTAAACAGCATAATAAGGTCTTCAGCCATTCTAAGCATTTGTTTTTGTGGCATGGGTGCCTGAGTATGCGCTTTGGTAGTCTGTTTTCTAGGCGCAGTGCGTACATTGGGCCTAAGAAACTCAGTGGTTTTGGTTAAAGTCGGTTTGTTTTGAATATAGGTAGAGCAAAAAACTGCCTCAAAAGCTGGTGCTTGCACAGTCGCTCCGGACCCATCTAAGGTAGAGACACCACTGGTTCCATAGTTGAAGAAGCATCTCGCGGCATACCGGACTCCCAATGGGTCTCAGCAGAGGCCTGCGAATCCATTGAAGCAGGCATCAGGGGCTGCAAAGGCTCCTCATGGTGTAGCGGCATACTGGTGACTGGCTTAAACAGAAGCGTCTGCAGTTTTGAACCTATGCGGTCTGCCTCTGTCTTTATCCTTACGTTTTTTCAGATGATCGGTAGTCGGATGGCTTACCAAGGCCATTTCAGAATACGGAGAGATCAAGAGAGAATGAATTTAGTGACTACTAAGAGCCCAACAATAAATGGTTTGGGCATTAAACAAGGCACAAAACTGACAGTGAGGGACGTTGTGGTCTGGGCCTAAACAGGTGATGCAGTAAGAATGAAAATCTCTGAGGTATTTGTTTTCCACAGGCAAGACAATTGTTAACTTTTTCTGACATCAGTTAGAGCAAGAAAAAAAGATCCCCAATGGGGTACTTTACTTTAGAAGACTTCAGGATTATTCAACTCGAAAACGAAAAATTCAGGTTGCTGCCGACTGGCACTTGGGAACTGCTTCTGCTTCAGGCTCCTCCTCTGCAAGAAAGACTGATGTAATGGCGGTCTGCCAGTTTTGATACCAGACGACCTGACGTCAAGGAAGTAGTAACAGCATCCGATGCAGAAATACGAAGTCTCTGGTATTCGGGCCGACTGAGGGCTACCTGCAAGCAGATAACCCAAGTGTGATAACTGCAACAGTGAAACACTAAGAACATCTGTTTGATGAGAGGGTGTGAGAATAGTGGTGGCTCAGTGCTGAAATGAGCAGAAATGGCCGAGGCATGAATTTTAATGGAATATAGACCCCTGTGTAATAGGTTTGCCAGGTAATCCAGGATAAGAGGTAGGGAGGGCTGTGACGTTCCAGCTCCCTTAGCCTGGATCCAAGTGCAAAACCTTTTCCACTTGTCAGCATAGGATTTGCTAGTGCTGGGGCATCTGGCCTCATGTAAAACATCTAGAACTAGTTTGCTTCGGCTGGCAGCTTAAGGAGAGGTCAGGGAATAAGCCAGGCTGCTAGGTTGAGGGTCTGCAATTAGGGATACATGAACTCTCCATTCCTCTGGGTCAGGAGTGTTGGTATGTGAGGTAGGTGCCTTGATGGCAGGGGTGAAAGGCTGCACAGCAGTGGGTACCAGTGCTGGCATGGCCAGTCTGGGGCAATCAGGATTGCCCTCTGTTTTCCTCCCTTATTTTGAGCAGTGCCCTTGAAATGAGTGGTAGAGGCAGAAATGCATAGACCAAGAGGTTTACCCACTGGAAGGCTAGAGCACCCACTTTCCAGGCCTTGCTGTGAAGTTCCCTGGTGCAGAATTTGCTGAGCTGATTGGTGTGGGAGGCAGAGAGGTCTACTTTCGGGGTGTCCCATTTCTGGGTTACAAGGGTGAAGGTTCTGAGGTCTAGCTGCCACTTGTGCGGGTCTAGCAGGCTTCTGCATAAGTTGTCGGCCAGCGAATTTAGAGAGCCTGGCAGGAATTGTGCTAACAGGTGTAGTTGCATGGCTGAAGTTGTGTGCCAAAGGGTCATGGTGAGCCTGCAGAGAGGATAAGAGTGAGCCCCTCCCTGCTTGTTGCTATACCACATCACTGTGGTAGTCTGTTTTGATCAGTAGAGGCCACGGGGAGAGTAGGGGTCTGAAAGCTGTCACAGCGTGCTGAACAGCTAGAAACTCTTTTTTGTTGATGTACAGGTGTATTTGATTTGGGCTCCATTGGCCCTGAATGCACCTGCCATCCAGGTGAGCACCCCAGGCACAGTATGATGCATATGTGGTGAGGGTATGGGTGGCATGAGGTTGTGAGAAGGGAAGTCCCTTATTGTGGTTGGATGCTGCTGCCCACCAAAGAAAATCTTTCCTTAAACAAGGTATCATTGGTATAAGTTTCCAGGTCTTGAGAGTGCTGACACCAAAGGCTTTTTAGGTACCATTGTAGTTTCCTCATATGCAGTCTGGCATATGGAATGAGTAGAATGCAGGAGGCCATGAACCCTAGAGCTTGCAGTATTTTCCTTGCTGATAACTGGGTTTGGGTGGCTAGTTGAGAGAAGTAGCCTGCCAGGTAGGCTTGTTTTTCTGGAGTAAGAATGCCATCTGGGATGCTGTGTCTAGGCTTGCCCCCAGGAATACAATTTTTTGTGTGGGGACTAATTTTTGATTTCTTTTCATTGATAGTATACCCCAGGGAGGTCAGTAGGTCCTTTACAAAGGTCAGGTGCTGAAGCAGCGTTTCCTGACCATTTGCCTGAAACAGGCAGTCATCTAAGTATGGGTAAATTTGATTATTTTTGTCGGCAAAAAGCAATGGTGGGAGCCAAACATTTTGTGAAAACTCTGGGAGCAGTATATAAGCCAAAGGGAAGCACAGAGAACTGTAAGTGCATAGATCCTGCCCTGAAATATAGGTATTTCCTGCACGATTCCCTGATTGGGATGTGTAGGTAGGCCTCTTTTAGGTCTAAGGTGGCTAACTAAGCATCCTTGGAAAGCATAAGTAGAAACTGCTGAAGGGTGAGCATTTTGAAATTTGGTATCAGAAAGTTATTTAGAATGGTTAGACAGAGGATGGGGTGCCATGTGCCCTCTTTTCTGGGTACCAGGAAGAGTCTGGAGTAGAAACCTTGGCCCATCTGTTCTGCATGAACATGCTCTATGGCCCTCATGGAGAGCAGGGAAAGGACTTGCTTTTTTGCCTCTGCCCACTGGTTTGGAGGAAGATCTGGGAACCCTTTGGGGGTTGGCAGAGTGTGGAAATAAAATTTGTATCCCTGGGACACTGTTGAGGACCCAGTGGTCGTTGGTAATGGTGGCTCAGTTGCCTGCGTGGAAGGAGAGTTTTCCTCCTAGGGGCATGAGCAGGATGGCAGAGGGAGGGGGTGGAAGTGTAAAGTCATTGTGAGTTCTTACTGTAAGGGGGCTGCTTTGCACTCCCTGTTTTTGAAGAGGAGGAACTCCATTGCTTAGATCTCTGCATTCCCCTGGGGCTGTTGTCTGGGGGGCATGCTTCCCCTGGGTCTGGCCCGAGCTGGCCTGGAGGGGGCAGGAAAGGACCAGTGCTTGGAGGGGCAATGCCTACTGAACCTCAGAAGCTGGACCTGTAAGAAGTCTGTCTGCATAAATTTTGCTTTTTCTTCCATCTTTTTATGACCTCTTCTGTCTTGCGTCCAAATAAATTGCCTTTGTTCAAGGGTGTGTCCAATAATTTGGATGTGACATGGTCTGGCAAAATCTGTTCCTTAAGCCAAGCATGCCTTGTAATGACAGAACCGGTGACTGCTGCCCTACAAGATGCTTCTAGGGTGTCAAAACCACATTGTAAGGTGTGCTTAGTTACCCGACTTGCAGAATGCATTAACTCTTGTAACTATTTTCTGCATAAGCAGAAAAAGAAGATATTTTTTGTTTGAGTAGTTCCATGGCATCTTGCTGATATTTCAGTATGGGAAACTGAATTTAATGCTCTAACAGCAAGAGTAGCAGAGGTGTATACTTTTTTACTTCATCTGTCTAATGCTCGGGAATTCCTCTCTGAGGGGGGTGGGGATTCTTAGCTGAGGCTGGCTCGATTCCTTTAGGTCCTTGAGAGATGACCTCGGGGTCAGCAGTAGGACATTTTAAAAAGAAATTTGAGAGAGTCAGGGACTCGAATACCTGTCAGGTTTCCTGGGAGTAAGGAGGAGGGTGTCGGGAAACAGACTGGATTCCATGAAATCATCCACAATCTGGTAGATCTAAGAATTCCCAGAGTCTCTTTTTAGACTGAGGATAGTCCTGACATTCCCATTGGAAATGCTCCCTTAAAGTATGTAGGGTTTCTCCAAAGGAAACATCCTTGGGTGGAGAGGCTGAAGGGGTGGATTCCTCTGCATCAGAATCCTCAAACAGAGAGGGGTCGTCATATGCATCAGAGTCATCGGACTCCTGTTCAGGTAAAACTAGTGGAGACAAGTCTCTTTTCCTTATGGAAGGGATAAGCCCGGCTTCCCCTAATAAGCATTATAAGGTCTTCTGCCATTTTAAGCATTTGAGACTGAGGCAAGGAAGCAGGTGCTTGAGCTTGGGTCATTTTTTTGGGTGTGGTTCGTACCCTGGGCCTTAGAAACATGGTTGTTTTCGAAAGAACTGAAGATGTGAAAAATGTAGTCAGTCTTTGTCAAGTATCGGTAGTGCAAAGTAGTTCCTCGGAAGCCAGTGCCTGCTTAGTGGCTCTGGACCCATCCAGGTAGACATCCGCAAGATCCTTAGTCGAAAGAGTCTCCCGGCATACCAGACTCCAAAAGGGTCTCAGTAGCGGTCTGCAAATCCACAGAAGCGGGCATCAAGGGCTGCGAAAGCACCTCACTGAAGACTGGAGAACTGACTACTAGCTTAACGGAAGTGTAGTAGACAGTTTTGGACCTGTGCGGTCTGCCTTTATCCTTATGTTTTTTCTGAAGATCTGTAGTCGGATGGCTTACCGAAGCCATATCAGAACTCGAAGACTAAGTGAAAATATCTAGCTATAATAAGGGCCTGGATGACATAGCTCTGGCATGGAACGAAGCACAAAAGCGACAGTGGGGGACGTCGTGGTCTGGGCCTATACAGGAGACGCAGTAAGAATGGAAGTCTCGGTGTGGTATTTGCTTTCCACAGGCGAAACAAGTGTTAAATTTCTGACATAAGTTAGAGCAAGAAAAAAGGATCCCCAACAGGGTACTTAGCTTTAGAAGACTTCAATTTGGAAATGAAAACTCAGGTGATAGCGGCCAACCTGCACTCGTGCAAACTGCTTCTGCTTTGGGCTCTTTGGCAAGAAAGACTGATGTAATGGTGTCGGTTGCCCGTTTTTATACCACTGACGACCTGATGTCTTGGAGCAACAGCACCCAACACAGAAATACTAAGCCTTTGGTATTCTGGCAGAGTGAGGGCTACCCCTGGTAGGATAACCCAAATGTGATGACTGCAACAGTGAAACATGAAGATCAAGGAACTACCACAGATCTGTACACACAATCAAGTGACAAAGCTTACCACAGTGGAATGGTAAAGGCCTATTTTACAATATGTTTGCATTTGAAGAATGGGGAGCATACATAGCAGAATCTGATGCATGGACAAATGCCTTACTCAGACGTTTTTGGATTTTTATTCCAAAATGTTTTAAAACTTTCATCCAGTTAAATCAGGATACTTATAAATTAGTAATGTAAGACGTATGACCGCTGTTCTCATGGCATACACACGGGCAGCCTCTCACAGCTAAAACTCTTAATTTCAAAATCACTATCACAGATAAATTAATGGAGCAAGCTGAACATTTTAAACTAGCATTCCAAATCACCTATCAAAGATCAGAAAGGGACATGCAACAAAAAACAGTTAATACATTGCTTTCTAGAGCAAATAAAAGGGGTTCCAGGGGATATTAAAGGAATTTATGAAGAAAATTCAAATACCCTTACTGATTTAGTGCAAAAACTAATGAGGGGACAGACTATGGCCAGTGATGGGACATTATACTGACACTATATCTTCGCACTAGGAGTGGGGGAGTGGAGCCATTCGAGGTAATTAGTGAGGTAAAAAGCCAGGGAAGGCAACAGTGGTGTGACCAACCACCAGCAGGAGCAACATCAGCACCACTGGCTCCTGTTCCTATATCTGTAGCACCGGGATCAGACACAGGAAATGAACAAAACGTATCAACATGTTTTTTTCTGTAAAAAATAGAGCATGTTAAGCAAAATTGTGATCATTACAAAGTTTGGCATACATAAAAGGAAGAACAGGGTGTGTTTCCAAAAACAGAGTCAAAAGATTTACAAGACAAGTCAAAAAACAGGTCAATGCACAGAGACCTTACAATATTGGTGAAGACACAAGAGCCATCAATATACAGGGAAAGGGTGTGTGCATCTCCCATAGATTTTCAGGCAGCCTCGCCTGTAAATCCAAAATATTTGGAAGAGCAGGCACAGAAGGAATAGCTAGGCAGCAGTTATGAAAGGAGATTGAAAAAAGTACAGTTGTGTACACTTACCATAAATGTAGATGTTCAAGTGTATTCACTGTTGCAGTCATTACATTTGGGTAATCTGCTGGCAGGTTGCCCTCAGTCGGCCTGAATTCCAAAGTCTTGGGTCCTTCGTCGGTTGCCGTCTTCTCTTCCATGACGTCAGGTCATCAGGGTATAAAAACATGTAGCCAATGTCATTTTCTTTAGTTTTTCTTGCCCCAGATGTCAGGTGCCCCCAAAAAGGTAGCAATATTAATATATATATATATATATATATATATATATATATATATATATATATATACAAGCATCAATATAAACTTTACCTTCATCTACAAGCTAATACACCACATAGGTTGTAGAAGATAGAGAAGGAAAGAAACTGTAGAAAGAAAGTGGGATGGCGGGAGGGTAACCTGGACTGCAACAGTGAATACACTCGAACATCTACATTTATGGCAAGTGTACACAACTGTACTATGTTCTTCGTGTTTCACTGTTGCAGTCATTACATTTGGGTAGAATCCCAAAGCTATGGTTGGGAGGCTAGAGCTAAACAACATTAGGTGAGGCTATAAGGCAATGCAGCACTGCAGTGGCACAGCCTGCCCTGGACTTAAAAGTAGAGGGGCAAATGGTAATGCTTTGTAAAGGTGTGAACAGAACTCCAAGTAGCAGCCTCTAGAATGTCTTTGGTTGGTACCCCTCTGAGAAAGTAGCTGCAGCTCTGGTGGAATGAGACCTAATGCCCTTAGGCATAGGTTTGCCATGGTGTGAGTAGCAGAAACGGATGCAGTGGCTTATCCACTTTGAAATTATCTGCTTTGAGATAGCCTTTCCTTCTGATCCTGCAGCATATGACACTAGTAATTGCTCAGTTTTTTTTTGTCCTACTCAAGTAGAACCTTGGCTGTCTGTGTACGTCCAAGGAATGCAGAATTCTCCCCCCTTTGTTCTGCGGATTTGGATAAAAAGTTGGCAGATGGATTGTTTGGTTAGGAGCCACACTGGAAACCACCTTAGGCATAAAAGTAGGATTTGTCCTCAGACACCCTGTCTGGGTAAAATATGATAAAAGGCTCTACAGCCATGAGGGCCTGTAGCTCTGAAACCCTTCTTGCTGAAGTAATTGCTAGTAGCAGGGCTGTCTTCCATAAGAACTTTATATCAGCGGTAGCAGCTGGTTCAAATGGAGGCAGGGTGAGCTTTTCCAATACATAATTGAGGTCCCATGCAGGTAAAGGTGATCTTCTAGGAGGCCTTAGGTTTTTGGCTCCTCTAAGATACTGTTTTAGTAAGGGATGAGAAAAGATTTGTGGCTCTGTATTGTAATGAGCCAAAATGGCAGAGGCATGGATTTTGATTGATGAGAAAGATAGGCCTTTGTCCAGCATCTCAGTTAAGTATTGTAATATCGGAGGAATATGGGGTTCTGCTGTATCAGTTCCTTGTGCTAGATTCCAAGCACAAAATCTCTTCCAATTGTCAGCATAAGATTTTCTAGTACTAGGCCTTCTGGCTTCCAAAATGACATCCATCACAACTTTACTGAGAGGTGTCGTTGGTATGATTACATGATTAGCCATGCTGCCAAGTTCAGAGTCTGTAGTTGATTGTGCAGGATCTAATTGTTTTGCTGGGACAGTAGTTGTGGTCTTTGAGGCAAGGTCCAAGCTGGGTATTGAGACAAGTTCCTTAGGACTGGGTACCAGTACTGGCGGGGCCAGTCCGGGGCAATTAATATCTTTGGCTTCTCTTGTCTGACTTTTAGGAGGACCTTTGGTAGAAGAGGCAGAGAAGGAAAGGCGCAAACTGACCGGCTTTTCCAACTGAGAGGGCGTCCACTTTCCATGCTCGTCTGTGATAAGTCCTTGTGCAGAATCTTTTCAGTTGATAATTTTGAGGAGAGGCAAATACATCTGTCTGGGCTCCCCCATTTCTCAGTTATCATGCTAAATACTTGTGGATTTAGTTTCCACTCGCGAGGATCCATAAGGTTTCTGCTTAAATCATCTGCCAGAATGTTCTGTTTTCCTGGCAGGAATTGAGCTTGAAGATTTATCTGGAAGGTCAAAGCTGTGTCCCACAGTGCCATGGCTAATCTGCAAAGGGGGGTATGAGTGCCTGCCCCCTTGCTTGTTTATATACCACATGACCGTGGTGCTGTCCTGGATGAAGCAAGTCCTTGATGCTGTTAGGGCATTTTGAACGGGTAGCATCTCTTTCTGGTTGATATGTAGATGCATTTGATTTGGTGCCCATATGCCCTGAATGCATCTTCCTGCCATGTGGGCCCCCCAGGCATAATTTGATGCATCTGTTAAGGTTTGGCTGGCAGGGGGTAGAGTGAAGGGCCATCCCATGTTTTGGTGACAGGCCTTTGCCCACCATAAAAACTCCTGTTGCAGGCAGGGGATGAGAGGAATCATTGTTTCCAGACTGTGAATGTTGACTCCATAAACATTTTAGGTACCACTGAAGTTTCCTCATATGCAGTCTTGCATATGGAATTAATAGAATGCAGGATGCTATGAAGCCCAGAGCCTGCAGAATTTGTCTTGCAGAAGACTGGGTTTTTGTTGCCATCAGTTTGAAGTAAGTAGTTAGTTGTCTGGCGTGAGGTAAGCCGTCTGGGCAGCTGTATGCAAGCTTGCACCCAAGAATGTTATCTTTTGAGGGTACCAGTTGTGATTCCTTTTCATTTATTGTGTACCCTAGACATGCTAGAAGCCTTTTTACAAATGCCAGGTGACGTAGAAGAGTGTCCTTGTTCTCTGCTTGAATGAGACAGTCGTCCAAGTAAGGATATATTTGAATACTTCTTTGTATGCAAAATGCAATTACTGGTGCCAGGCACTTTGTAAAGACCCTGGGCACAGTAGATAAGTCAAAAGGCAGTGCAGAGAATTGGTAATGCAGTAAGCCAGCCTTGAACCTGAGGTGTCTTCTGCACGACTGTCTTATTGGGACATGCAGGTATGCCTCTTTTAAGTCTAAAGTCACCAGCCAAGCATTCTTGCCCAGCATGGGTGGAAGCTGTTGCAAGGTGAGCATTTTGAATTTTGGAATGTTCAGGTATGTGTTCAAAATAGATAAATCCAGTATTGGCCACCAGGCCTTGTCCTTTCTGGATACCAAGAACAGTAGAGTAAAAATCTTGTCCTTTTTCCTGTTCTGGTACCATCTGAATGGCCCCCATATCCATGAGGGACGTCACCTGTTTGTGCCTCTGCCCATTTTTTTTTGGCAGGTCTGGCCAACCATTTGTCATTGGCAGAGTGTGGAAATGGAATCTGTATCCCTCCGATACGATGTTCAGTACCCACTTGTCCTGGGTTATTGGGTTATTAACTGCCAATTTTGAGCAAAAAGTGCTAATTTTCCCTCTATGGATGCTGCCAAAAGATAAGTGCTTGGTGTAGGCAGAGGGAAGTCATTGGGATTGCTTTCTGTAGGTTTGCGCTTTATCTCCTTCAGATTTGGAGGTGGATGCGCCCCATTGCTTTGACCTGTAAAAGTATTGAGCCTGGTACCTGGAACCCCTGGGACATCTGGATTTGCCCCTTTGAGTTCTGTCTGACACAGGAAAGGATCAATGTTTTGTATGCCAGTGTTGACTGAATCTAGGTGGCTGCACTTATAAGAAATCTTTAACAGTTTGCATAGACTTAGCTTTGTCTTCCATTTTCTTTAAAACCTCTTCTGCCTTAATTCCAACAGAGAATCATGCTGTAAAGGTGCATCTAGTAATTTAGCTTTAACATGATCAGGCCAATTTTGTTCCTTTAACCAGGCATGCCTCCTAATCACAGATCCAGTAACTGCAGCCCTGCAGGAGGCCTCTAAAGAATCAAAACCACATTGCAAAGTATGCTTTCCAACTTGTTCAGCTGCATGCAATAATTCCTGCAATTCCTTATTTTCTGCACATTCTAAAAATCAACATAATTTTCTGTTTCAGCAATCCCATAACATGTTGTTGGTACTTAAGCATATGAAAATGACAGTCTAAGGCCCTGATTGCCAAGGTTGCTGATGTATAAACCTTTTTTCCCCCCATCTGTCCAGCGCCCTGGAATCAGTCGGAGGGGGTTGGGTTTTTTGCTGTTGAGGCCTTAACTCCCATAGGACCCTGTGAAATAGTTTCACGATCAGCAGTAGGGTTTCTGAAAAAAAATTTATGAGAGTCAGGGACCCTGTAATACCGGTCAGGCTTACTGGGAGCCGGAGGTAGAGAGTCAGGGTTCAGGCTTGACTCAGAAAAAACATCATCCACAATGTCTAACACAGGGGGAATGGCTAAAGGCTTGTGCTGAGGTAGAAGGAGGAAATCCCTGAGCCTCTTTTGTGATTCTGAGAAGTCTTGACTCTCCCACTGAAAATGCTCCCTCAAAGTATGCAAGGTTTCTCCACATGAATAATTCTCAGGAGGAGCTGCAGATGGAATAAACTCCTCAGCATCAGAATCCTCATAGGGAGATAAAGATAATTCCTGATCAGAAGAGGAATCAGAAGAAACAGAAACTGGTCCTGAAGATTCATAGTCAGTGTCTTGCCTAGGCCTCTTATATCTGGAGGGGGATGGGTACCTCTGATCAAGGTAATAAGGTCTTCAGCCATTTTGATCATCTGTTTTTTAGGCATAAAGGTCTGTGCACGTGGCTCAGGCGTTGGTTTTTTAGTTTTAGAAGGTGTCTTTGCCTTTGGTTTTGCAGCTTTTGATTTGATGTAAAAATGTTGAGGTCTGAATACACCCTCAGAAGCCGGTGCCTGCTCAGCGGCTCCAGACCCATCTGAGGGAGATGCATCTGTCGGTCCAATACCTTGAGTACCTTGCGGCATGACCGACTCCATGCGTGTCGGTAGAGGCCTGCGACTCGAAGGTAGCGGGTATCAGGGACTGCGAAAGCACCTCACTGAGTACCGGCAAACCGGTGACTGGCTTAGGAGAAGCTTTGTCATCGGTTTTGGATCTCTACTGCCTTTCTCTGCCCTTTTCTTTACATTTTTTATGTACTCCGGTAGTCGGATTGCTATCCCATGACATCTCTGGGTAGTTAAATCTGTTTCCAAAATACTTAGATGCAAAAATATACCGACGCTTAATAGTGCGTTGGTTAAATCTAGCACAAAACTGACAGCCAGGCATGTTGTGTTCAGGGCCTAGGCAAGGAATACAGTATAAATGGAAATCCTTATGAGGTATTTGCTTCCCACAAGTAATACAATTAACTTTTTCTGACATCAGAAAAAGCAAGAAAAAAAAGTTCCCCAACGGGGTACTTAGTTTTACTGAAGACTTCGGATCTGAAACTCAAACGTGAATATTTCAGTAGTCGGCTGACCGGCACTTGCGAAATGCTTCTGCTTCGGGCAACCGCGCGGTAAGAAAGACTAAAGAAAATGGCGACGGCTGCATGTTTTATACCCCTGACGACCTGACGTCATGGAAGAGAAGACAACAACTGACGCAGAACCCAAGACTTTGGAATTCAGGCCGACTGATGGCAACCTGCCAGCAGATTACCCAAATGTAATGACTGCAACAGTGAAACACGAAGAACATCCTAAATATGTAGATCACTCAAAGAAGATGACAAAAACATGGTGTGTCATGTTGCATTTGACAATAAAGGCGAGGATGAGTGGATTTCCTTACAATAGGGGTGCGCCCGTCCTACTCTAGTATCCATCCTGACTACCTTTAAAAAGGGTTGAGATGGACTACCATCGATTGATATCTGGGTAGAGGGGTCACTGTGGCAAAATCTCAGACATAGGAGCAGCAGTATCCATCAAAGTTACCTGTAAATCCTACAAAAAAGGTTTGCATCTCAGCATTTAATGGCACAGGATGCTATGCAGTGACTAGCCAAGATGTAGACAAAATTTCATGAAGGGCAGACATGGAAGGGTGCATTTGTGATGCATCCACCTGGTTCAACTACCAATAATGGTATGGACATTTTGGGACCTTTGGGGATAGTAATTGACAGTATTTTGTGGATATGAGACAGGGAAAAAGCAGAGGGACAGGTAAGTGCAGTCTGCTGTCCAATCTCTCTACCTGAAAAACCTGACAAGCATACAGGATATGTAAATACATACAGTGAAAATGTGTGGCAGCATTTACAATTCCCAAACCTATGGTCCAAGGGACCCAGTGACTGTGGAAAGCTAGAAATGCCGGTAGGAGTGGGTAATGATCAGGATTACACACCTCCATTTCAAAAACAGTTTCCCATTCCTAGGGAGGCAGAGGAACATTTGGGAAAAGGAAGGAATCAAACAAAAAAGCAACAGTCCCACAAATTCACAAATCTGGCCAGTTAAAAAGAAAGATTGTAGTTACAGTCTTGTCATTGATTTAAGAAAGGTTAATCAGTACACAACTCACACAGCACATCTAATTCAGGGGTTCCAGAACTGGCTGCGCGTATTAAACCACAAAGTGGTTTACAGTAAGATTTAGCAAATGACTTTTTTTCCATTACCACTCAGAGACAGTCACAGTTTGCCTTTACATTTCAAAAACAGCATTATAGCACGAGGGTTACCCTCAGGGATTTCAAAACAGTCCAGCTATTTTTCACCAGATGGTAGGATCCATTCTGCAACATTTGGAAAAAGATGTTTTAGTGTTAGAGTACACTGATGACAGACTAATTCAGTCTGAAACAGAAGAGCATGTACAGCTTCTTAAAAAAAAGTTTTCCATACTCTGCAGCAGGCAAGGTTTCAGGTTAAAAGTGCCAAAATTCTGTTTATGACACAATAAGCTAAGTTTCTAGGTACATCATAAAACCATCGGGAAGGTCTGCTTGCCCAATGCGTGTACAAGGCATTTTACAAATGGAAAAGCCATTGACAGTAGCAGATCTACATACATTCATGGGAATCATGAATTACAAATGGAAATTTATAGGAGATAATGCAGCTGTGGTGGCTCCTCTATACAAAATGTTACAGGACCAAAAAAACTCCACCTTTTTAGAATGGGGACCTCATGAAGATGAAGCATTTTCGCAAATGAAGGTAAAGGTAGCACAAGCTACAGAGTTAATAGCACCCACACCAAAGTTACCATTTGTATTTCAGCAGCAGGAAAAGAAAACATTACCTGTTGTACTATTACAGGAATGGCCACATGGAGGTGACAACAGAATGGAAAAAAAACATTACGTCCAGTCACTTTCTGTAGCCGTAAAATGACTCCAGTGGAACTGGAGCATCACCCTTGTATACAACAGTTGGTAATTTACTGGGGTATTAAGCAAACTGAGTATTTAACTGTATTTTCCAGCATTATAGTACAAACACCACACCAAGCAGTAAAAGCTCCGACAGCCAATTTTGAAATGAATAAAATCACAGATGGTATTAGTCTAGCAGTTTTTGCAAAATGGATGGCACTTTTCAGAATGAAAACTGTCATCATACAGACAGGGGACAAACACTGTCAAATCACACAAGATATGAAGGAAAACAGCATAACTGCTTAGAAAAAATATTGTCACCTAACATACAATTGCTGGCATTTGATTTTGACCATTTTAAGCCATCCATTTTTGTGGAAGGTGCACGGTTTTGGGACGAAGGTAAATACTAGACAATATTTGCCGTAGTTCCGGAAAGTCCAAAGTTGGGTTCTCCAGAGCTAATCAAGCTGCCAGGGCATATGTCAGCTTAGAGAGCAAGCTGAATTAGAAGCAGTGCTGTATGTACTAAAGTATTACAATCCTGTTAACATCTTCTCAGACGGTGCTTATGTAGTAAATTCTTTAAGACTGCATATGGACCACTTGGGGTAAGGCAAGGATTTGTAGACAGTGCAGGCAAACCATTACTGCATGCTGAGTATTAAAATATAAAGGAATACTGTCAAATCAACAAGGACAGTACAGCATTTTTAAAGGTAAAAGCACATCGGAAAACAAGTGAAACTTTCCGACTAAATGCTTTAGCTGACATAGCAAAATAGGCAGCACAAAAAGTAACAGAGCTTCCAGAATATGCATATACGGATGTGGTGGTCAGTGTTGTAATAGAGAGAGAGTCAATTAAAGAATACCTCAAACATTCAAAAGAAGCAAGGTTTAGAGGAAGAAACAGACCATTGCATAACTGCAGGACCACCACCAAGAGTATTATACATACACCACTACAAAAGGACTGCAACTGCCTTATGTGCCATACTAGTTAGCATGTCAGTTGGTCAAGTTAAATCAAATATTAAGGCATTTAGGAATTGATAAGCTATAGGCAGTTGTAAAGGAAAAGTATTGGAATCCAAGTTTAAAAAGGTCTGTAGGCTAACTGCAAAAGAATGTCTAATCTGTTTACAGGTAAATGGCAAGAGCAAAAAAACTCAGTTACATTGGGTACAGACAGCAGATGGGCCATGGTATGCAGTTCAAATAGATTATTCAGGTCCTCTGCCAACAACAAAGGGAGGTTACAGATACCTACTAGTAGTAGAGAATGTTTTTTCAAAATGGGTAGAGGCAATTCCTACCAAAACCATGACAGCAAAGGCAACAGCAGAAGCCTTATGGAAAAATATTTTCTGTCATTGGGGGTGGCCGAGAATCATTTAATTGGACAATGGTCCGCAGCTTGTCAGTGACTTAAAGCAAATGTGTAATCTGTAAGGAATTCAGCAAAGATTTCATGTGCCTTATCACCCACAGTCAAACAGAATTGTAGAATGAATGAATCATACGCTTAAAGAGAGTCTCAAAAAAGCATGTCTTGAAAAGGGAAACACATGGGTGCAACATTTGCCAGGCATTTTTATGGGCATAAGGGCAACACCCAACAGTAAAACAGGAATACCTCCTTATGAAATTATGACAGGGAGAAAAATGCCAATGCATTTACCTTTTGATCCTGACTTACCAGATGGTAGACCTATGTTAGAAATCAGTATGCATCAGGAATGGTTAAAACAACTTACAGTAATATGTTACTGTGCAAGAGCAAGCTTTCCATCTATGGAGAAAGGTCCCAATATTACCGCCGGAAGAAAAAATTCCCTGTGGAACAAAGGTATTAGTAAAAATGTTCTAGACGAAAGGACCCTGGGATAGCAATTGGCAAGGACCTTTTGAAGTAGTGGAACAAATAGGCCTACTGGCATACAAAATAAAAGGTAAAAAAAAACAGAACAGTTTTAGTGCATAGAGATCAAACGAGTAGTTAAAAGCAGTGAAGACATGAAGTCACAAAAGTGCTGCCTAAAGTGCACCTATTTGGAATACAGAAGAGTAAAAGGCAGACAACAGCAAATGTAAATAGTTTTGTACACATTTCAACATTTAAGCATGTGCTACACCAATATATATATATTTTTTTACAGTTTTTTGCAATTGTATAGTAGTACCAGGAATAGTACAGACCCCAACACAAAAAGTATACAAGACTAACATTACTAATATAAGGTTGTGGGGACATACTATAAATAGAACTCGAGGTAACTTTACTTGTCATGTTGGAAACCTTTCCTTTGACCAGTGTCTCAAGTCTGGAAAACAGCCAAAGGTCAAGTACATGTTCAACACTCACAGCATAAAGCAAATGCATCTTTACAAAACATTACTGCAATAAAATGCTGCATACTACAAGGGTAAAGAACGCTATTTCAGTTTTATACTGTGTCAACAATACTGCAGAAGGGTCTAAAATAGAGCTACAGGAGGAAAACATACAGATCATTATTAATGGGCGAGTAATTACTGGAAGACCACCTTGCCTTTTTATTATCAAAAATTTTAATAATCACACAGCCAAGTTTGATCAAGTAATTATGGTACCATTGACATGTACAACAGTGGGACAAAAGTACCAAAAACAGTAACATACAAATATCTCATTCCATTCGGACACTACTGGCTGTAGAAAACGAACAACATGGTAAGATACTCTTTTAGGGGGTTGGGAACAGGCTTAGGGGCATTAAACTCGATTGATATAGAAATATTGGCAGATTAAAACGGACAGGCCAGGATATTTCACAAACTGTACACTTACAGGCACCTACTATATGGACATTACAAAAGAAACATGAATTTTCAAAAAGATTTTTTGCAGCATTTTCATGACTGATTATCAGGTTAGGGTTTGATGTTAATGTTACTAAATTTGTAGATTGGACTAAATGTACTTTGCAGTCTTTGCATGTAGAAATGCAGAAAATTTCAGTGCAAATGAAATTAATGTCCAACAATGAATATGTGTGGAGAACCATGTTTGAAAAATGGATCCCAAGTACTACCTGGATTGAAATGCATGGGCAGCAAACAGTCAAGCACAGATGCATACTGTACAGAAAAAGTTATACATTATAATGTAACAAGTTCAAAAGTAATGAGTCAAAGTTGTAGTTTTACCACTGGTTTCTGGACCACCATTTTATCCATACCAGTACTGGTTACCCCAGTTACAGAGAAATTATATTGCTTTACAAAATAGAACTTACAAAACTGAACATTGTACTCATACAGCTAATGGACTGGTGTGTGGTCAGCACATCAGTATATGAACCATTTTTTTTTTTACAACATTCTGTAAATGTATGTAAATGGACAATTTTACTTTCTAATTTTGAAATGTCAGAAATTGCACCAGTTTGTTATGCATTGTAACAAATCAAAGCTTAACAATTATTAAGCAGCATCCTTTTGTAGGCTGTTTTAACAATCTTACCCATCTGACATGGCATAATGACACGTGTTTACTCCAGAAAGCAAGGCTGCAATGCCTTTGCGGTGGAATCCACAAACATTGTCAATAATTAATGCTGGATTTTCATTAAAGTCATAAATAAAAGTAAACCGTTAATTCAACAGATGCAAAAGGTTAAAAGAACAATTCTAAGTCGTGAATTAAATTCTGTAATTGTAAAAAAATAAGTTAAGTTTGCGGAGAAAACTGAGGCAGAGACAGCCCATAAAATTGGTGGGATATTTTCACAGGATGGTCTGCAAAAGGAAAAAGTTGTTAGACTGGATTATACACCCAATTCTAGTAGTATGCTTGCTATCATTGTATTAACTGTGTGGAGTTGTTTTAACTTGTATCAAAAGAAAACTAAACATTTTGTTTCCTAATGTGTTTTATGCAAATCATGATGAAAATTATGTTCTGACCAAAGAATACATATCAATGTAAATTGCTTTGTGTGTTATTAAAACAAAAGAGGAAACTGTTAAAATACATATATTTAAACCGTTACAATAGTGTGTACATTTCTGTCAGAATATATATATATATATATATATATATATATATATATATATATATATATATATATATATATATATATATATATATATATATATATATATACATACATAAAAGGGTTAAAACTTTCTTAGCTGAGAACAAGCAGAAAAGTAGAAAAGTGAGTAATGCTCGGCATCCATACTGTATTGTGTGTGATACTTGTTCCGTGACTGGTATAGCTGCAAGGAGAACTGCAGAAAAGGACGTCTCCCTAATCTTGACTGAGTCAGGTGCAAGGACGATGGGAGACAAACGACTCCCTAAGTTTTAAAGGTTGTCACTTAATTTACCTTGAAACAGAACACAAATCAGCTGATCAGCAGACTGTATGACATACAAATTCCAACACTACTTCAAAAGACTGCTTTCATGAACAGGATCCAAATAGTATAAAAAAAGTGTATAAAAAGGATAGCAAAACTGAATGTTGTTTTTCTTAGATCTGTAGGAACACACAGTTCAGAGGTAAATGGAGAATCATCATCTGCATCTGTATAGAGAACCAAACCTTGTACATTAAAAGCTGTAACCTGTAACAATATAGTATGTGTCATCTGTTACATAAACAAGTTATTTTATTAGTAACTGTGCTCAAGCTGAAGTACAGTGCTTTAAAGTATATTTTTATAAGTTTATCAGTGTGCAGCTTGCAAGGCTCTTGGGCCTTAGACTAATTCCCACATCTTAAAATTGATCATACATTACGAATCAAACTCATTTCGACAAAATCTTAACAAGCCTCTAGAGACTAAAGATACCACTGACAAGTACACTTCCCAAATCAGTCCAATGCTCATGACTCCCTATTCAGGGGATGGACCAATGCACTCTTAGAGATCTCCTTTTTCATGGCTGCAGTGATGACAATGGTGTCCAGTGCTGCAATTGGACTCTGCCACATCAGATTCTTGCCAATTCATCCATGACACTTGGTTGCTAAGGGTGTCCAGAGGAAGCACCACCCAAAAAGTACATGCGTTCATATCGCAGGCTTTAAGAAAAAAACTACTCCTCCAGAGAAGGGAGCTTCCATGGTCTATCCCTATCCTCCTCATTGTTATATCAATTCTAAGGTAGTCACCAAAAGTGGAATCATCTCAGTGACGACTTTGTGGACCCTTCCAGTTCAATGAGGTCAAAATCTTTAGTGAGAAACTTCTCAGGGACTCCAAGTGCTTCCTCTTGCATTGCCTCTTCCTGTTTACATCTGGGGGGTGGGGAACAATAAAAATGTACAGAAGCCCCTGAGGTCTGCGGTCTGGAGCTGTTGGTAGCCTGTCAGTACAGGCTGTCCCAAGGACTGCTCAAGAGACAGAGACCTGGACACAAGGATCAGGACAGATCCAACAGAGGTGCAATAATTCTAGTCTCAGAATGTGAAGATATCCTTTCTATGACGTCAAATGCCACTGCTAGATGGCTGAAGTGGGGATGTGTTTGATCAGATCTAGGAGAGATCTCTGTTCCAGCCCCTAACACATTTGGGTCTGAAGCTGATACAGAGGCCAAGCTGTCCACAGTCGAAGCAACCACAAGGCAGGAATGGATCTGACAACAGAGTTTAACCAGATCCTTGGCCTTTGGCTCTGACCCCATGCTCCAAGAAAATCAGGGTCAAGTACATAAAGGAAGAAGCAGCTGCCAATAAAGTGGAAATATGGGTCTGTATAAGAACCACTGTCACTAGCACAAAGACATGGGTCAAAGTGAGGGAGGATCCTCACCCCTCTGGACCAAGGGAGAAAGAAAGATCCCCAAACCCATATGGGATTCAGAAAGTGTTTCCCACAAGTTAGATCAAACTCAACACTCCGCGATGACCTCACAGACTTCTAGGAAGCTGTGGAAGGTGGCTTATAGGGTCGAAGTACAGGTTGCAAAATGCCTTGGATCCAGAAGGTGGAACCATGGACATGAGTGTTGGCTCCTGGGAAAACTAGATTCAGTGTAATGGGAAAGAATGGCAATTGGAGCTGGCCAGACTCCAAAGCTAGTGAAAGCCATGGACGCAAAATATTTTGAGTCTGTGAAACAGTCAAATGCAAGGCTGGAGCCATAATGGGTGGAGATTGGTGCTGGTAAACTACTGACTCCATAAAAAAAGTCAGAGCTGGAGGTGCAGAGAGCCTTGCTTACACTTTAGTTTGTTCTTTGTACCTCTTTTTCTCCTTGCCTTTACAGTCCTTGCCGGAGTCCCTGTCCTCCTTTTTCAACTTCTTAGAGGCAGGTGGAGACACACGAGACTGCATAGTGGTTTGGAGAAGACAACATGCCCCTTAATCCAAGTTTGACTCTGAAACCAGGACTCTAGCTGATTAAAGGACACACAGGGCTGACAAACTGGTACCAAGGTGGGCTACTCCTAGGCAATACACTCATTACGTTTGGGAATCTTGGGGGGGGGTGGCAATTTGTGGCCACACCCTGAATTTATGAAGCTTGAAACCTTATTAATACAGCAGTAACAGAGAACTAAAACCACGATCACAGAAAAAAAAACAAGTTAAACCAAAATATTCCAAACACCAGTACCAATGAGTTATAAGCACTATTAACAGACTCTAAAATACTGTATTTTTTTTTTTTAGGAAAGCCAAAGAAATGAAAAATCTCACAAAGAAAATGGCGGAACCAGGGACTGGAAACACACACAGTCATGCAACTTAAAACTGAGTTGGGGGAGGCTTGAAAATGGAGACTCACGAGCACTGGTATCATAACCAAGTGGATATGAAAGGCTAAGTTAAACTAGGTCCTCCTACCCCATCAAACACAAAAGAACTGGGGCAAAGGCTTTCATCTTTTAAAAAAGGAGCAATAACTGAAGCAGAAGGCTGGCACAACGGTGCTAGTGTCAGATTTTCTGGCATCAGTCAAATTTTTGAGTGAACAATTTATAAATCAAAGCTGCAAGGGGCAAAGGCAGGCATGGTCAGGTCTGATGCTCCTGGCATTATACCAACTTGGTACAGTGCAGGAGGTTCGATGCATTCTAGTTTTTGGTCCAAAAATCTAAAAAGATAGTAGTCTTTTCCAAGGACAACAGGATTATGAACAGAAACAGCAGGAATATGCAAGGGGAGAAACCTTTGTGCTGTTTGGGGAGCTCAATGACCAACTGTGGGTGCTTAGGAATCGTACCAAAATCTTGACAGATATGGAGACAGAGATATCTACAGCTTGCTACTGGACTTTGAATGGACACTGGCACAGAGATATACCCAGAAAGACTGAAGGTGTTTATCCTTTGGTGGAATCTGTCAACTGGAAGCACACTTATTGACCTTTCCTGGGGCTGAAAAAGGCTTCAGAAAGATCCAAGAGATAGAGAGCTACTTGGGCAATTACAACAAAAAGGTAAACAGTAATAACAATAAAAGCTTCCAAAATGGGAATATTGTATTGCTGAATTGCCAGGGATGGCAGCACTGGAAGGGTTTGAATGGAAGGGTTTGAATGCCCTTCGCAGCAAAAAACACTCTCCCCTTTATATTACTGTTCACCTTGATGTCCCACTGTGTGAGGAAGGGTGACCCTGTATAGGGATATCCAAAATTTCTGGAAGTCATAATAAAGTAGGGGATCCTTATGAAGGCCCTTGATTAGAATTTGCAAATTAAGATTTGCAAAGAACAAATAAACTTCAGTTTATAAAAAATGTGAGGAGAGACTCTCAATATAAAAACAATGATATCTTACATTTAAGAATTAAGTTGGGGGCATTCCCTATAACAGTCCCAAGGCAGAGGCAGCTTGCTACAAAACATGAGGCGTTTACACAAGCAGATACCTCCAGCTCTGCCTGCTTAACTAAGCAGACAAGACACCACCTCTGCAAAAAGTGGGGTTGATGGTGAGGATATACCTAATACACGCATACACATGAACAAAAATCCATAGAACAGTTTGGCAAGATCAGTATACTGGATATGCAGGTAGGAAAGAATAACGTACTAAGGAGGTTAGTGCTTCCATGCTCCAAGGATATATACAGATGTCAATGTTTTCAGTTAAGTTCATTTTATGTAGACACTGTAATAACAACCATCTTCATGCAGAAGCAGCCTGCCTGTGAAGATTTGAGATTAGTGGCACAAAACAGATCCTAGAAGAGTACGGGCAGTGCTCTACAGCTCTGGTAAGTAAACATGTGTGGATCTGACAGCGGTGCACTGCCAAATAAAATTTATCAGACATATGCTTAAGGAAAATCTGACTAGTTAATCTAGGACTTCAACCACTCAGCAAGTATCCCAAATAACATCTGCTCTAAAGGGTCAACGGGAAAAAAAAATAAATAAGTAAGTGTCTCACTTAAGTTCAGTACGTCATGTTGGGAACTTCACTTCTCGGATAGCATTGTACAGCGTTGCTGCGTGATTACTGCAAAAAACATCTAGATCATTGTTACAGCAGCGTTTCCAGGTTTATAATTCAGAAATCTTTTTCATTACATGAACAAACTACAGGCATTAAAAGAAAATGGTAGCCAAGTTTATTTAAAAAAGATCAGATCACTAGTAAATCACACTGCAGTCCCAATGTTGTACACTTACTTTTCACAATAAATCCTGATAAAAGGCCAAGTACCACAGACCTGCAGCCTGGCCTAACAAGCATTTAAGTATAACAGTCCTAGAAAAAACATGAAAAGAACCATTTCTGCTGGATTTTGCTTGAAAATGTTGTACCCCATAAAAGCATTGGTAAAGTCATGTAGTAATGCCTACTTGGTTAGGCCATTTTGTGTGCTTGAGCACCAAACTTGAGTATAAATAAGGTACCTTTTGTCCACATTAGTCATGGACAACTGTTTCCCACCTCAAAGTGCTAGATACAGAATTAGTAAACTAGATATTTACAGTTCTCTATGCAAACATATTTACAGTTTTAAACCCAAACATTGCATTATATATGTAAAATACTGTCAACTGCTATTAAAACTAACCATACTGAATGTGGTTCTAACTGATGCATTAAGACTTTAACCTGTCACTACCTGTAAGGTAGTATTAATAAAATGCAAAATAAAATCTTTTCCAAATGTGGAAACGTAAAAAAAAAAGCCTCAACTTTCAGCAAAACCATTGTAATTCAGCTAGTGTTTCTGTGAGACCATCATAACTGGGGCCAAGACGATTTAAAAAAAATGCATATGTCACTAAGGATGACAGTTGGAAAAAGAATCACCGTTTTTGAAGACTTTCAACCATACAGTTTCTTTAATTTTTAAATCTAACATTTACAAGTCCTGACACTGCAGGAAAAGAGCTCTTTTTTGCAGTCTGTAATATTCCACTTCCTTCACTACCAGAAAGTGCAAGGTGCGCTGGTACTTGGAAGAAATTTATGTTTGTATTGTTTTCTCATCTTTGCTAAAAGGTTGTGTGGAACCGGGCTTCACCCAAGACAGGCCAGTTATGTGCATGACCTTGCTTGACTGATCATCTGATTTGCGCTGGAGGAAAATGCAAAAAGTCAAACTGTTAACAGTGCAACTTTACAAAAAAACATTCAACTATGCAAGGAAATAGCAGTGAAGTACTAAAAATAAGTCAACAGGTTCTTTACAAGACTTAATTCCATAGCAAGCTAACACACTATACTCTATTTTTCTGTAAAGAAAATACTTCTGGCTTTCAAAGAATAAGTCACATTTACTGTTAATCTTGTTGCTGCCTCAAAGTTTTGTGAATATGCACATTAGAGTCTCTTCTATCCTTACTTCAGTAACTTTGCTGATAACAGTAAATTGCAGCAAAATAATCATGGTCTGACAAACTACAGACTGGTTGCTAAGGTAGAGACCACCTAAGTCTTAAATGCAGCACTATTTAAAGCTGATTAGCGTAGTCTGAACAGCTGCTGGCAACATTTACGTTTGTATATTACCTTTCTAAAATTCTGCAGGTAAAAACTTACAAGACCATCAGATCCTGTCACCACTGTGTAGATGTAAAGCAATGGTCCAGAATGTTAAAAATCTCTCAAGCATACATCACTGACAGATCTACCACATAAGGGAATGAGCTGCTGATGGATTTTTTTACTACTGGACCGGACTGCTGTTCAGAGAACTTGACATCAAGATTGCAACAACCAACCCCCAACAAAAGAATAGGAAGAGGATGTTGAAGTTCCTGGCTGCCTAAAGATCTTAAATTGCATGCCAAAGATTGGACAAATTTGCATCAGGCTTATCAAGCAAGCCGATCTGGGAGGTAAGCAGTATTAAGTGTTTGAAAAGAATTTTTGTTTCTCTGCTGTGTACAGCATCAATAGGTGATTGCTTGCCTATTATTATTCCCATGTTCCTGATGCGCACAAATGCAGAAAGGTTCAGACAAATTTCTCCATAAACCACTACTCAAATACCAGTCATGTCACACAAAACTGAAACCTGTCCAAATCAAACTACTTTTGACACAGGCAAGAAAGTGTTTCAAGGCATTCACAAAATGTCAGACTGCCGGTGCTTCACTCAAGCACCTAGCTTATGCAATACTAAGTATTTCATCACCCTCAGGTAGGTACTCAGCTGTTCTACTTGGGTAGGAAAGTACCTCACTGCTTCAAATGTTTCCACTCCATTCTACCAGACAAGTTGATGACTCAGGGATCCCCTCCAAGTGTTCATTTGGGACAAGAAAGTAATATTTAGTTTTTGCACCTCCCCCACTTGGTTCTCATTTGGCAAAAAGTACAGTTTTGTACCTACCATAAATGTAGATGTCCGATAGGTATGCATCTGCAGTCATAACATATGGGTTGTCCTGCCTCAGGCAGCCCTTCGGTCGGCCGGATTCCAAAGTCTGGGTCTGGTCTCGGCTGATGTCGCATTTTCCCCGACGTTGGAGCGTCTGGGGTATAAAAGCATCAGCCTACGCCATTTTCCTCAGTTTTTCTTGCCCCAGATGCCAGGTGCCCTCTAGGAAGGCTAAATTTGGATAAATGCAAAAAAGGTTCCAAACATTTGCAAACTTATAAAATAATATACATGTATATACAAACAAATACACCATAATAGATTCCCCCCAGCTAGCTGAAAGAGGGGTAAGTACCCTAGGAATACCACTGAGGGGTAGGAGGGAAGGTAAACCTGACTGCAGATGCATACCTATCGGACATCTACATTTATGGTAGGTACAAAACTGTACTATGTCCTTCAAGGATGCATCTGCAGTCATAACATATGGGTAGAATACCATAGCCAATCTGGGGGAGGAGGAACTAAGAAAAGGATGGTGTAGTTAATATCCCCCTGCAGGACTGCAGTAGGAAAACCTGCTCTGGATCTGGAGTATAAAGGTAGATTGTAATGTTTGGCAAATGTATGCACGGAGCTCCAAGTAGCAGCTTCTAAAATGTCCTTGGTAGCCACCCCTCGTAGGAAGGCTGTAGTGGTGGCTGTGGCCCTTGTGGAATGAGGCGTGATGTTTTCAAGAACTGTCTTTCCATGAAAGGAGTAACAAAATCGAATGCAATTTCCTATCCATTTTGAAATTGTCTGTTTGGAAATTGCTTTTCCTTGCACCCCAGTAGCATATGCTACAAATAGCTGGTCAGTTCTTCTGCTAGTTTTAGTTCTGTCCAAGTAGTAGCATAGTTGTCTGTGTATATCCAGGGTGTGCAGAAGTTTTTCCCCTCTATTCTGTGGATTTGGGAAGAATGTAGGCAAGTGAATAGCTTGGTTCAAGGATACCCTAGATACCACCTTTGGCATAAAAGTAGGACTGGTTCTTAGTGAAACTCTGTCCTGATGGAAGATAAGAAATGGCTGTACTGCCATTAATGCTTGTAACTCAGATACTCTTCTTGCTGAAGTTATTGCCAGAAGGAATGCAGTTTTCCAAGACAGAAACTGTAGATCCGCTGATGCTGCTGGTTCAAATGGAGGTAGTGTTAGTTTCTCCAACACAAAGTTGAGATCCCAGGTGGGTAGAGGGGGTTTTCTTGGAGGTTTAATGTTTTTGATCCCTCTCAGAAATTGCCTGAGGAGAGGGTGTGAGAAGATAGGTGGATCCACATTGTATTCTGCTGAAATTGCTGAGGCATGAATCTTAATGGAAGAACAGGACAGGCCATTGTGGAACAATTCTGCTAAGTATTCCAGAATATGTGTCATGCTTGCCACTGTCACATCTGAGCCTTTTGATGCGTTCCAAATGAGAAATCTTTTCCATTTAGCTGAGTATGTCTTCCTTGTGGACGGCCTGCGAGCTTCCAAGATGATGTCCCTCACTCTCTGTGATAAGGCATCTTGTTTGGGATTTAAGGAATTTTCCAGGCAGTTAGCTGCAATGTTTTCAAGTTGGGATGCATAATCTTGAAATTGTTCTGCATTAGAAGAAGAGGACATAGGGGGAGAGGCCATGGCTTTGCCTGAGACAGGCTTCTCAATAATAGGTACCAGTGTTGCCTTGGCCAGTCCGGAGCTATCAGAATCACACTTGGCTGCTCCTCCCTGATTTTCAGTAGAACCTTGTACATTAATGGGAGAGGTGGGAAGGCATATACTTTTACGGCTTTCCAGCTGAAAGAGAGAGAGTCCACCCTCCAAGCTTGTGGGTGGTATGTCCTTGAGCAGAATGTCTTCAGTTGGTGGTTGAGAGGGGAGGAGAACAGATCTATCTCCGGCATTCCCCATTCCTTTGCTATGAGTTGGAAGATGTCTGGGTGCAGCATCCATTCGTGTGCATCCAAGGTAGTTCTGCTTAAGCTGTCTGCCAGTGTATTCTCTTTTCCTGGCACAAACTGGGACTGTAGTTGGATATTGAGGTTCATGCATAGTTCCCATAGATTCATAGCCAGTCGGCAGAGAGGGTAGGAGTGTGTGCCCCCCTGCTTGTTTATGTACCACATGACCGTGGTGTTCTGTCCTTATTAGCAGGTGGCCTTGATGGAGGAAAGGTTTGAAAGCCTCGATTGCATGCATCACTGCCAGCATTTCCTTTTGGTTTATGTGCATGCGTAGCTGACCTTGAGACCATAGGCCTTGGATACATTTGCCCTCCATGTGTGCTCCCCATCCTTGGTCTGAAGCGTCCGTGGTGATGGTTTGTTTTGTTTTTGGTTTGTTGAAAGGCAACCCTCTGTTGGACTGGCAGGCCTGAGCCCACCACAGAAATTCCTTTTGTAGGCAAGGAATGATTGGTATCAAAGCTTCTAAACTGTGACTGTGTTGAGACCATACACTCCTGAGGTACCACTGTAATTTTCTCATATGCAGCCTGGCCTGTGGTATCAGAATTATGCAGGATGCCATGTAACCCAGGGCCTGCAGGATTTTCCTTGCAGTAAGCTGAGTTTGTCTTGTCAGCATCATGAAGTAATCTGGAAGTTGTTTTTCTTCTGTGAGATAAGCCATTTGGGTGGTTGTGTCCAGATCTGCACCCAAAAAGGTTATTCTTTGGGATGGCACAAGTCTTGACTTTTGGATGTTGACTGTGTATCCCAAGGCCTGTAGGAGGTGGATGGCATAAGCAAAGTCCTTTATCAAATTTTTCTTGTTGTCCGCTTGTACAAGGCAGTCGTCCAGGTATGGGTAGATCTGAATCCCCTGAAGTCTGCAGTGTGCAATTACTGATGCCAGGCATTTTGTGAATACTCTGGGCGCAGTAGATAAGCCAAAGGGCAATGCTGAGAATTGATAATGCTCTGATCCTGCAAGAAATCTAAGGTGTCTTCTGCAATTTGGTCGAATAGGGACGTGCAGGTATGCCTCCTTGAGATCTAGAGTCACCAGCCAAGATTCCTTGCCCAACATGGGAAGAAGTTGCTGTAGGGTCAGCATCTTGAATTTTGGGACAATGAGATAAGTATTTAGTGCGGACAGGTCGAGAATAGGCCTCCATTGATTTTCTTTTCTTGGTACAAGGAATAGTCTTGAGTAAAATCCTTGGCCTTGTTCTGAAAGTGGTACCTTTTCTATAGCTTTCATTTGAAGCAAGTTTTTTGAGAATAAAGCCAGCTTTCCGCCCAAGGGTGCTTCCAGTTGATCCCTGGTAGGCGGAATCAGAGTAAAGTCATTGAGCTTGTCCTGGTGTAGTAGTAGTTGTTGCTGTTGTTGCACTACTTCTCTGGTTGGCAGGCTGCCACTGACTGCCTCTGTAGGAGCCCTTCGATTGGCCTGTGCCTCTAGGGCGTCTGTTCCTGCCTCTCTGGGCTCTGTCCGAATCTGGAAAGGACCAATTCTTCGTAGGCCAGTTTCTGCTGAATCTCGGTGGTTGTACTTGCAGGAAATCCTTAACTGTTTGCACAGATTTTGCCTTTTCTTCAACCTTTTTTAAGATCTCCTGAGCAGAGGAGCCAAATAAATTTTGTTTCTCCATTGGAGTATTCAGGAGTTTAGCTTTAACATGGTCTGGCAGAGATTGTTCCTTCAGCCAGGCATGCCTACGAATGACTGCCCCAGTCATAGCTGATCTAAATGAAGCCTCCAATGCCTCATAGCCACATTTTAAGAAATGATTACTAACCTGCTGTGAGTTGTGTACCAAATCCTGCAGGGATTTACGGTCAAGGGGTTCAGGAGATGAAAGTTTCATATTCAATTCATCTAATAAATACTCTTGGTACTGTATCATATGAAATTGACAATTTAATGCCCTGACAGAAAGAGTTGCAGAAGTATATACCTTCTTTCCCCATCTCTCTAAAGCTCTAGACTCTTTCAGAGGGTAGAGGATTTTTGGCTGTGGCGGCTGCAATCCCTTTAGGGCCCTGAGAAATAGTTTCTGGGTCTGCAGAATGCGCTTTAAACAGATGGTAATGGGAATCCGGGACCCTGTAGTATCTATCAGGTTTGGCAGGGGCCGGAGGGAGAGTATCAGGTGCTGAACTGACATCATTGTACACATCATCAATTACATTCAGAACAGGAGGTATAGCTAAGGGCCTATGTTGAGGCAGATGTAAAAAGGTCCTTAATCTTTTTCTAGAATCAGAGAATTTCTGACTTTGCCATTGAAAATGCTCTCTCATGGAGTGTAGAGTCTCACCAAAGGAAAGCTCTTCAGGAGGGGAGGCCGAAGGAATAGATACTTTAGCATCAGAATCCTCATAGGGCGAATAAGCCTCCTCGTGGTGGTCTGACAACTCAGAGCCATCCGTGGACTGATCTGAAGAGTGTGGGTCAGAGGGGTCAGTCGTGAGCCTTTTGTCTGGTGGAGGTTGAGAGGCCCGGTCTGGGTGAGGTTGTGAACCCCTAATTAAAGAAATAAGGTCCTCTGCAAAGCTGAGGATCTGTGAACTAGAAGTAGGCCTCTGGGAGGTAGTCTTGGGAGGCAAAGCTTTAGAAAGTTTAGCAGCTTTAGCCCTAGAAAAGGCCTTAATGGACATGGAAGCAGGGGGCCTAGCTGCCCCATGTGCAGGAGTAGAAATGTCCAAAGGTATAGTGTCGGACATTTCCTGGACACTGGTTTCGGTAGGTAGTTCGGTAGCAGACTCAGCCGGGGCCTCCCGGGCCGCGGTGGTCGGTTGAATGGTTTCGGTAGAAGGAATCTCCAAGGACTCTGTTTCGGCCGAAACAGAGACACTCGCGGTAGGCTTTACCGTGGTTTCAGCCGAAACCGTGGGCCGCGAGTGTCTGTCCTTGTCCTTCCGTTTTTTCACTAAATGCGAAGTCGGAGTCTCCGAAGGGCATTTTATATGCAAAATTGGCCCCCAAAAAATTCCTCTGCAAACTCCGACTGACTTCTAAGAGTTCGTCGGTTGAAGGAAGCACAGGCTGAACAGGCAGATACGTCGTGGTCTGGGCCTAAGCAAGGAAGGCAGTAGGAATGGAAATCCTTATGAGGTATTTGTTTCCCACAAGTTAAACAATTATTAATTTTGTCTGACATCGGCTGAGGCAAGAAAGAGTCCCCAACGGGGTGCTTAGCTTTTTCGAAGTCTTCGGTAGCTGAATTCACTGGATCTGACTGACCGGCACTTGCGAACAGCTTCTGCTTCGGGCACCGTGCGGCAAGAAAGACTGGGGAAAATGGCGTCGGCTGATGCTTTTATACCCCAGACGCTCTGACGTCGGGGAAAGTGCGACATCAGCAGAGGCCAAACCCAGACTTTGGAATCCGGCCGACCGAAGGGCTGCCTGAGGCAGGACAACCCATATATTATGACTGCAGATGCATCCTTGAAGGACATCATCAAAATACTACCATCTTGGTTGTTAAGCTCAGCATGGCAAATCTTAACTGACACCCATAACACCCACATGAACATCCACTGACATTGATGCAGTCTGCTAGACAAGCAGGGAATGGAAGTAGATTGTCAGGTCTTTCTTATGTTATCATGCACACCAAGGGACAAATTAGATTTGCCAGTCTGTCTACTGTAATCAGCTAAAAATATTTTGCTATGCATCTTAAAGATCAGCTATGTACTACAGTAAACTCCAAGGCTGGTCATGGAATGAACTATATATGGGTTCAGTGGAGTGCCACCCAAGTAGTAGATGGGCTCATACCAAATGCTTTAAAAAAAATCTCCGAAGAAAGGGGCTTCAGAAGTCCCCCCCCCCGTTGTATCAGCTATAAGAGGTCACCAACAGAGGAATCCTCTCAGGGGGCTTTGTGGACCCTTCCCCTTTTACTGAGGTCAGAATCCTTACTGGTAGACTCCTCAGGGGAATCCAAGTGCTTCCTCTTGCAATGACTCTTCCTGTGTACCTGGGGGGGGATGCTAGGGGGACAATAAAGTTGGAGGTAGGTCTCTGGTCTGGGGCGGCTGAAAGGCCGTCAGTGCAGGCTATCCCAAGGACTGCTCAAGAGAGAATTGGATGAGAGGATCAGGATGCATCCAACAGTGATGCAATAATTACAGTCTCAGAATGTGACAGTATCTTTTCTACAATGTCGAACACCAACAGCTTGAGCGCAGTTTTCTTTGATAAGGTCAAGGGAGATCCCTGTTCCAGTCACCGACCTGTTTGGGTCCAGATTTTACACTGAAGCAGAGCTGAAGCACCTAGGGGTAATGATGGATCTGACAATCTCAGATGTGAACCCAATCCTGGGCGCTTGGCTCTGACCACATGGCTTCAGAACATGCTTGGTTCTGAGACAACCAGACTAAATTCAAGGTGGTAGTGGTGGCCAATGAAGTGGAAATATGGGCTTGTGTCAGAACCATGGTCACCAGCACCAAGATGGGCTGAAGGAGAACAAATGTCAGGGATGAATGGGGAGGACCTTCAACCCTCTGGACCAAAGGAGAGGGAAGGATCCCCAAATCCATATGGGCTTTCAGAAAGGTTCCCACAAGCTACAATCAAATCAGACTTAACACTCCTGGATGACTTCAAATATATAGAAGCTAGCTTATCAGGTGGAAGCACAGGTTACAAAATGTCTTGGGTCAGTTCATAGAGACATTTCCAGCAACAGGAAAGGGAGAATAAATGGCAGACGCGGTCAGAAAAACCGAGGAGGGATAAGCAGAGGGCAACTCAGATTCCCATAAACAATTTAACGAATCACCAGAAGTTCAGTATGCAAATAAATACACAAATAAAAGATTCTTCGGTAAATAAGATGCAAAGAAATGATTTTTATGTAAATGAGACACACATAAATGATACCTCTCTGCATGAGACTACACAGCCAGAGATGATACCTTATGGCAAGTTAACACTTCTGTATATGATACTAGACAACTATATAGTGATTAAACTTTACTGCAAGTTAGCTCTGCTGTACATACCACACATGCATATATAAATGAATCTTTAAGACATATGAGTTTTGGTGTCTTTAATTTATCTAAGAGAAACCTTTCTAACCATCAGTTACAGGTATTACAGAAAGGCTTAAATTTTATCCCTTCTCAAAGAGCCTATCTACCAGATCTTTTACTAGACCTACGTCTTTTTGCTAGAAAAATTAACTTAAGACTATTACGTAATGATGAAAGGGTTGATGTTTTGCCTACTGATGGTTCAGATGACTTGGGTTCCACTTCTGATGAAGCCACTAGCTTTGTTACGTTAAAACCCAAAAGTTAGAGCAACCCTGTACTTAATTCTGTTCAAACCTTTTTTTATGTGAGAGATTTGAGGAAGTTGTGTTATTCAGACAATGCAGATAAGTGGCATAACTTCTCTAATTCTGAAAGAAAAGCATTAATTGAACTTACTAAGGAGAAATCTTTATGCATCATGCAGGTTTGATAAGGGGACTAGGTTTAGTCCTCATGAAACAGGTTGGCTACATTAGCAAAATGGAATGTTCGCTGTTTATTAATTTTTTTGAGCTAGTTGATGCTAAAACAGTGTTTAAATACTTCTCTACAGTTGGTAACTCTTTAAAACAACTTGAACTTGATGAGTATAGTTAGACAGATGAGTTTCTATTTATGTCAGTACACCAACCCAGTCTTGGTAGATTTGGTATCCCTAAGATCTATAAAAATAACAGATCCACCATTATATGCAATAAAAAAAAAAAAAAAAAACAAGACTGAGAAGATTGTACACTACTTTGATATGGTTCTCAATCCACTAGTACAATCTACACCCTATTTATGCGATTCATGGGCATTCTTAAATGAACTGCTACAAATAAAAGCAGAACTTTCTGGGTGTATTCTTGTTACACTAGATGTTGAAGACTTCTATACAAACAAACCACACAAGAAGGGTATGGAATTATTTCAACAATTTTTAGAGAAGCATACCACCTTTTCTATGAATAAAGTGTTCTCACCTTGCACGTTAATCTAGTATTAAATAATAATTTCTTTTTCTTCAATGATAGCATATACAAACAAAGGGTGTAACTATGGGGCTCAAGGTGCCCCAGCTTTTGGTAATTTAGTGCTTTGCTCCTGAAAAACTGATAACGCATCTTTTTTTACCTGGTTTCAAACAAATATTAATATATAAACGTTACACTGAAGACATTTTTTGCACGGAAAGGGGACATTACCAGTTTGAAGTCTTATTTCACACATGCAAAACAGATTAGGTTTTTTGAAACTAGTTATTTCAGGTCTTTCCTGGATACTAAAATAAATCTACTACAGAATGGGGAAGTTTCTTCTACTGTATTCAGAAAAGAAAGATATAAGAATAACAG
>NC_056742.1:487589477-487668296 GCF_019279795.1 Protopterus annectens | reverse complement strand
CACACACACACACACATATATATATATATATATACATACACACACTCATACATAAAATAAGAATTTATTTGGACTGAAGGCTAGAGATTGCCTTCCCTATCAAGGATTGACAGAGTATAGTCTCTCAACTAAGACAGGTTATGTAGCCCCATCTGAAAAGAAAAGCACAGTTGTGTACAGTTACCATAAATGTAGATATTAGAAGTGTATTCAATATTGCAGTCATCACATTTGGGTTATCTGCCTGCAGAGAGCCCTCGGTCAGCCTGAATACCAGAGTCTTTGGATTTCTGCGTCAGATGCTGTCGCTTCTTCCATGACGTCAGGTCATCAGGGGTATAAAACATGCAGCAGACACCATTACATCAGTTTTTCTTGTCCCAGATGTCAGGAGCCCCCAAAATAAGAAGCAATTACATGGTATGGAAACCCCCTCAGCAACAAACAAATACCAATGTTGTAAAAAATTCCAAACAAAAAGGAAACGTAGAAGTAAAGTGAAGTCAGGGGGCTAGAGTGAGGGTAACCAGGCCTGCAACACTGAATACACTCCAACATCTACATTTATGGTAAGTGTACACAACTGTACTATGTTCTTCGTGTTTCACTGTTGCAGTCATCACATTTGGGTTGATTCCCAAAGCTGAGGATGGGTGGAGGTAGTTAAGAAGCATTAGGGCTGGCAATTAGGCCCTATAAGACTGCTGTGGCAAATTCTGCTCTGGATTTATAATAGATAGTCAAGTGGTAATGCTTGGTGAAAGTGTGTACTAAGCTCCAGGTTGCAGCTTCCAGGATGTCCCTGGTAGGGACTCCCCTGATAAATGCAGTAGAGGTTGATGCAGCCGTAGTGGAATGTGTTCTAATCCCCTGTGGGGTGCGTTTCCCATGGTGTTTGTAGCAGAACTGGATGCAGTGTGCTATCCATTTAAAAATGTTTTGCTTTGAAATGGCCTTGACCTCTGCCCCTGCAGCAAAGCTGACTAGCAGCTGGTCAGATTTTCTAAGAGGCTTAGTCCTGTCCATATAGAACCTAAGAGGCCTGTGCACGTCCAGGGAGTGCAGGATCCTTTCCCCTTTATTCTGAGGGATAGGGAAAACAGTTGGCAAATGAATGGATTGGTTTAAACCCCACTAGATACCACCTTGGGCATAAATGATGGGTTTAGTCCGTAGGGAAACCCTGTCCGCATGGAAGACAATGAAAGGTTCGACGGCCATAAGGGCCTGCAATTCAGGCACACTTCTTGCTGAAGTGATGGCTAAAAGTAAAGTGGTTTCCATGAGAGGAAGTGTAACTCTGCTGTATCAGCAGATTCAAAGGGGGGAAGCATGAGCTTTTCCAATACAAAGTTAAGGTCCCAGGCTGGGGTGGGAACTCTCCTGTTTTTTTTTTTTATTTTTTGGCTCCTCTCAGGAACTGTCTGACCAGAGGGTGAGAGAAGAGAGGTGGCTCAGTATTATAATGAGCTGAGATGGCAGAGGCATGAATCTTAATTGAAGAAAAAGACAGACCTTTATGGAGCATTTCTGTTAAGTAATGTAGTATATGAGGTAAGCTGGGCACAGCTGTGTCCATTCATGGAGACTGGCTCCAGGAACAGTATCTTTTCCAAATAGGATTTTCTAGTACTAGGCATCCTTGCTTCATGAATGACATCTAGCACATGTTGATGAGTTCAGTGGATGAGCCAGGCTGATAGGTTCAGGGTCTGCAGCTGAGGGTGCAAAATCTGGCCCTTCTGCTGGGACAGCAAGGGAGGGGTCTGAGGCAGGTGCCATGGTGGCACTACTGTCAGACTGCACAAAACAGCGTACCAGTGCTGGTGTGGCCAGTCTAGTGCAATCAAGACTGTCCTTGGTTTGTCCTGTTTGACCTTTAGTAGAACCTTCAAAAGGAGGGGAAGGCAAAGATTGAGAGGCTTTCCCAGGTAAAGGACAGGGCATCCACTTTCTAAGCTTGGCTGTGGGGAGTTCTGGTGCAATATTTGCTCAAATGATAGTTCTGAGGGGAGGCAAAGAGGTACACCTCTGGTGCCTCCCACCTGTTCCTCAAAAGCTTGACTATTTTGGGTTCCAGTTTCCACTTGTGTGGGTCCATGAGATTTCTGCTCAAGTCATCTGCCAGTGAATTTAGTTTGCCTGGCAGGAACTGGGCTTGCAGGTGCACTTGGTTGCTCAAGGCTGTGTTCCACAGAGCCATGGCTAATCTGCAGAGTGGCTAGGAATGGGGTCCCCCCCCCAGCTTATGTACCACATAACTGTGGTGTTGTCTGTCTTTACAAATAGTTGTCATGGAAGAATAAGGCCTTTGAAGGCTGTCAGAGCATTCTGTACAGCTAACTTTTCTTTTTGATTGATATGCAGGTGCATTTGCTTTGGGCTCAATTTGCCCTGAATGCATTGCCCTGCCATGTGAGCCCCCCATGCATAGTCTGATGCGTCTGTTAGGGCTTGGGGGTAGAGTGAAAGGGAGTCCCTTGTTGTGGTTGCAGGCTTCTGCCCAACAAAGGAACTCTGTCCTTAGGCAAGGAATGATAGGAATCATTGTTTCCAGGTCCTGAGAATGTTGACACCAGAGACTTTTTACGCACCACTGAAGTTTCCTCATACGCAGCCTTGCATATGGAATTAGTAGAATGCAAGAGGCCAAGAACCCTAGGGCTTGCAGTATTTTTCTTGCAGATAGCTGGGTTTTGGTGGCCAGCAGATTGAAGTAGTTTGTCAAATAAATTTGTTTTTCTGGAGCGAGGAATGCCATCTGGGAAGTTGTGTTCAAGCTTTTTCAAGCTTTTGCTCCCAGGAATACAATCTGTTGGCTGGGTACCAGATGTGATTTCTTTTCGTTGATGGTGTACCCCAGTGAAGTTAGAAGTCTCTTTACAAATGCTAGGTGCTGTAGTAGCAATTCCTGACTGTCTGCCTGAATCAGGCAATCGTCCAAGTATGGGCAAATTTGAATTCTTCTCTGCCTGCAATATGCAATGGCTGGAGCTAGGCACTTTGTAAATACCCTGGGCGCAGTAGGTAAGCCAAAGGGAAGTGCCGAGAACTGATAGTGCATACAGCATGCTCTGAAAAGTACCTACCAAAAATGTAGATGTCTGATAGGTATGCATCTGCAGTCATAACATATGGGTTGTCCTGCCTCGGGCAGCCCTTCGGTCGGCCGGATTCCAAAGTCTGGGTCTGGCCTCGGCCGATGTCGCACTTTCCCCGACATCAGAGCGTCTAGGGTATAAAAGCATCAGCCTACGCCATTTTCCTCAGTTTTTCTTGCCCCAGATGCCAGGTGCCCTCTAGGAAGGCTAAATTTGGAGAAATGCTGAAAAGTTCCAAACATTTGCAAATTATATACATGAATAAACAAACAAATACACCATAATAGATTCCCCCAGTTAGCTAAAAGAGGGGTAAGCACCCTAGGAATACCACAGAGGGGAAGGAGGGAGGGTAATCCTGACTGCAGATGCATACCTATCGGACATCTACATTTATGGTAGGTACAAAACTGTACTATGTCCTTCAAGGATGCATCTGCAGTCATAACACATGGGTAGAATACCATAGCCAATCTGGGGGTGGAGGTACTAAGAAAAGGATGGTGTAGTTAAGATCCCCTGCAGGACTGCAGTTGCAAACCCTGCTCTGGATCTAGAGTATAAAGGTAGATTGTAATGCTTGGCAAATGTATGCACGGAGGTCCAAGTAGCAGCTTCTAAAATGTCCTTGGTAGCCACCCCCCGTAGGAAGGCTATAGTGGTGGCCGTGGCCCTTGTGGAGTGAGGCCTGATATTTTCAGGAACTGTCTTTCCATGAAAGGAGTAGCAAAAGCGAATGCAATTTCCTATCCATTTTGATATTGTCTGTTTGGAAATTGCTCTTCCTTGCACCCCAGTTGCATATGCTGCAAACAGTTGGTCAGATTTTCTGCTAGTTTTTGTTCTGTCCAAGTAGTAGCGTAGTTGTCTGTGTATATCCAGGGTGTGCAAAAGTTTTTCCCCTTTATTCTGTGGATTTGGGAAGAACGTAGGCAAGTGAATAGCTTGGTTCAATGATACTCTAGATACCACCTTTGGCATAAATGTAGGATTGGTTCTTAGTGACACTCTGTCCTGGTGGAAAATAAGAAAAGGCTGCACTGCCATTAATGCTTGTAACTCAGATACTCTTCTTGCTGAAGTGATTGCCAGAAGGAATGCAGTTTTCCAAGATAGAAACTGTAGATCCGCTGATGCTGCTGGTTCAAAAGGAGGTAGTGTCAGTTTTTCCAGCACAAAGTTGAGATCCCAGGCAGGTAGAGGGGGTCTTATTGGAGGTTTAACATTTTTGATCCCTCTCAGAAATTGTCTGAGGAGAGGGTGTGAGAAGATAGGTGGATCCACATTGTATTCTGCTGAGATTGCTGAAGCATGAATCTTAATGGAAGAATAGGACAGGCCTTTGTGGAACAATTCTGCTAAATATTCTAGGATATGTGCTAGGTTTGCCACTGTGACATCTGTGCCCTTTAATGTGCTCCAAATGAGAAATCTCTTCAATTTAGCTGAGTATGTCTTCCTTGTGGAAGGCCTGCGAGCCTCCAGGATAATGTCCTTCACCCTCTGAGGTAAAACAGTTTGATTGGGATTTAAGGAATTTTCCAGGCAGTTAGCTGCAATGTTTTCAAGTTGGGATGCAGGGTCTTGAAATTGTTCTGCGTTAGAAGAGGCCATAGGGGTAGAGGCCATGATTTTGCCGGAGACATGCTTCTCAATAGTGGATACCAGTGTTGCCTTGGCCAGTCCGGAGCTATCAGTATCACTTTTGGCTGTTCCTCCCTGATTTTCAGTAGAACCTTGTGCATCAATGGGAGAGGTGGGAAGGCATATACTGTTAGGGCTTTCCAGCTGAAAGAGAGAGTCCACCCTCCAAGCTTGTGGGTGGTATGTCCTTGAGCAGAATGTCTTCAGTTGATGGTTGAGTGGGGAGGCGAACAGATCTATCTCCGGCGTTCCCCATGTCTTTGTTATGAGCTTGAAGATGTCTGGGTGTAGCATCCATTCGTGTGCATCCTTAGTAGTTCTGCTTAGGCTGTCCGTCAGTGCATTTTCTTTCCCTGGCACGAATTGCGCCTGTAGTTGGATATTGAGATTCAGGCATAGATCCCACAGATTCATAGCCATCCGGCATAGCGGGTAAGAATGTGTGCCCCCCTGTTTGTTTATGTACCACATGACCATGGTGTTGTCTGTCCTTATTAACAGATGTCCTTGTTGGAGGAAGGGTTTGAATGCCTCGATTGCATGCCTCACTGCCAGCATTTCCTTTTGGTTTATGTGCATGCTTAGCTGTCCTTGAGGCCATAGGCCTTGGATGCATTTGTCCTCCATGTGTGCTCCCCATCCTCGGTCCGAGGCGTCTGTGGTGATGGTTTGCCTTGTTTTTGGTTTGTTGAAAGGCAACCCTCTGTTGGACTGGCAGGCCTGAGCCCACCACAGGAATTCCTTTTGAAGGCATGGAATGATTGGTATCATGCTTTCTAAACTGTGACTGTGTTGAGACCGTACACTCCTTAGGTACCATTGCAATTTCCTCGTATGTAGCCTGGCATGTGGGATTAGAATTATGCAGGATGCCATGTAACCCAGGGCCTGCAGGATTTTCCTTGCAGTAAGCTGAGTTTGTCTTGTCAAAATCATGAAGTAATCTGGAAGTTGTTTTTGCTTTTCTTCTGTGAGAAAGGCCATTTGGGTGTTTGTGTCCAGATCTGCACCCAAAAAGGTGATCCTTTGGGATGGTACTAGTCTTGACTTTTGGATGTTGACTGTGTATCCCAAGGCCTGTAACAGGTGTATGGCATAGGCCAAGTCCTTTAACAATTTATTCTCGTTGTCCGCTTGTATCAGGCAGTCGTCCAGGTATGGATAAATTTGAATTCCCTGTAGTCTGCAATGTGCAACTACTGATGCCAGGTATTTCGTGAATACTCTGGGCGCAGTAGATAAGCCAAAGGGCAATGCTGAGAATTGATAATGCTCTGATCCTGCAAGAAATCTGAGGTGTCTTCTGCAACTTGGTCAGATAGGGACGTGCAGGTATGCCTCCTTGAGATCTAGAGTCACCAGCCAAGGGAAGAAGTTGCTGTAGGGTCAGCATTTTGAATTTTGGCACAATGAGATAAGTGTTGAGAGCGGACAGGTCGAGAATAGGCCTCCATTGACTTTCTTTTCTTGGTACAAGGAATGATCTGGAGTAAAATCCTTGGCCTTGTTCTGAGCATGGTACCTTTTCTATAGCTTTCATTTGAAGTAAATTGCTGATTTGTTTTAAAGCCTCTGCCTTCTGATTTGGTGGAAGGTTTGGCATTCCGCTTCTTTTTGGCAAAGTGTGGAAGTGAAACCTGTATCCTTTGTCTATTATTTGCAATGCCCATGTATCCTTTGTAATATAATGCCAGTTTTTTTAGAATAAAGCCAGCTTTCCACCCAAGGGTGCTTCCAGTTGATCCCTGGTAGGCGGAGTCAGAGTCAAGTCATTGAGTCTGTCCTGTAGTAGTGGTGGTTGTTGTAGCTGTTGCACTACTCCTCTGGTTGGCAGGCTGCCACTGACGGCCTCTGTAGGAGCCCTTCGATTGACCTCTGCCTCTAGGGTGCCTGTTCCTGTCTCTCTGGGCTCTATCCGAGTCTGGAAAGGACCAATTCTTTGTAGGCCAGTTTCTGCTGAATCTCGGTGGTTGAACTTGCAGGAAATCTTTAACTGTTTGCACAGATTTTGCTTTTTCTTCAACCTTTTTTAGAATCTCCTGAGCAGGGGAGCCAAATAAATTTTGTTTCTCCATTGGAGCATCGAGGAGTTTAGCTTTGACATGGTCTAGCAAAGATTGCTCCTTCAGCCAGGCATGCCTACGAATAACTGCCCCAGTCATAGCTGATCTAAATGAAGCCTCCAGTGCATCATAGCCACATTTTAAGAAATGATTACTAACCTGTTGAGAGTTATGTACCAAATCCTGAAGGGATTTATGGTCTAGGGGTTCAGGAGATGAAAGTTTCTTATTCAGTTCATCTAACAAATACTCTTGGATACTGTATCATATGGAATTGACAGTTTAATGCCCTGACAGAAAGAGTTGCAGATGTATACACCTTCTTACCCCATCTCTCTAAAGCTCTAGACTCTCTATCAGAGGGTAGGGGATTTTTGGCAGTAGCGGCTGCAACCCCTTTAGGGCCCTGAGAAATAGTTTCTGGGTCTGCAGAATGGGCTTTATACAGATGGAAATGAGATTCCGGGACCCTGTAATATCTGTCAGGTTTGGCAGGGACCGGAGGAAGAGCATCAGGGGCTGTACTGACATCATTGTACACATCATCAATTACATTTAGAACAGGAGGTATAGCTAAGGGCCTGTGCTGAGGCAAATGCAAAAAGGTCCTTAATCTGTTTCTAGAATCAGAGAAATCCTGACCCTGCCATTGAAAGTGCTCTCTCATGGAGTGCAAAGTCTCCCCAAAGGAAAACTCCTCAGGAGGGGAGGCCGAAGGGATAGATTCCTCTGCATCTGAATCCTCATAAGGTGAGTAAGGCCCTTCCTGGTGGTCTGACAACTCAGATCCATCCGTGGAATCATCTGAGGAGAGGGGTTCAGAGGGGCCAGTCCTGGGCCTTTTGTCTGGAGGAGGTTGAGAGGCCCTGTCTGGGTGAGGTTGTAAACCCCTAATTAAGGAGATAAGGTCCTCAGCAAGGCTGAGGATCTGTGAACTAGAGGAAGGCCTCTGGGGTGTAGATTTGGCAGGCAAAGCTTTAGAAAGTTTGGCAGCTTTAGCCCTAGAGAAGGCCTTAATGGACACAGAAGCTGGGGGCCTAGCAGCCCCACGTGCAGGGGTAGAAATGTCCAAAGGTATGGTGTCGGACAAATCCTGACCACTGGCTTCGGTAGGTAGTTCAGAAGCAGACTCAGCCGGGGCCTCTCGGGCCTCGGCGGTCGGAAGTATGGTTTCGGAAGAAGGAATCTCCGAGGACTCTGTTTCGGCCGAATCAGAGACACTCGCGGTAGGCCTAGCCGTGGTTTCAGCCGAAACCGCGGGCCGCGAGTGTCGCTCCTTTTCCTTGCGTTTTTTGACCATATGCGAAGTCGGAGTCTCCGACGGCATTTTATAAGCAAATGCGGCTCCAAAAAATTCCTCTGCAAACTCCGACCGACGTCTAAGAGTTCGTCGGTTGAAGGAGGCACAGGCTAAACAGGCCGATACGTCGTGGTCTGGGCCTAAGCAAGGAAGGCAGTAAGAATGGAAATCCTTATGAGGTATTTGTTTTCCACAAGTTAAACAATTATTTACTTTGTCTGACATCGGCTGAGGCAAGAAAGAGTCCCCAACGGGGTACTTAGCTTTTCAAGTCTTCGGTAGCTGAAATCTCTGGATCTGACCGACCGGCACTTGCGAACAGCTTCTGCTTCGGGCACCGCGCGGCAAGAAAGACTGAGGAAAATGGCGTCGGCTGATGCTTTTATACTCCAGATGCTCTGACGTCGGGGAAAGTGCGACATCAGCTGAGGCCAGACCCAGACTTTGGAATCTGGCCGACCGAAGGGCTGCATGAGGCAGGACAACCCATATGTTATGACTGCAGATGCATCCTTGAAGGACATTGTAGGTATTTCCTGCAAGATTCCCTTATGGGGATGTGTAGATAAGCTTCTTTTAAGTCTAGTGTTGCTAGCCAGGAGTCCTTGGCTAGCAAAGGAAGCAGTTTGAGTGTTAGCATTTTGAATTTTGGAACCACCAGAAAGGTGTTGAGAATAGACAGATCCAGGATAGGATGCCAAAAGTTTTCTTTTCTGGGTACCAGAAACAGCCTGGAATAAAAGCCTTGTCCCCTCTGTTCTGCTGGGACAGGTTGGAATAGCCTTGATACTGAGAAGAGAAAGTACTTGCTTTTGGGCCTCTGCCCACTGGTTTGGGGGGAGGTCTGGCCATCCGCTTAGGGTTGGAGAGAGTGGAAGTGGAATCTGTATCCCTGGGAAACAATGGTTAAGACCCATCTGTCCTGGGTAATGTACTCCCAGATTTTGGCACGCAGGGCAAGTTTCCTTCCTAAAGGTGCAAGTACTTAGGCAAGGCTTGGAAGAGTTACGGATAAGTTACTGAGATTTTACCATAGGATGGCGGCTTACTACTCCCTGTTTTGGAGGTGGGAGCACTCCATTGCTTAGATCTGTGCATAACCTGAGACTGTAGTCTTGGTGGTCTGCTGCCCCTCGGTTTGGGCTGAGAAGGCCTGGAAGGGACTGGAAAAGACCAGTGTTAGAAGGCCAATGCCTACTGAATCTAGGTGGCTGTATTTGTAAGAAAGCTTTAACAGTTTACATAGATTTAGCTTTCTCCTCCAACCTTTTGAGGACTTCTACTTTATTGTCAAACAGACACTCTTGGTTTAATGGTGCATCTAGTAATTTTGCTTTGACATGATCTGGCAAGTTTTGTTCCTTAAGCCAAGCATGCCTTCTAAGAACAGACCCAGTGACAGCAGCCCTGCAAGATGCTTCTAAAGCATCAAATCCACATTGCAAATTATGTTTACCACAATCAGGGATCATTTTCTGTTTAATTAGCTCCATAATATGCTGCTTATACTTTAACACATGAAACTAGCAATTTAAAGCCCTAATGGCAAGAGTAGCAGAGGTGTATACCTTCTTACCCAATCTGTCTAAAGCCCTAGAATCCCTGTCCGAAGGGATAGGATTTTTGGCAGTTGTAGCCTTAATGCCTTTAGATCCCTGGGAAATGGTCTCTGGATCCGCAGTGGGATTCTTAGAGGAATTTTTGGGAGGCAGGTACTCTGTAGTACCCGTCAGGTTTCCTGGGAGCTGCAGGCAAAGTATCAGGGGTAAGGCTGGATTCCAAGAAGACATCTACAATTTCAAGAACAGGAGGGATAGCTAGAGGCCTGTGCGGAGGCAAGTTTAAAAATTCCCCGAGTCTCTTTTTGGACAGAGTAATCCTGGCTCTCCCAGCAGAAATGCTCTCTAAGGGTATGCAGGGTTTCACCAAAAGAAAAATCTTCTGGAGGGGAAGCTGAAGGAATGGAATCCTCTGCATCAGAATCCTCATAAGTACATAAGGGTATGTCCTGGCAATCAGAAGGATCAGAGTTATCAGACTCCTGATCTGAAGAATCAGAAGGAAAATCAGTTCTTGGTCTTTTTGAGGGGAAGGCAGACTTCCCCTAATTAAGGTAATGAGGCCTTCAGCCATTCTAAGCATTTGTTTTTGTGGCATGTGGACCTTAGAATGCACTTTGGTCGTCTGCTTCCTAGGCGTAGTGCGAACTCTAGGGCTGAAAAATTCGGTATTTTTGGTTTGAAACAAAGTTGTCGGCTTAACATGAAAATTGGAAGGCCGGAATACACCCTCAGAAGCTGGTGCCTGCACAGTGGCTCTGGACCCATCCAAGGTAGAGACATCCGCAGGTTCCATATTCGAAGCATCTTGCGGATACCGGACTCCGAATGGGTCAGTAGAGGCCTGCAAATCTGTAGTAGCAGGTACCAGGGGCTGCGAAAGCACCTGAGTACTGGCGGACTTGCGACTAGCTTAACGGTAGCGTTGTCAGCAGTTTTGGACCTATGCGGTCTGCCTATATCCTTACGTTTTTTCAGAAGATCGGTAGTCGGATGGCTTATCGAAGCCATTTTGGAATATGGAGATAGAGAGCGAAAGAATTTAGCGAAAAAAATAGCCTGACGACGAATGGTTTGGGCATTGAACAAGGCACAAAACTGACAGCGAGGGACGTCGTGGTCTGGGCCTAAACAGGTGACGCAGTAAGAATGAAAATCTCTGTGAGGTATTTGCTTTCCACAGGCAAGACAATTATTTTTCTGACATCGGTTAGAGCAAGAAAAAAGGATCCCCAACGGGGTTCTTATCTTTTAGAAGACTTCAGGTCTGAAACTTGAAAAACGAAAGTTTCAGGAGACGGCTGACCGGCACTTGCGAACTGCTTCTGCTTCAGGCACCACATAGCAAGAAAGACTGATGTAATGGTGTCGGGCTACATGTTTTATACCCCTGACGACCTAACGTCATGGAAGAAGCGACAGCATCTGACGCAGAAATCCCAAGACTCTGGTATTCAGGCCGACTGAGGGCTACCTGCAGGCAGATAACCCAAACGTGATGACTGCAACATTTAAACACGACGATCATGGGCTTGTCCCAGAAGACCTGCAGAGACCACTTTGTCCTTCAGCATAGCTCCTTCTAGGAACAAGAGCTATCCACTCCAAGATGCAGCAGTCAAACTACATCCAAAACTCACAGGTTCATGGCAAAAACACTCTCTCCAGGGTGGGGCAAACTCAGACCCTCTGGTCACCCTCCCCAGGCAGACCAGAGGCCCTCAAAATCTGCACTACTGCAAGTGTCAAGGTAGGGGAGGCAATTAGAAGGTTCCCTTCTGGGATATGGTGCAGGCACAGTAAGAAACAATAAGAAAACAGCACTTGCATGTGGGGCTGATGTCAGAAATGAAATGAATCTCTGTTATTAGTGGGTGACCCAATCTCTGTTAGGTCTGAATTTGGGGGAAGAAATAAACCGCAATCCAAACAGTGAATCCCAAAACTCATTGTTAAATCTTTATAGAGATTTTTTTCAAAAAGTGGAGACTAATCTCTGTTCCCCTCCTCCCTAACTCCATCACAGACTGCAGCACACACTACTGCTTACTTGTACTTTATTTGGAGAATACCACACCTCTGTGGGTGGGTAGGTATATATTGCAGTATTAGAATTGGCACACACTCCCTCCTAAGTTTAGTTCTGGCTTTCTCAAGATCACTACTACAGTCCTTGGAATTTCAACAGGCACTTCACCAGAGTAGTCAATATCCAGTCACTCTTTTGGAGGTCTCAGGCCAGTATGAACATCCAGAATGGCATGACTGAGCTTGTTCTTTCAGAAGAGCCTAAGCCATGTATCTAATATCTGCACATACTTGAAACCTGCCTGCTATGGCACCGCATCAGCCTATTTAAAGCTACAGTGGAGTTGAAAACTTTTTCCAAAGATTAATACAGAATCGGGGTACAGTCTCGGTTTTAATCAGTACCTAGTTTACAAGAGGTTTTAGAAATGGGACACAAAGTTAAGGGCAAAATGGGTCCATTCTTCTGGTATTTCTAAACCTTGTATTCATCTTGCAACAAGGCACAAAGGTGCTGTGCGAAATTTAAGACTTATATGGACAGAAGAAATCACAAAGGAATATGCTGTGGGATGCTTAGACAAGAGACCACAATCCAGTCCTCCAGGGATTTACATAGGACATTTGCATTCATTACTAACAGGAGACTATTTGGATATATCCAAGCTGTAAAAAAAAAAAAAAAAAAAAATGCACCCATAAGAACAAGTTTGGTGGGAGGAATGACCCATAGCCACCTATTCTTTCTGAAGTGCTAACAAAGTTATTCTTGGGTGGAATGCAGTCAGAACAAATATGACCTCAGTCCTCTTACCAGGCAGAAGGTACCCACACCTAACTTTTTTTTTTTTTTGGGGGGGGGGGGGTTAGTATAAGCACAAACAGCATGCAAAACTTCCACTGTATAACAGATGGGTGCTGGATATCAAAGACATGGTCCCTAAGTTTGGAGCAACACATCAAAGAACATTTACCTGACATCATTTAGGCCTTTTATCAGGTTGCCATAGGACCATAGGAAGTTACTAGGCTAATTGCTCTAGGGCCCTTAGAAGTGTAGCCAAGTTTTACCCTTATTTCCACGATCAGCACCTATCGCCCCTGTCCAAGAGGGACACAGGTGGCACTCCCAGAGTGAATTTATTGTTACCCATCCAATTGCCCAGATTGAGTTTGAAGAGGGCCAATGAGGTGCTCTGTTAGACATGAAGTGGGAGTCTGTTCTAAAGGTGTGGTAGCCTCTGGGGGAGACAAATCTGTCCCTCCAGCAAGTTCTATTAATATCACATACCAGGTTACGGTATTTAGAGTAAATAACTCCTGTACCATTTGACTTACGGACATGCAGTATTTCCAACAGAGTCTTGTATGGAAGGCAGAGATCACCTCTTAGTAGTCTGTATGAAACAGAATAAAGTGACAGTGAATTCAGATCTACATAGGACAGATGAAGACCTTGAATTTTCCTTGTGATGAATGCTTGTGGTCTCTCCAATTGCTGCAGGTGCTTGGAGAGGTACATACTAAAAGGGGTGTTGTACTCAGTTATTGGCCTGATGAGGGAAGAGTACAGGGAGGTTATAACTTCTTTTTTCCTGGAGGCAATGCCCTTACTTATGAAATGAGCAATACAGAATGCCCTTTTTACCACTGTGGAGACATGCTGGTCAAAGGTAGTGTTGCTGTCAACCTGTGCTCCTAGGTCTCTCACCACTGAGTGTGTACTTAAGGTGTTGCTATTGATGTGGTAGTTAGCAGGAACATCACTCTTACCAAAAGGGATGATGATACATATTTTTGGATTGAGTTTAAGGCCATGACTTTGGCACCAATCATTTAAGACCCTCTTGAAGAATGTTGACATCATTTGGAGATTCTGTGACTGCTCCCTGTTTGGTGTCATCAGCAAACTTTGTCAGTCACAGACCCTTACTTTTTGCTTGTACTTTGGAGAAATCGATTCCTAACAGTAGAGGTCCCAGGACTGATCTATGTGGAACACCACTGGTTACAGGTCTGCTGTTGGGAGGTGAATTTTCCTAACTTGACTATATGGTTTCTATCAGTGAGCCAGTTAATGACCCAGCTAACAAAACAAGGATTGACACCTAGCTGGGTGAGTTTGTTGATGCCTGAGTAGAGGAAAGTGTCAAACATATTGGCTAAGTCTAGGTAGGCTGTATGTACAGATTTCCACTTGTCCAGGGCCTTGGTGAGTGACAAATCCAAAATAAGTAGGGTCAAGTGTTTGGAGATTACCTATATCTTTGTTAAGGTCCACAATGATTCATTCCATGGCCTTGTAGATAAGGCTAATAGGTTTATAGTTCCCAGGGTCAGTGGAAGCACCACCTTTGTGCAAGGGAATAAAGGTGGCCATTTTCCATTCAGCTGAGATAAAGCTGGTGCCAACACTGATTGAAAAAAAAAGAAAAGAAAACAAGAGCACCCAAAGGTGTTACTAATTCTTATTGGAGTCGATGCAGGATGCAGCCTGGGATGTCATCAGGTCCCATAAATGCTGTGGTTTTGGCTTTAGCGAGGGCAACCTGCTCTTTAGAGATACAAGGTAGGGAACAGGTGATAGGGATGTCATGGGGTATGTGTGGCAGGGACAGGGGAGTGATGTTTTCACAGAACCTGTTGGCTAACAGGTTAGCTATGTCCACATGCTCAGTATACATGGTTGTGCTCTCCAATGGTGTGCTAAACAGGTCGCACCAGAAGTTGAAAAGTGCGCACACATCCAATATCTGGGACATCCAATCCTACCCACCCAACTTAGTACAGGAGGACACCCCGAAGAACACTGGAGAAGTGAGCTACCTAATCTCGAGTTTACCCATAAAGCTTTCTCTAGTGGACTTAAGCGATCACTCCACAAAAGATGGCTAAGCATCACTCAGGTCTAGAAACAAAGTGGAAGGTCAGGGTCAACATCCAAGGATGCATTCCAAAGACGAATGCCACAGCTACAACTCTCCCATTCTCAGATGATGGGTGAGCGGTGAAACAGGAGAAACAGTTTGCAACTATAGGTGGCCATCTTGTGGAAATACTATACGAGGACAGACTCTACTTATTACCAGTTTTCTTGATACCTTAACTTGCCCCATCCATTCAAAACTGACTTAGCATCAAGTAAAAGGACTGTTCTAGGATACTATTAATTAAATGAACTTGTATGGAGGCCTCATGTTTCCAAAACCATTTCCTGCATTTGACACCCATGACCGTCTTCAGCTTCCTCGCAATAAAATTACTGTGGGTGTGGGTCCAGAGTTTTGACCTGATGAATTCAGAATTAAAACAGTTCTACACGTTAGTCATTAAAAGTGCAAACATTTCCATGAAATACATTTGATTCAGGATTCCAGCCAGTGTCAGCAACAAAAAAGAAACAAGGAGCTTACAGACTGGCATTACCCAACCATACCAGTGTGAGACATATGTACCAGCAGAATGGGGCACTCCAAACAAAAACTACAGCAATGTCAGAATTGTGCAGAGATGGGATAAAATAAAATTCCCCAAACTTAAACACTGTATGGGAACTTTCACATCCTACACACGGATACTCTCAATTCATTTTACATCTCAATAACCAATCTACAGATCCAGCTGAATTAAAAATTCAGCTAGCAGTAGAACCAATGAAATCAAATAAACTCAAACCAGGCAGATCACAATTTGGACAATTCTATACACTTAGGCCATGGGTAAAACATCCAATGTGTAACCAAACGCCTTCATTACATTCATAGAAAAGAATTTTCTACATGGATTGTTCTATGAATTTGGGGAGGCAATCTTAAATACAAGATGCATTTCACGCATTACATACCAGAACTGGCAAGGCAAAAAGTCAGCCAAATTTTAGTAAAAAATGAAAGTGAGTTGAATCCCTGTTAAAAAAGAGACAACAGTTTTTAGTCTGCTGCTGTTAGGTAATAGACCGTTTCCTGAAGAATATGTCTAAACGTACATCTCAGTGTCTCATTAAAGCAGATTTATAATCATGCTGTAATAGCTCACCTTGTGACTTAGCATCTTCTCTTTTGCTTCTTCGTGCACAGTAGGATTCCAAGGTGAAAAACTTCAAAAGAAAATCACATGTCAACACAATCAAAATGGTCGAGCCTGCAAATGCAAAGTTTCACTACACACTTCAAGCTACATTGTTGGCTGCTGCTAAAAATACAAATTACATAGTCACAGTGGGAGAGGACTATATATTTACTTCAACAGCAGTGCCACAGGTAACTATCAGGGGTTTTGTGCTTAGGCCCCTAACCCCAACCCCTGTGAGCACCCACATCATAGAGGCATTACAAGTTACTTTCAATTGCTTAAAATTCCAAATCCACATCCATCGGTCATTTGGCCATCACTATCATGCCTGCAAAGATGCAATTTTGGCTGACTGGGCCAACCATTTCCCTTGCATAGGATGGGGGAACCAGCAAAAAAGTACAGTTTTGTACCTACCATAAATGTAGATGTCCGATAGGCATGCATCTGCAGTCCTTACAAATGGGTTGTCTTGTCGTCAGGCAGCCCTTCGGTCGGCCGGATTCCAAAGTCTGGGTCTGGCCTCGGCTGGTGTCGCACTTCATCCGACGTCATAGCTGCAGTTCTTCGGGTATAAAGGCATCAGCCGACGCCATTTTCCTCAGTGTTTCTTGCCCCAGATGCCAGGTGCCCTCTAGGATGGCTTAATTTGGATAAATGCAAATGGTTCCAAATAGTAGAGAGCAAACAAAAAATAATGTATGTACATATATACAAACAAATACACCATAATAGATTCCCCCAGCTAGCTACAAGATGGGCAAATACCCTAGGAGTACCACAGAGGGGAAGGAGGGTGGGTAATCCTGACTGCAGATGCATGCCTATCGAACATCTACATTTATGGTAGGTACAAAACTGTACTATGTCCTTCAAGGATGCATCTGCAGTCCTTACAAATGGGTAGAATACCATAGCCAAACTGGGGGAGGAGGAGAAATAAGATTATGGTGTATTTAAGATCCCTTGCAAAACAGCAGTGGCAAAACCTGCTCGGGATCTGGAGTACAAAGGTAAATTATAATGCTTGGCAAATGTATGCACGGAGCTTCAAGTAGCAGCCTCTAAAATGTCTTTGGTAGCCACTCCTCGTAAAAAAGCTGTGGTAGTGGCTGTAGCCCTTGTAGAGTGAGGCCTGATGTTTTCTGGAGTTTTCTTCCCATGGTAGGAGTAACAAAATTTAATGCAATTTCCTATCCACTTGGAAATTGTCTGTTTTGAAATTGCTTTTCCTTCCATTCCTGTTGCATATGCTACCAGTAGCTGGTCAGTTTTTCTATTGCTCTTGGTCCTGTCCAGGTAGTAACGTAATTGTCTATGTACATCCAAGGTATGCAACAGTCTTTCTCCCCTGTTCTGTGGGTTGGGGAAGAATGTAGGTAGGTGGATAGCTTGATTTAAAGATACCCTGGAGACCACCTTTGGCATAAAAGTAGGATTAGTTCTCATGGACACTATCTTGATGGAAGATCAGGAAGGGCTGTACTGCCATTAATGCCTGTAGCTCAGATACCCTTCTTGCTGAAGTGATTGCAAGCAGGAAAGCAGTTTTCCATGGTAAGTACTGTAAATCTGCTGTAGCTGCTGGCTCGAAAGGAGGGAGTGTCAACTTTTCTAGCACAAAGTTCAAGTCCCATGCTGGCAATGGTGGCTTCCTAGGTGGTTTTACATTTTTAATTCCTCTCAGAAACTGCCTGAGCAGAGGATGAGAGAAGACTGGAGGATCCAAGTTGTATTCTGCTGAAATAGCTGATGCATGACTCTTAATGGAAGAATTGGACAGGCCGTTGTGGAAGAGCTCTGCCAAGTATTCCAGGATGTTAGGTATGTTTGCAAGTGACACATTCTCTCCTTTTGCAGTACTCCAAATGAGATATCTTTTCCATTTCGCTGAATAATTTTTTCTTGTTGAGGGTCTGCGAGCCTCCAAGATAATGTCCTTAACCCTTTGAGATAAATCCGGGTTATTTGGTCTTATGCAATGTTCCAGGCAGCCAGCTGCAGTGTTTTCAGGTTTGGATGCAGGGTTTTGAAGTTGTTCTGTGTTAACAGCAAGGGAACCAGGGGCAGAGGCCATATTTGTTCCTGAGACATACTCCTCAGTAATGGGTACCAATGTTGCCTTGGCCAGTCTGGAGCTATCAGGATGATCCTTGGACGGTCTTCTTTGATCTTCAATAGCACCTTGTGCATCAAAGGAAGAGGTGGGAATGCATATGCTGTCAGGTTTTTCCAACTGAAAGATAGGAGTCCACTTTCCAAGCAAGTGGGTGGTACGTCCTTGTGCAGAATTTTTTCAGTTGGTGATTGTGTGGGGATGCAAATAAGTCTATTTCTGGTAGACCCCATTTCCCTGTAATGGTTTTGAAGATGTCTGGATGCAGCATCCATTCGTGGGCATCCGTGGTAGTTCTGCTTAGGATGTCTGCTAGAGTATTTTCTTTTCCTGGCACAAAAATTGCTTGTAACTGAATGTTGAAGCTCAGTGCCACATTCCAGAGGTCCATTGCCATCCGGCATAGAGGGTATGAATGTGTGCCTCCTTGTTTGTTGATGTACCACATAACTGTGGTGTTGTCCGTCCTGATCAGCAGTTGACCCTGTCGAAGAAATGCCTGAATTGCCAGTTTTACTGCCAGCATTTCCTTTTGATTTATGTGTAGGTGCAGCTGGTCTTGAGTCCATAAGCCTTGTATGCACTTGTCCAGCATGTGTGCCCCCCAACTGAGGTCTGAGGCGTCTGTTGTGATGGTCTGGCTTGGTTGAGTGCTGTGGAAGGGCAGTCCCTTGTTTGATTGACAGGCCTGAGCCCACCATTGGAATTCTTGCTTCAGGCATGGAATTATTATAATTTGGGTTTCTAGGCTGTGCTTGTGCTGAGACCATAAATTCCTTAGATACCACTGTAACTTTCTCATATGTAGTCTGGCATGTGGAATCAATATTATGCAGGATGCCATGTAGCCGAGAGCTTGCAGGACTTTTCTTGCTGTTAGCTGGTTCTGCTTTGTTAATGCCATGAAGTAGATAGGGAGTTGCTCCTGTTTTTCCACTGTTAATGCCATGAAGTAGATAGGGAGTTGCTCCTGTTTTTCCACTGTCAGGAATGCCATTTGTTTTGATGTGTCCAGATCTGCACCCAAGAAGGTTATCCTTTGGGATGGTATCAGCCTTGACTTTTTTATATTGACTGTGTATCCCAGGGCTTGCAGTAGATGAATGACCTTTTCCAAATCTTTTGTTAATTTGTTTTTGTTGTCCGCTTGTAACAGGCAGTCGTCCAGGTAAGGGTAAATTTGAATTCCCTGAAGCCTGCAATGAGCAATTACTGATGCCAGGCATTTCGTGAATACTCTGGGCAGTAGATAAGCTTCAAAGGGCAATGCTGAGAATTGATAATGCTCTGATCCTGCAAGAAATATGAGGTATCTTCTGCAATTTGGTCGTATGGGGACGTGCAGGTATGCCTCCTTGAGATCTAGAGTTACCAGCCAAGACTCCTTGCCCAGCATGGGAAGAAGCTGCTGTAGGGTCAGCATTTTGAATTTTGGAACAATGAGGTATGTGTTTAAAGCGGACAGGTCGAGAATAGGTCTCCATTGGTTTTCTTTTCTTGGTACCAGGAAGAGTCTGGAGTAAAATCCTTGTCCTTGTTCCATAGATGGTACCCTTTCTACAGCTCTCATCCTTAGTGAGTTATTTGTTGTAGAGCTTCTGTCTTCTGATTTGGAGGTAGGTTTGGCATTCCTCTCTTCCTTGGTAGAGTATGGAAGTGAAACCTGTAACCTTGGTCTATTGTCTGCAAAATCCATTTGTCTCCTGTGATGTAATGCCAGTTTACTGAAAATAAGGCTAGCTTCCCGCCTAAGGGTGCCTCTAGTTGTTCCCTGGTAGGCGGTGCCAGAGACAAGTCACTGTGATTGTTCTGTGGAAGTGGTGGTGGCTGGATCTGTGGCTGTACCTCGCTGGTTGTTAGCCTGCCACTGACGACCCCTGTAGGCACCTCTGGATTGACCCCTGCCTCTTGAGCGCCTATTCCTGCCTCTCGGAGCTCTGGAGATGTCTGGAAAGGACCAATTCTTGGAAGGCCAGTTCCTGCTAAACCTTGGAGGCTGGACCTGCAAGAAATCCTTGACTGTCTGGACAGATTTTGCTTTGTCTTCCACCTTCTTCAGCACCTGCTGTGCAGGGGAGCCAAACAAATTGAGCTTATCCATGGGAGCATCTAGGAGCTTTGATTTAACATGGTCTGGTAAGGACTGCTCTTTTAACCATGCATGTCTTCTGATCACTGTGCCAGTCATGGCTGATCTAAAGGAGGCCTCCAGTGCATCATGACGCATTTTAAGGAATGATTACTGACCTGCTGAATATTATGTACCATTTCCTGTACAGATTTTTTGTCTAATGGTTCATCCGAGGACAGTTTTTTAGTTAACTGGTCTAACATAAATTCCTGATATTGAATCATGTGGAATTGACAGTTCAAGGCCCTAGCTGAAAGAGTAGCAGAAGTGTAAACTTTTTTACCCCATCTCTCTAAGGACCTAGATTCCCTTTCAGAGGGAGGGTTTTTAGAGGTAGCTGCTACAGCCTTGGGTCCCTGGGAGATAGTTTCGGATCTGCAAAGGGCCTTATACAAATGATAATGTGTGTCCGGAACCCTGTAGTACCTATCGGGCTTAGCAGGGGCCGGAGGAAGAGAATCAGGAGCAGTACAAGCATCATTAAAAGCATCATCCACAACAGTAAGTACTGGAGGAATGGCTAAAGGCCTATGCTGTGGCAAATGCAAAAAGGTTCTAAGCCTTTTTCTAGAGTCTGAAAAATCCTGGCCCTGCCAAATTGCTCCCTCATAGCATGCAAGGTTTCCCCAAAAGAAAATTCCTCAGGCAGAGAGGCAGAAGGGATGGACTCTTCGGCATCAGAGTCCTCATAAGGAGAAAAAGGGGCCTCTGGAGGGTTTGAATTATCTGATTCATCAGAGGAGCCATCTGAAGAAACTGGCTCAGGGGGCTCTACTCTAGTCCTCTTCTCTGGAGGTGGGAGAGAGGCCCTGTCTGGATGTGGTTGGGATCCCCGGATCAAAGAAATGAGATCCTCTGCTAGACTAAGCATTTGTGAACTAGAACTAGGCCTGTAAGAAGGGGTCTTAGCAGGCATAGTTTTGGTAGTTTTTGCTGCTTTAGCCCTGGCAAAGGCCTTAATCGACATGGATGCAGGAGGCCTAGCAGCTCCACGTGCAGGGGTAGAAATATCCAAAGGGATAGTATCAGATAAATCCTGTGAACCTGTAAGTGCAGGTGGGATTTCAGTAGCAGTTTCAGCCAAGCTGGAAGAGGCCTCGGTAAGTGGCAAGCTTTCGGCCGAAGGAAGAACCGTGGACTCTGTTTCAGCTGAAACAGAGACACTCGCGGTGGGCCTAACCGCGGTTTCGGCCGAAACCGCGGACCGCGAGTGTCGGTCCTTTTCCTTGCGTTTTTTAGAAATTTGTGCAGTCGAAGCATCCGACGGCATAATGTAAGCAAAAGCAGAGCCGAAAAACTCTTCAGCAAATTCCGACCGACGTCTAAGCGTCCGTCGGTTGAAAGAAGCACAGGCTAGGCAAGCTGCTACGTCGTGGTCTGGGCCTAAGCAAGGTAAGCAGTAAGAGTGGAAATCTTTATGAGGTATTTGTTTCCCACAAGTTAAACAGTTATTCACTTTTTCTGACATCGGCTGAGGCAAGAAAAGAGTCCCCAACGGGGTACTTAGCTTTTTAGAAGTCTTCAGTACTTGTAGTAGTAATCTCTGGTTCTGACCGACCGGCACTTGCAAACAGCTTCTGCTTCGGGCGCCACGCGGCAAGAAAGACCGAGGAAAATGGCGTCGGCTGATGCCTTTATACCCGAAGAACTGCAGCTATGACGTCGGGTGAAGTGCGACACCAGCCGAGGCCAGACCCAGACTTTGGAATCCGGCCGACCGAAGGGCTGCCTGACGACAGGACAACCCATTTGTAAGGACTGCAGATGCATCCTTGAAGGACATCTTCTCACTTCTAGGCTCCCCTGCTCTTGTTTGGCAGGGTCAGGGGATCATCTCTCTAAACCATAGAACCAAAGGAATCTTAACATACTGACAAAATTCAAAACATTACTTGACATTACAAAAAAAGTACAGTTTTGTACCTACCATAAATGTAGATGTCCAATAGGAATGCATCTGCAGTCATTACAAATGGGTTGTCCTGTCGTCAGGCAGCCCTTCGGTCGGCCGGATTCCAAAGTCTGGGTCCGGCCTCGGCTGGTGTCGCACTTCACCCGACGTCATAGCTGCAGTTATTTGGGTATAAAGGCATCAGCCGACGCCATTCTCCTCAGTGTTTCTTGCCCCAGATGCCAGGTGCCCTCTTAGAAGGCTAAATTTGGATAAATGCCAATGATTCCAAATAGTAGAGGGCAAACACAAAAAATAAGCATGTATGTACATATATACAAACAAATACACCATAATAGATCCCCCCAAGCTAGCTGAAGGCTGGCAAATACCCTAGGAGTACCTCAGAGGGGAAGGTGGGTGGGTAATCCTGACTGCAGATGCATTCCTATCGGACATCTACATTTATGGTAGGTACAAAACTGTACTATGTCCTTCAAGGATGCATCTGCAGTCATTACAAATGGGTAGAATACCATAGCTAAACAAGGGGAGGAGGAAAGAGTAGAGATTATGGTGTAGCTAGGATCCCTTGCAAAACAGCAGTGGCAAAACCTGCTCGGGATCTAGAGTATAAAGGTAAATTGTAATGCTTGGCAAAAGTATGCACGGAGGTCCAGGTAGCAGCCTCTATAATGTCCTTGGTAGCCACTCCTCGTAAGAAAGCTGTGGTAGTGGCTGTAGCCCTTGTGGAGTGAGGCCTGATGTTCTCTGGGGTTTTCTTTCCATGGTAGGAGTAACAAAATCTAATGCAATTTCCTATCCATTTGGAGATTGTCTGTTTTGAAATTTGTTTTCCTTCCTTTCCTGTGGCATATGCTACCAGAAGCTGGTCAGTTTTTCTATTGGACTTAGTCCTGTCCAGGTAGTAGCGCAACTGTCTGTGTACATCCAAGGTATGCAAAAGTCTTTCTCCCCTGTTCTGTGGGTTTGGGAAGAATGTAGGTAGGTGGATAGCCTGATTTAATGACACTCTGGATACCACCTTAGGCATAAATGTAGGATTTGTTCTCATGGACACTATCTTGATGGAAGATCAGGAAAAGTTGCACTGCCATTAATGCCTGTAGTTCAGAGACCCTTCTTGCTGAAGTTATTGCCAGCAGGAAAGCAGTCTTCCAGGATAAGTATTGTAATTCTGCTGTTGCTGCTGGCTTGAAAGGAGGAAGTGTCAATTTTTCTAGCACAAAGTTTAAGTCCCATGCTGGCAATGGTGGTTTCCTGGGAGGTTTTACATTTTTAATTCCTCTCAGAAACTGTCCAAGCAGGGGATGAGAGAAGACAGGAGGATCCAAGCTGTATTGTGCTGAAATAGCTGATGCATGTATCTTGATGGAAGAATAGGACAGGCCTGTGTGGAAGAGCTCTGCCAAGTACTCTAGGATGTTGGCCATGTTTACCAGAGTCACATCTTCTCCCTTTGCAGTACTCCAAATGAGATATCTTTTCCATTTTGCTGCATAATTCTTTCTTGTTGAAGGTCTGCGAGCCTCCAGGATTATGTCTTTAACCCTTTGGGATAAATTTGGGTTATTTTCTGTTATGTAATGTTCCAGGCAGTTAGCTGCAGAGTTTTCAGGTTTGGATGCAGGATGTTGTAGTTGTTCTGTGTTAACAGTAATGGGATTAGGGGTAGTGTCCATATTTGTTCCCGAGACATGCTCCTCAGCAATGGGTACCAATGTTGTCTTGGCCAGTCTGGAGTTATCAGGATGATCCTTGGATGGTCCTCTTTGATCTTCAGAAGCACCTTGTGCATCAAAGGAAGTGGTGGAAATGCGTATGCTATCAGGTTTTTCCAACTGAAAGATAGGGAGTCCACCTTCCAAGCAAGTGGGTGGTACGTCCTGGTGCAGAATTTCTTTAGCTAGTGGTTGAGTGGGGATGCAAACAAGTCTATTTGTGGTAATCCCCATTCTCTTGTGATGGCTTTGAAGATGTCCGGATGAAGCATCCATTCGTGGGCATCTGTGGTTGTTCTGCTTAATATGTCTGCTAGAATGTTTTCTTTTCCGTACAAAATTGCTTGTAACTGAATGTTGTAGCTCAGGGCCACATCCCATAGGTCCAGTGCCAGCCGCATAGAGGATATGAATGGGTGCCTCCTGTTTGTTGATGTACCACATAACTGTGGTGTTGTCTGTCCTTATCATCAACTGACCTTCTTGGAGAAATGGTCTGAATGACTGGATTGCCAATTTTACTGCCAGCATTTCCTTTAGATTTATGTGTAGGAGCAGCTGGTCTTGAGTCCATAAGCCTTGTATGCACTTGCCCAGCATGTGTGCCCCCCAACCGAGGTCTGAGGCATCTGTCGTGATGGTTTGGCTTGGTTGGCTGTTGCAGAAGGGCAATCCTGCGTTTGATTGACAGGCCTGAGCCCACCATAGGAACTCTTGTTTCAGGCATGGGATTATTGGAATTTTGGTTTCTAGGCTGTGCTTGTGTTGGGACCACAAATTCCTTAGGTACCACTGTAGCTTTCTCATATGCAGTCTGGCATGAGGGACCAGAATTATGCAGGATGCCATGAAGTCTAGAGCTTGCAGTACTTTTCTTGCAGTTAGGTTGTTCTGCTTTGTTAATGCCAAGTAGAGAGGTAGTTGCGCTTTCTTTTCTGCAGTTAGGAATGCCATTTGTTTTGATGTGTCCAGCTCTGCACCCAGAAAGGTTATTCTTCGGGATGGAATCAGCCTTGACTTTTTTATATTGACTGTATATCCCAAGGCTTGCAGCAGGTAAATGACTCTTTGTAAGTCTTCTGCTAGCTTGCTTTTGTTGTCCGCTTGTATCAGGCAGTCGTCCAGGTAGGGATAAATTTGGATTCCCTGAAGTCTGCAATGAGCAATTACTGATGCCAGGCATTTCGTGAACACTCTGGGTGCAGTAGATAAGCCAAAGGGCAATGCTGAAAATTGATAATGCTCTGATCCTGCAAGAAATCTGAGGTATCTTCTGCAAATTGGTCTTATGGGGACGTGCAGGTATGCCTCCTTGAGATCTAGAGTTACCAGCCAAGACTCCTTGCCCAGCATGGGAAGAAGCTGCTGTAGGGTCAGCATTTTGAATTTTGGAACAATAAGGAATGTGTTTAAAGCGGACAGGTCTAGAATGGGTCTCCATTTGTTTTCTTTTCTTGGTACCAGGAAGAGTCTGGAGTAAAATCCCTTTCCTTGCTCCATAGATGGTACCTTTTCCACAGCTCTCTTAATAGCTGAGATATTTGTTTTAGAGCTTCTGTCCTTTGAGTAGGTGGTAGGTTTGGCATTCCTCTCTTCCCTGGTAGAGTATGGAAATGGAACCTGTAACCTTGGTCTATAGTTTGCAAAATCCATTTTTCCCTTGTGATGCAATGCCAGTTAGGTTAATTTTCCGCCTAAGGGTGCTTCTAGTTGTTCCCTGGTAGGCGGTGCCACTGTCAAGTCACTGTGATTGAGGTGTTGTAGTGGTGGTGGCTGCGTCCGTGCCTCGCTGGCTGTTACCTTGCCATTGGCGTCCCCTGTAGGCACCCCTGGATTGATTTCTGCCTCTTGAACGCCTATTCCTGCCTCTCTGAGCCTTTGAGGAGTCCGGAAAGGACCAATTCTTGGAGGGCCAGTTCCTGCTAAACCTTGGAGGTTGAACCTGTAAGAAATCTTTCACCGTTTGTACAGATTTCACCTTCTCTTCCATCTTTTTTAGTACCTGCTGAGCAGGGGAACCAAATAAATTGACCTTGTCCATGGGTGCATCCAAAAGCTTTGATTTGACATGGTCTGGTAATGCCTGTTCTTTCAACCATGCATGTCTCCTGATAACTGTGCCAGTCATGGCTGATCTAAAGGAAGCCTCCAGTGCATCATAGCCACATTTTAAAGAATGGTTACTAACCTGCTGTACGTTATGTACCATTTCCTGAACATATTTTTTATCTAAAGATTCTTCAGAGGAAAGCTTTTTAATTAACTGGTCAAGCATAAACTCTTGATATTGAATCATATGAAATTGGCAGTTCAAAGCCCTAGCTGACAAGGTAGCAGAAGTGTAAACTTTTTTACCCCATCTCTAAGGACCTGGATTCCTTTTCAGAGGGGAGGGGGTTTTTAGTAGAAGTAGCAGCTACAGCTTTAGGGCCCTGGGCGATAGTCTCTGGATCTGCAAAAGGAACCTTGTATAAATGGTGATGAGTGTCCGGGACCCTGTAGAACCTATCGGGCTTAGCAGGAGCCGGAGGTAATGAATCAGGAGCAGTGCAAGCATCATTAAATGCATCATCTACAACAGAAAGAACTGGAGGTATAGCTAAAGGCCTATGTTGTGGCAAATGTAGAAAGGTTCTAAGCCTTTTTCTGGAGTCTGAGAAATCGTGGCCCTGCCACTGAAATTGTTCCCTCATAGCATGCAAGGTTCCCCCAAAGGAAAATTCCTCACGTGGAGAGGCTGAAGGAATTGACTCTTCCGCATCAGAGTCTTCGTAAGGAGAATAAGAAGCCTCAGGAAGGTCTGTATGTTCTGATTCATCAGAGGAACCATCAGTGGATACTGGTTCAGGGGGCTCTGCTCTAGGCCTCTTTTCTGGAGGTGGGAGAGAGGACCTGTCTGGATGAGGCTGGGATCCACGAATTAAAGAAATTAAATCCTCAGCCAAAGAAAGCATATGAGAGCTAGTGCTGGGCCTGTGTGTGTGGGGGTTTGGCAGGCACAGTTTTTGAAGCTTTGGCTGCTTTAGCCCTGGCAAAGGCCTTAATAGACATGGCTGCAGGAGGCCTAGCAGCTCCACGTGCAGGGGTTGAAATATCCAGGGGAATTGTGTCTGATAATTCCTGAGAAACCGCAGAAGGCTGGATTTCAGAAGCTGATTCTACCAGGTTAGAGGAGGCCTCGGTAGAAGGCATGGTTTCGGCTGGAGAAAGAACCACTTGCTCGGTTTCGGCCGAAACCAAGACACTCGCGGTTTGCTTAATCGCGGTTTCGGCCGAGACCGCGGACCGCGAGTGTCGGTCCTTTTCTTTTGGTTTTTTTTTTTAAATTTGCTTGTCGGAGGATCCGACGGCATAATGTAGGCAAAAACAGAGCCAAAAATTTGTTCAGCAAACTCCGAGCGACGTCTAAGCGTCCGTCGGTTAAAAGAAGCGCAGGCTAGACAAGCTGCTACGTCGTGGTCTGGGCCTAAACAATGTATACAGTAGGAGTGGAAATCTTTATGAGGTATTTGTTTCCCACAAGATAAACAGTTATTCACTTTCTCTGACATCGGCTGAGGCAAGAAAGAGTCCCCAATGGGGTACTTAGCTTTTTAGAAGTCTTCGAAGTAGTATTCGGTAGTAGTAATCTCTGGATCTGAACGACTGGCACTTGCGAACAGCTTCTGCTTCGGGCGCCACGCGGCAAGAAAGACTGAGGAGAATGGCGTCGGCTGATGCCTTTATACCCGAATAACTGCAGCTATGACGTCGGGTGAAGTGCGACACCAGCCGAGGCCGGACCCAGACTTTGGAATCCGGCCGACCGAAGGGCTGCCTGACGACAGGACAACCCATTTGTAATGACTGCAGATGCATCCTTGAAGGATATCAAAATCCACACAACACTCCACTCACTTTGATAAAACTACCTAAAGCCTTCAATAAGCAACCTAATCACCACAGTACAACAGAAATTAATGGAAAACTGTCTACAAATGGGGAACAGACAAATGGAATTCATGGGGGGGCTTGGCTAGTGCAACAAACACATATCTTGTACTACAGAAATACAGAACTTGGTACAAGATAAGATTCCTAAAAATACAATAAAATACATTTAATTTAGTAACAGCAGAATATCACACGGCTTACACATATGCATAGAGAGCAAAGACGGACAGGGACGAGATGAATATTTTAGTAAAACCTTTTATATATTATATAGATATACTTCACCATCTCACTGAAGTTACAACAGAAATAAAACAAAACTCCATCTGCTTGTTTAATCTTGACAAATTTTTGCAGATTCTGTCATAATGAAAAAATATTTATCTGCTTGGAAAGGTGAGGCAAACAGAGCAAGGTGCAACAGTGCATGCCCAACAGAGCACATGAGACTCCCTCGTGCACTGGCGAGAGAGAGAGTCTCTCTCGTGCTCTGGCGTGCCCACTCTCTCTCACTCTGGTACTTTTGATTGTTAACTTCATTAATCTGATGAAGTCACCATTGGCAGAGACGAAAAGTACAGTTTTGTACCTACCATAAATGCAGATGTTCGAGGATCCACATTGCTGCAGTCCTAACACTTGGGTAGTCCGCTGTCCCAGTCGGCCCGAATACCAAAGTATATGGCTGACGTCAGTCAAGGCGCATTAGTCTGACGTCAGGACGTCAGGGTACAAATGTGCATGACCGACGTCATATCCTCAGTCTTTTCTTGCCCCAGATGTCAGAAGACCCTAAAAAGATAAGGCCAAAACCACAAACACCAAACACTCCTGCACCAAAAATATGTACAATATATACAAAATTACAAAAGTATAACCTCACCCACACAACCACCCCTAAACACAGAGGGGAAGGAGGGAGGGTAAATTGGACTGCAGCAATGTGGATCCTCGAACATCTACATTTATGGTAGGTACAAAACTGTACTATGTTCTTCATTCCACATTGCTGCAGTCCTAACACTTGGGTAGAATCCCAAAGCAGAGGTAAGGGAGGCTGGCAAATCATAAAGAAGCAGGAGCTGTCAACATGCCTTGCAAAATAGCTGTGGCAAAACCAGCCCTAGATTTAGAGTAGAGAGGAAGGTGGTAATGCTTAGAGAAAGTATGCACTGAACTCCAAGTAGCTGCCTCCAAAATATCCTTAGTTGCCACCCCCCTTAGAAATGCTGTTGAAGTGGCAGTAGCCCTAGTGGAATGAGGCCTAATCCCAGCTGGAATCTCCTTGCCATGATGGGAATAACAAAATGCAATGCAAAACCCAATCCACTTAGAAATAGTTTGTTTTGACACAGGCTTGCCCTGAGAACTCAAAGCAAAAGAAACAAACAACTGCTGAGACTGCCTAAAATCCTTAGTCCTGCTTAAATAATAACGCAACTGCCTGTGTACATCTAAAGTGGGCAAAATCTTTTCCCCCTTATTTTGGGGATCTGCACAGAAAGTAGGCAAATGAATAGTTTGGTTTAAAGCCACACTAGAAACCACCTTAGGCATAAAGGAAGGATTAGTACGTAATGATACCCTATCCTTATGGAAAATCAAAAAAGGCTCTACTGCCATAAGGGCCTGCAATTCAGAAACCCTTCTTGCAGAAGTAATGGCCAACAAAAAAGCAGTCTTCCATGACAAGTATTTCAATTCAGCAGTAGCCGAGGCTCAAAAGGTTGTAGAGTAAGTTTCTTCGACACAAAATTGAGATCCCAAGCAGGAGTAGGAGCTCACGTGGGGGTCTTATATTCTTTGCCCCTCTAAGAAATTGCTTGAACAAAGGATGAAAACAATGGTGGGTCACAATCATAGTGAGCTGAAATTGCTGCAGCATGAATCTTAATGGAAGAGAAAGACAAACCTTTGTCCAATAACTCAAAGATATTGAAGAGCCACACTCAAATTAGGCTCAGAAATCTCCAAATTCTTTGCTGCACTCCAAAATAAAAATCTCTTCCATTTTTCTGCGTACACTTTCCTTGTACTAGGTCTTCTGGCTTCCATAATCACATTTAAAACTTGTTGAGGAAGTTGAGACCTGCTGTGTTTCAAAACAGAATATGCCAGGCTGTTAGATGGAGAGTGAAGCTTGACATTGAGCAGATGACCGTCCCTCAGACAGCAGGTGCGGAATCAAAGGTAAAGGCCATGGAGGCTTCCTTACCAGACTCCTCAGTAATGGGTACCAGTGTTGCCGAGGCCAATCTGGAGCTATTAAAATCATCCTTAGCTTGTCTTGTCTGACCTTTAGGAGCACCTTTGGGAGAAGAGGCAGAGGTGGAAAGGCATACACAAGAAGATTTTTCCAACTGAAAGAAAGAGCATCCACTTTCCAAGCTGTGTGATGAAACCTCTTTGTGCAAAACTTTGGCAGCTGGTGGTTTAGTGGAGAAGCGAACAGATCTATGTCTGGAGTTCCCCATGACACTGTCAATTTCCGAAATACATGAAGATCCAGTTTCCACTCGTGGGGATCCATGATTTGTCTGCTTAACACATCTGCTAAGGAGTTCTGTGCTCCGGCAGAAACCTTGCCTGAAGAGTTAGTTGCAAGCTGAGCGCAGTCTCCCATAAAATCATTGCTTGCCTGCATAACGGGTAAGAATGTGTTCCCCCTTGTTTGTTGATGTACCACATGACAGTTGTGTTGTCTTTTAGAATCAACACCTGCCCTGGAAGAAGTAACTCCTTGAAAGCCATTAATGCAAACTGGACTGCTAACATCTCCTTCATGTTGATATGTAGATGCTGTAGTCTGGCAGGCCACTTGTCTTGTATCCACTTTCCATTTAGATGAGCTCCCCAAGCAATGTCGGAGGCATCTGTCGTTAGAATCTGACTCGCCTCTGGCCGGGTCACAGAGAGTCCCTTGTTTAGGTGACATTCCTGAGCCCACCACAAAATTCCTTTTGAATGCAAGGTATTATTTGAATGACAGTGTCCAAATCCTGGCAGTGCTGTGTCCATACATTTTGAGATACCATTGCAGCTTCCTCATATGCAGTTTGGCATTGGGAAGCACCAGAATACAAGATGCCATGAACCCTAAGGCTTGAAGGACTGTCCTTGCAGTCAGCCCGGACTGAAGAGATAGATGATGGAAGTAAATGGAAAGATTCTTTTGTTTGTCCGGGGTTAAAAAGGCCATCTGGGCTGCTGTATTCAGTCTCACACCCAGAAAGCACATGTCTTGAGAGGGTACTAGACTGGACTTTATTTCGTTCACAGAATACCCTAGGCATCTTAGCACTGCTATCACATATTCCAAATGCTGTAAAAGGTCTTCCTTTTCTTGAGCCAGAATCAGGCAGTCGTCCAAGTAAGGATAGATTTGTATTCCTTTTAGCCTGAAGTAAGCTACCACTGGAGCCAGAACCTTTGTGAATACTCTGGGCGCAGTAGATAAGCCAAAGGGCAATGCAGAGAACTGATAATGGGAATTCCCAGCTCGAAAACGCAGATACTTCCTTCAACTTAGCCTGATAGGCACATGAAGGTAAGCCTCCTTGAGATCTAAAGTTACCATCCAGTGATCTTTGCCCAGCAGAGGTAAAAGCTGTTGTAACGTCAACATTTTGAACTTGGGAATGTCCAGATAAGTGTTGAGGATAGATAAATCCAAAATTGGTCTCCACGTGTTCCCCTTCTTTGGTACTAGGAACAGGCGAGAATAAAATCCTAGGCCCCTTTCTGGCACAGGAACCGGCTGAATGGCCCCTATTTGGAGTAACAGAGAAATTTGCTTGTGAGCCTCTTTTCTTTGTAGAGAAGGAATGTCTGGCATGCCTTTGAAAGGAGGCAAGGTATGGAAATAAAACCTGTAACCGTGGTGAATGATATCCAATACCCATTTGTCTTGGGTAATTAAATCCCAATTTTCTTTGAAAAGAGCCAGCCTTCCTCCCAAAGGTGCTGCCAGACGAGAATGTACTGGCAGCTGAAAAGGCAGGTCATTGGGTCTGTTTACGAAAGGACTGACCCCTGCCCTCACCAGAAGACTGAGCAGGAGAACTCCCCGTTCTAGGCCTAAAAGAACCTTGAGCTCTGCCCCTACCACATCTAGACCTACCCCTAGACTGGGAATCATAAGCAGGATATGTCCATCCCTTAGCAGGCCAATTTCTACTAAACTTCGGAGGCTGCACCTGCAAAAAATCTTTAACAGTCTGCATAGACTTAGCCTTGTCCTCCATTTTCTTTAAAACTGCTTCCACAGGCGAGCCAAACAACACATCAGACTGTAATGGAGCATCCAAAATCCTTGTCTTAACATGCTCAGCTAAATTCTGATCCCTCAACCAGGCGTGCCTACGAAGAACAGAACCAGTGGCAGCCACCCTCGAGGAGGCCTGCACAGCATCAAAACCACATTGCAAGGAATGCTTACCCACCTGTTCAGACACATGAACTAAATCCTGCAACTCTTTACACTCAATACCTTCCGCCAGAGCATCCACCTTAGACTTCAATTGTGAAAGGAGATAATTTTGATATTTTAACATGTGAAACTGGCAATTCAACGCCCTCATGGCTAAAGTGGAAGAAGTATACACTTTCTTTCCCCATCTATCCAAAGCCCTTGCCTCTTTATCAGGAGGAACAGGATTTTTAACAACAGAAGCCTTAACAGCTTTAGGCCCCTGAGAAACAGTTTCCGGGTCTGCCCTAGGACTCTTAAAAAGATACTTATGAGCTTCAGGCACCCTATAGTACCTATCTGGTTTAACTGGGGCAGGAGGCAAAGAATCAGGGTTCAGGGAGGCCTCTGCAAAAACATCTTCCACCACATTCAGAACAGGAGGTATAGCTAAAGGCCTATGCTGGGGTAAAAACAAAAATTCCCTAAGCCTCTTCCTGGAATCAGAGAAATCTTGACCTTCCCATTTAAAATGCTCCCTCATGGAATGAAGAGTCTCTGAAAAAGAAAAATCTTCAGGAGGAGAAGCTGAAGGAGTAGAATCATCCACATCAGAATCAGAATAAGGAGGATACTCCTGCACGTCTTCAGCCGAAGACTCAGAAGCCTCCGAACACTGCTCAAAACTCTCAAACTCAGGTTCCACCCTAGGCCTCTTATCAGGAGGGGGCATAGAACCTCTAATCATAGTGATCAAATCTTCTGCCATTTTAAGCATATGTTTCTTAGGCAAAGATCCTGAAGAGCTAGGAGAAACCCCCACTGAAGTTAAACCTGGCCTGCCTCTCAAAGAAGCCTTAGAAACAGAAGGGGAGGCTCTAACCACCTTAGGAAGAGAGGGAAGAACAGCCACCTGAGAAGCCCCCTCAGCCTGGCCTACCTCCTGAGAGGACACATCCTGTAACAGTAAAGTCTCTCCCTGAGACTCCAAAGAAACTCCTGGCAGTACCTCCGGCTCCACTGAGCCTTCTAAAGAACCGACGTCCGGGACTGACGGTTCTTCCAACCTAGGCTTTGCAGCTTTGTCCTTGCGCTTTTGAAGCGGGCCGCGGAGCATCCGACGGCATTTTATAATTACAACGCTTCCCAAAAACTAACCTGGCACAGTCTAACCTTCTCTTTATAGTGCGTTTGTTAAATCTAGCACAAGAGCGACATCCAACAACATCGTGCTCAGGCCCTAAACAAGGTATACACAAGGTATGGTAATCCCTATGAGGTATCTGTTTCCCACAAGAAATACAGTTATTCACTTTTTCTGACATCCGGTTAAATACTGAGGCAAGAAAAAACCAAAATATTCCCCAACGGGGTACTTAGCCAACTTTGATTCGGTCTGAAACTCCGACTTCAGAAAATTTCAGAACGCCAACCTGCACTCGCAAAACTGCTTCTGCATCGGACCATGCGGCAAAAAAGACTGAGGATATGACGTCGGTCATGCGCATTTGTACCCTGACGCCCTGACGTCAGACTAATGCGCCTTGACCGACGTCAGCCATATACTTTGGTATTCGGGCCGACTGGGACAGCGAACTACCCAAGTGTTAGGACTGCAGCAATGTGGAATGAAGAACATGTGCTTAATTCAGTTTTATAATAAAGGAGTGTGAACCTGGAGTAGCCTGGATCATTCTTTTTTACATTCAGAGAGGGGAAGATTGATGGGGCTGGTTGAAAAATAACTCATTAACCATCTTGGGCATAAAGGAGTTGGTACATACAGAACCCCCATCTCTGTGGAAAACTGTGGTGGAGGAGGAGGACATGAGAGCTTGTAACTCAGACACCCTTTCTGGCAGAGGACAGTTTTCCACCTGCAGTGTTGCAGGGAAGCAGAACTTGCTGGCTCAGAAGGGGCCAGAGTAAACTTCTAAGACAAAATTGAGATCCCAAGGAGGGGGAACTGGTTTCCTTGATGGTCTGAAGTGAAGGACACCTTTTAAGAGGAGTTTAACTTCCAATTTGGAAGCTAAAGGGAAGACGTACACAGACGAGCAGAAACAGCAGATTGATGAACTTTTTGAATATGAGCCCACTCTTCAGTAATTCACATAAGTAGGACAGAACCACTGGAACATCTACTAACCGTGGTTGTAAACCCTTTTTGAGGCACCAGATGGAAAAATTTAGAAGCATAGGATCTCCTAGTTGTGGGTTTTGTGGCCTCCTGCAGAACTTGGAGCATGCCATAAAAAAAGGGTGTCTGAAGAGAATCAAAACCCTGTCACACAGATTTAGCTGAAGGGCTGACATCTGAGGATGAACCAGTGTTCCCTTGTCCTGTGTGAATAGGCCCATTCCATTGTGTAACTCTGGTGTCTGCCCTTGGCTAAATGCAGAAGGGGGGACCAATGCTGTCTTGGCCAGAAGGGAGTCATCAGCAAGATTTTTGGTTGCTCCTATGGGATTTTCAACAGGACCTTTTGAAGTGGGAAGGGGGGGGGGATGCATATAGAAACATCTCCTTCCAAGAGAATGACAGGGTGTCCACCTTCCATGCCAAGGGACCTGGGACCATGGCACAAAACTTGGGAAGTTGCCTGTTCATGGAAGAAGCAAAGATCTACACAAGGTATACCCCATCGATGGACCATGTCCAGAAACACATGTGAAGCATCCATTCGTGGGATTGAGTCATGGAGCTGCTCGGTGCATCTGCCACAACATTCTGAGTCAACGGAATGTAATTCCCCTAAAGAGAAATTTGAAATTGCACAGCTAATTCCAAGGCCTGCAAGGCCAGTCTGTACAGGAGGTAAGACTTTGTTCTTCCCTGTTTGACATACCAGAGAACCATGGTATTGTCTGTCAGCCATCTTAACCCCCCCCGGGACAGATGAGGTTTGAAGATTTGTAGGGCAAAGATCAGGGCCCTCCTCTCCTTTATATTGATATGCTCCCTTTTCTCTGCTGGAAACCAGATGTCGCTGATCCTCCACGAGTGTAAAAGCTGCTCCCCGTCCCATGTCTGATGCATTCGTGTAAAGGTTCCGAGTGGGCTGAGGTGGTTGTAAGGGTAACCCTGGATTATTCGCCACCCACTGGATCCACCAGTGCAATTCCTTTTGCAGGCAAGGCAGGGGTGGGATAAACTCCTAAGAGTGGGAGTGTTGTACCAATACTGTGCTCAAAAATACTAGAAATTCCTCATGTGCAATTTGGCAAGGGGGATTTTTTATTTCATTTATTTAATTTAACATTTATTTTAGCAGGATAAATCTGACTGGACATTAGGTGCCCATTTTCAGCAGAGTTCTGGGGAGAAAAACTCTAAGTTACAATGTGAATACATAGGTTATTAAAGAGTGACAGTTGATTGCAATAACAGAAGCTGAGTAACAAATGACAGAATGCCAACATATAAGGCAGAAAACAGTTAAATGCAAAGCAATGTCATAGCACGGTCAGGTCACATACCTTACAGTAGTATAGTATACATGCTAAGTACATATTTACAGCACTACTATTGATATTATTGCACACAGGTGTTCGTGTAGAGTGTGCATCAAAAGTAGGTACCATATTTATATTTACAGAGTATTTAATGCACATAAGTGATGGTGTTAAGTGAGCATCAGAGGCCTTGGGGGTAGGTTTCCTATAGTGGGGTGAGGATCCAGGTGGGGGTCATTGCAGTTGCAAATAGGGTTAGCATAAAGGTGTGATTTAAGGAGGTCTTTAGCCTGAGGTTGGGAGGGAGGGTGATCCATGCTTCAGCAACCTCATAGTAGAACAGGGCTTCTCCAGAGCTGTTCTTGCATGGATTGACTTCAATCATGGATTTGTTACTGGATCATAGTCCTGTTGGAGTTGTGGAAATTTAACATGTCAGCTACGGCAGGGATTCTGTCTGGGTGGTAAAGAATTTGATGATAGCTTTGTAAATTTAGAATTCTAACCAGTGTAGTTTAAGTAAGAATTGGCAGTGGTGGGAGAGAGATTTAGCATTGGCTGTGAACCTAGCTATTTTATTGCAGCATATGGAGAATTTGGTCAAGTCAGTTTTATTAATGTTGGTTAGAAAGTACAGTTGTGTACCTACCATAAATGTAGATGTTCAAGTGTATTCACTGTTGCAGTCATTACTCTTGGGTTATCCTGCTGGCAGGCTACCCGCAGTCGGCCAGAATTCCAAAGTCTAGGTCCGGTGTCAGTTGCTGTCACCTCTTCCCCGACATCAGTGTGCCAGGGGTATAAAAGATGCAGCCGACGCCATTTTCTTCAGTTTTTCTTGCCCCAGATGTCAAGTGCCCCCAAATTGGTAGGCTGAAAAAATATGCCAATAAAAATGCATGCACAAAATAACATTTCCTTCATCTACAAGCAAATACACCAAAAAGGTTGTATAGAATAGAGAAGTACAGATAAGACCCAGCAAAAGAAAGGGGGGATGGTGGGTGGGTAACCTGGACTGCAACAGTGAATACACTCGACCATCTACATTTATGGTAGGTACACAACTGTACTATGTTCATCGTGTTTCACTGTTGCAGTCATTACTCTTGGGTTGAATCCCAAAGCTAAGGATGGGTGGCTAGGCTAAATAGGATTAGTAGAGGCTATGAGGCCCTGCAGAACTGCAGTGGCAAAACCTGCTCTGGACTTAGAGTAAAGAGGTAAGTGGTAGTGCTTTGTGAAGGTGTGCATTGAACTCCAAGTTGCAGCCTCTAAGATATCTTTGGTTGGTACTCCTCTGAGGAAGGCTGCTGAAGTGGCTGCTGCTCTGGTGGAATGACGCCTAATGCCCTTAGGCACTGATTTGCCATGTAGAAAATAGCAGAAACTGATGCAATGGCCTATCCATTTAGAAATAGTCTGTTTTGAGATAGCCTCTCCTTGTGATCCTGCAGCATATGACCCTAAAAGTTGCTCAGTCTTTCTGAAAGCTTTAGTTCTGTCCAAGTAGAAGCGCAACTGCCTGTGTATGTCCAAAGAATGCAGAATTTTCTCACCCTTGTTCTGTGCATTTGGATAAAAGGTAGGCAAGTGAATGGTTTTGGTTGAGGGCCACACTGGACACCACCTTAGGGATAAATGTAGGGTTTGTCCTCAGAGAAACCCTGTCTGGGTAAAAAATGATGAAAGATTCCACAGCCATGAGTGCTTGTAACTCCGAGACTCGCCTTGCAGAGGTTATTGCTAGGAGCAGAGCTGTTTTCCAGGATAAGAATTTTATATCTGCTGTTGATGCTGGCTCGAAAGGAAGCAGTGTGAGTTTTTCCAAAACATAATTGAGGTCCGAGGCCGGAATTAGTGCTCTCCTTGGAGGCCTAATGTTTTTGGCCCCTTTGAGGTACTGCCTTATTAAAGGATGAGAAAAGATAGGTGGTTCCGTATTGTAATGGGCTGAAATGGCAGAGGCATGAGAAAGAAAGGCCTTTGTTCAGCATCTCAGTTAGGTATTGTAAAATCTGAGGGATATTTGGTACAACCGTGTCAATGCCTTGTTCCAAGTACAGAATCTCTTCCATTTTTCTGCATAAGATTTTCTGGTACTGGGCCTCCTGGCCTCCAAGATAACATCCATAACAGCTTTTGAAAGAGGAGTGTTCTGAATGGCTACATTATCCGCCATGCTGCCAGATTTAAGGTCCTGAGTTGGCTGTGCAGGATCTGATTGTTTTGTTGGGTCAGCAAGGGAGAAGTCTGAGGCAATATCCATGCTGGACCGTGAGACAAGCTCTTTAGGATTGGGTACCAGTGCTGGCGTAACCAGTCTGGTGCAATCAGTATCATTTTTGCTTCTCTTGTCTGACCTTTAGGAGTACCCTGGGAAGAAGATGCAGTGGGGGAAAAGCATATACTATTAGATTTTTCCAGCTGTAGGATAGGCAAATAGATCTATGTCTGGGCATCCCCATTTCCTTATTATCATGCTGAAGACTTATGGATCCAGTTTCCATTTGTGGGGATCCATGAGGTTTCTGCTTAGTTCTTCTGCCAGAGTATTTGTTTTTCCTGGCAAGAATTGTGCTTGCTGGTGAACTTGAAAAGCCAATGCTGTGTCCCATAAGGTCACTGCTCGTCTGCAGAGGGGGTAGGAATGTGTACCTCCCTGCTTGTTTATGTACCACATGACCGTAGTGCGTCTGTCTATCAGTAACTGTCCTGGATGAAGCAGGTCCTTGAAAGCTGTCAGGGCATTTTGAACAGCTAGCATCTCTTTTGTATTGATGTGAAGATGCATCTGGTTTGCAGGCCATGTGCCCTGAATACATTTTCCCTGCCATATGGGCCCCCCAGGCATAATCTGATGCATCCGTTGTCAGTGTCTGTCTGGCTGTGGGTAAACTGAATAGCAGACCCTTGTTGTGGTGACAGGCTTCTGCCCACCATCGAAACTCCTGTTGCAGGCAGAGAATGAGTGAAATTACTGTCTCCAGGCTGTGGCAATGCTGAGTCCAAACACTTTTTAGATACCATTGTAGTTTCCTCATATGCAGTCTGGCATTTGGAATTAGTAGAATGCAGGATGCCATGAAACCCAAGGCCTGCAGGATTTTCCTTGCAGATAAGTGGGGTTTTGTTGCCAATTTCTTGAAGTAAGTAGTCAGTTGCTTTTGTCTGGCATGAGATAAGCCATCTGAGCAGTTGTATTTAAGCTTGCACCCAGGAATATTCTCTTGAGAGGGCACTAGTTTTGATTTCTTTTCGTTTACTGTGTACCCTAGGCCAATTAGTAATCTTTTTACAAACACCAGATGCTTTAGAAGAATGTCTTTGTTCTCTGCTTGAATTAGGCAGTTGTCCAACTAGGGATATATTTGAATTCCTTTTTGTCTGCAAAACGCAATTACTGGTGCAAGGCATTTTGTGAAGACCCTGGGAGCAGTGGATAAGCCAAAGGGCAGTGCAGAGAATTGGTAATGCATTGAGCCAGCTATGAATCTGAGGCATCTTCTGCAAGATTGTCTGGGACATGCAGGTATGCCTCTTTTAGGTCCAAAGTTACGAGCCAAGCCTTCTTGCCCAGCATGGGCAGTACTTGCTGTAGAGTCAACATCTTGAATTTTGGAACTTCCAGAAACGTATTTAGTATAGACAGGTCCAGTATTGGTCTCCAGGTTTTGTCCTTTCTGGGTACTAGGAAAAGTCTGGAGTAAAATCCTTGCCCCTGCTCTTGTTGTGGTACTTGCTGAATGGCCCTCATGTCCATGAGGGCTGTAATTTGTTTTTGTGCCTCTGCCCATTGATTGTGTGGCAGGTCTGGCATACCTTTTGACCTTGGTAGAGTGTGAAAATGGAACCTGTAGCCTTGGGACACTATGTTCAGGACCCATTTGTCTTGGGTAACCATTTGCCAATTTGATGAAAAAAGTGCTAGTTTTCCCCCTAAGGGGGCTGCCAAAAGAAAAGTGCTTGGATCTGGTAGAGGAAAGTCATTGGGACTGTTTCCTGTAAGGTTGTGATTTGTCTTCTCCACTTTTGGAGGTAGGAGCACCCCATTGTTTAGGCCTGTATGAGCCTTGGGGCTGAGACCTGCTTCTGGGATGCCTGTATCTGCCTCTTTGTGGTCTGTCTGACACTGGAAAGGCCCAATTTTTAGAAGGCCAGTTCCTGCTAAACCTGGGTGGCTGTGCCTGTAAGAAATCCTTGACTGTCTGCATGGATTTTGCTTTATCCTCCACTTTTTTCAGCACCTCTGCTGCTTTAGTACCAAAGTGTCATGCTGTAATGGTGCATCTAATAATTTTGCTTTAACATGGTCAGGCAGATTCTGTTCCTTTAACCAAGCATGCCTTCTAATCAAAGAACCTGTAACTGGGGCCCTGCAAGAGGCCTCCAGTGAATCATAACATTGCAAAGTATGCTTTCCCACTTGTTCAGCTGCATTGTTCTCACAACACATCATTTGTCAACAATTTCTGTTTAAGCAATGACAAAATATTGCTGCTGATATTTAGCATGAAACTGACACAATTTAAAGCCCCTTATAGCCAGAGTAGCAGAAGTGTAGAGTCAGGGGACAGGCCGGACTCTGAAAATACATCTACAATGTCTAGAACAGATGGAATAGCAAGGGGTCTATGCTGAGGAAATAGCAGAAAGTCTCCGAACCTTTTCTTAGATTCAGAATAATCTTGGCTCTCCCAGTGGAAATGCTACCTCATGGTATGCAGGGTTTCCACAAAAGAATAATCCTCAGGAGGAGAGGCTGAAGGAATGGATTCTTCAGCATCAGAATCCTCATAGGGAAGCATGGAGTAATCCTGTTCAAGAGGAATTAGAGGAAATAGAAACCTGATCAGAAGAATCATACTCTTGTCTCTTGCCTAGGCCTCTTATCAGGAGGGGGATGAGAGCCCCTGATCAAAGTAATTAGATCTTCGGCCATTTTGAGCATCTGTTTTTTAGGCATTGAAGTCTGAGTAGGAGAATGCTGTACTTGTTTCTTTGTCTTTAGAGCTGCTTTAGTCTGTCTTTGAAGCGGAAGATGGCTTAATATATAGTTGTGTAGGCCTGAAGACACCCTCAGAAGCCGATGCCTGCTCAGTGGCTTCGGACCCATCTGAGGGAATGATTTCCGAGTATCCAATACCTTGAGTATCCAGAGGCCCAGTCGGCTCCACGTAGGAGTCGGAAGCAGCCTGTGGCTCTGAGGTAGCTGGCGCCAGGGGCTGCGAAAGCGCCTCACTGAGAACCGGTGAACCGGCGACTGGCCTAGCAGAGGCCTCATTGTCAGTTTTGGACCTCGGATGCCTATCCTTTTCCTTGTCCTTGCATTTTTTGTAAACTCCGGTTGTCGGCTGGTCTGACGGCATTATATAATTAAATCTTCGGCCAAAGTAATGAAATGCAAAATCGAACAGACGCTTGATAGTATGTTGGTTAAATCTAGCACAAAACCGACAGCTAGCAACGTTGTGATCAGGGCCTAGGCAAGGAATACAGTAAGAGCGAAAATCCTTATGAGGTATTTGCTTCCCACAAGAAATGCAACTGTTAACTTTTTCTGACATCGGTCTGGAGCAAGAAAAAAGTTTCCCCAATGGGGTACTTAGCTTTAATGAAGACTTCGGTTCTGAAATTTGGATTTGAAAATCTCAGGAGTCGGCCGACTGGCACTTGCAAACTGCTTTTGCTTCAGGCACCACGCGGCAAGAAAGACTGAAGAAAATGGCGTCTGCTGCATATTTTATACCCCTGGCGCACTGATGTCAGGGAAGAGGCGACAGCAACAGACGCCGGACCTAGACATTGGAATTCTGGCAGACTACGGGTAGCCTGCCAGCAGGATAACCCAACAGTAATAACTGCAACAGTGAAACACGATGAACATCTGGAGAGTGATAAAGTAATGATAGGAGATGAGTTCTAGCTATGGTAGTTCTAGACTCTGGGGATCATGGGAATTGTGGAAGCCATGAACCCCAGGAGGTGAAAAAACTACCTGGCAGTCAGGGATTGTGGGAGCAAAGATCCTAGAAGTAGAAAGTGAGGGGACAGGACCTTTTCTGGGGGTAAGGAAGCTATCATCCTGTTTGACTGGATCCTGAAACCCAGAAAGATGTGATCTTGAGAAAGGACCAGAGAACATTTCTGGTAATTTACTGAGAATCCTAGACTAACAGTAACACTGTGAAGGAGAGATTCTCCTGGAGAAAGTTATCTAGATAAGGAAAAATTGGTATGCCCTGCAGCCTGCAAAAAGCTATGACAGGAGCCAAGCAGTTTATTAACACAGTCAGGGCCATGGACAAACCCAAGGACAAGACACAGAATTGAAAATGTGAAGCAAAGGGAATGAATTTCCTGAATCACAGATGCATGAGAATATGAAGGGGATCCTTGATGTCCAGTGACACCATGAATGCCTGAGGAAGGATGAGAGGGACAAGGGCAGGTAAGGTTAATAAACGAAAGGTGGAAACTTTTAGAAAGGGTATTTAGATGGGAGAGGTCATACCAGGAACACCCTGGAGTAGAACGCTTTTCCTACTTGGGAGGGGGGCACCACCTGAATAGTGCCCTGACAAGAGGTTCAAAATGATTTGGGGAAAAAGTTCTAGCTGTTATGGAGATTGTGGACTATCCCTAAAAGAGGGCGGAGTATTCCACACCATAAAGTATCTGTGTAGAAGGATGGAAAGGACCCAAAAGTCCTAAGTTACCGGTTTCCAAGCAGGGACAAATAGAGGCGAAGGGACAGAGATGATGATGGCTTGGTAGACGGGTAGTCGCAGACTACCTGGCTTAGCCTGAAAGGGCTGTTTCTGTGTGGGAGCAGAGGAGGTAGATTGGCCTAAAAGAAAGACTTTCTAACAAAGATGGTCTTGGCAGGACAGTTTCTCTGGAACCTGGACACTGGTGAGACAAAGATATGCTTTAGGTCTTGCAGCTCTTTGCCCTTCTCCTGAAAAGATTTGAAAAGTTCTGCAGCTGATGTACCAAACAAGGCCTTGTTGTCCGGGGGGGAGGGGGGGGGCATCCATGATATTTGCCTTAATGTCATCAGGCAAAGGTTGGAGATGCAGACGCTCTAGCTGATGCCTCCACATCATAACTACACTTTATGGAATGCCATGTAACCTGAGTGGATGAGTTAAGGAAGGAGGAAAGCTTAGCCTTAGTGGGAGAGTCAAGAAACTCAGATGATAGTTTGCTAGTATCTGAAAGAAGAGCCAAAGAATACATGGCCATATGGGTCTGATAGTCAATGGCCCTTGAAGGCCAGAGTAGCTTAGGTAAAAACCTTTTCTACTATTCTCTCCATGACCTTGCTCTCCTTAACTGAGGGGAGCAGGGAAGTGGAAGGTAGCATCTTGGATGCTTTGTCTGCAGAAACTGAAATGGTAGCAGGATATGCAGAGGAACATTTGAATAGGAATTTGGAGTCCTCTGGCACTTTATAAAATATATCTGGCCTTTTGTGTGCTGGAGGTTGAGTAACTGGGCACTTGGAAGCAGCAGCAAAGGCATCAAGGAATGCTGGCAGGACTGGAGGAGTATAGCAGATGGGTAAGGGGAGTCCATCTGTAGCACTTGACAGTACCTTTTTTTGCATGTCTGACACCTGACAACAATCCCACTTGAGAAACTCCCTCATCTTAAAAATAGCTTCCCCAAATGAGAGATTCCCCCCACCCCTCGGGAATCAGTGCCATTAAATTCCTCTTCTGGGGAAGCATACCCCAAAGGGGAAGAAATTTGGGCTGAGTAAGCCAAAGAATCATCTCCTAAGGATTCCTCATCACCTGAGGAAAACTCCTCAGAAGTTCTCTCTGAAGGGTGGATGAAGGAATGGAAGGAGAAAGGGAGTTGATGACTGGCTCAAAGCCATGAAGGTGTTGAACAGGCCTTGGGAGAAGGCCTGCCAATATGCAGGCTGTTCCTGTGGGGCTGAAGAAACATGTTTAGTGTTCATATTCTTCTATTTGGGAGTCTCCATATGGTGGAAAGTGGATGGGCCAGATGGCTGCCTACAGTCCACAATGTCAGTTGGGATACTCACGCAAGAGCAGCTGAGTAAAACCACATGGGCCTTCAGAAACAATGAGCTGTAGATCCACCCCCCCCCCCCAACACCCAAGTTGGATGCTGCAATTCCCTTGAGGACGTGCTGGTAGGGTCTTTTATGGCCTCCACACTGGTACTCAAAGGAGAATCTACAGACTCTAGAATGGTCTCCGTGCCAACATCGGCCTCGGGAGAAATGAGAGGAACAGAGGAAGCAGCAGGTAAATCAGGTCTAGGCTTCTTGGTTTTCTCAACTTGCGTCTAGGTTTAACAGCCAGATGCAGCTTCCATATTACACGCAATATGTTTAAAATACTGATTTTCAAGATACAGATTGAGAGAAGTTAAGCAACTACATAGGGTCTTGGGTACAAAGATAGCACAGACAGTATGGTCATGAACCAGACCTAGGCAAAATAAACAAAGGTTGTGAGAGTCCTTATGTAAAATCTGCCTTCCACATTGACACTTGCCCTTCCTAGCTGACATGTAATCAAAGCAGTATACAGTAGCCAAAAACTGCAATGAAAAAAAACCCTAGTTGGGTACTTATCTGAACCAATGTTCACAACTTGTTTGACGAGTGATAACCGGCGCCGACAATCACACAGGTGGCAGAAAAGTTTGGGGTCTGGCAAGTGCTGACATCCGTTTTATACCAAACATCACTTTACGACAGACTTACATTTTGGATACTGTGCAACATCGAACGTACCTCACAGTAGCATTAGACTTTTGTATAGTGGCCTGACATACGAAGCAGCCACAGGCGGACTAGCTAATGTTATGAATACTGCAGCATATGAATAGAAAAGCATAACATAAAAGCTCGATCTGTTGGGTGAATCTTAACACATTCTTGGCTGATTCTATCATAATGAAAAAATATTTATCTGCTTAGAATGGTTAGGCAGACAGACAGTGATAGCCGGCACCAGAGCGCATGCGGACTCGAGACATGGCGCCAGAGCGCGCGCGGGCTCAAGCAAGAGCGGGCACCAGTGAGAGCACACTCAAGCAAGAGCGGGCGCCAGTGAGAGCACGCTCAAGCAAGAGCGGGCGCCAGTGAGAGCACGCTCAAGCAAGAGCGGGCGCCACTGAGAGCACGCTCAAGCAAGAGCGGGCGCCACTGAGAGCACGCTCAAGCAAGAGCGGGCGCCACAGAGCACGCTCAAGCAAGAGCGGGCGCCACTGAGAGCACGCTCAAGCAAGAGAGGGTGCCAGTGAGAGCACGCTCAAGCAAGAGAGGGCGCCAGTGAGAGCACACTCAAGCAAGAGCGGGCGCCAGTGAGAGCACGCTCAAGCAAGAGCGGGCACCAGTGAGAGCACGCTCAAGCAAGAGCGGGCGCCACTGAGAGCACGCTCAAGCAAGAGCGGGCGCCACTGAGAGCACGCTCAAGCAAGAGAGGGTGCCACTGAGAGCACGCTCAAGCAAGAGAGGGTGCCAGTGAAAGCACGCTCAAGCAAGAGAGGGTGCCAGTGAAAGCACGCTCAAGCAAGAGAGGGTGCCAGTGAGAGCACGCTCAAGCAAGAGAGGGTGCCAGTGACAGCACGCTCAAGCAAGAGAGGGCGCCAGTGACAGCACGCTCAAACAAGAGCGGGCGCCAGTGACAGCACGCTCAAACAAGAGCGGGCACCAGTGACAGCACGCTCAAGCAAGAGTAGGCGCAAGAGCACGTGCCAGTGAGGGAGTACTCAAGCAAGAGCATGCACCAGAGACAGAGTGAGAAAGAGCATGCCAGTGGGAAACCATGAGAGAGAAAGCCAGAGAGAGGGAGAAAGTGTGCGAGCCAGAGAGAAATCACAAGAGAACACTAGCTTGAGCCAGCATGAGTGTGCAGAACAGTGTGAGAAAGAGCGCAAGTGTAGAAGAGTGCAAGCGCAAGCACGCTAGTGCAAGAGTGCAAGAAAGACTGCTAAAGCGCAAGTGCAAAAGAGAGAGCAAGAAAGAGTGACTGCAAAGAGTGCAAACAAGAGCTTAGAAGCAACCAAGAGCTGGAGAGTGCAAACAGTGCGAGCAAGAGCAAGCAAGAGCTCGAGTGCAAGAGCACGCGAGCAACAGCACAAGAGTGTGCAAGACCAACAGCACAAGAGTAAGAGTGAGCACAAGAGCAAGAAACAGCGCCAGAGCGAGAAAGAGTATGAGCACCAAAGCAAACAAGACAGACAGCGAGACGGAACAAGACAGACAGCGAGACGGAACAAGACAGACAGCGAGACAGAACAAGACAGACAGCGAGACAGAACAAGACAGACAGCGAGACAGAACAAGACAGACAGCGAGACAGAACAAGACAGACAGCGAGACAGAACAAGACAGACAGCGAGACAGAACAAGACAGACAGCGAGACAGAACAAGACAGACAGCGAGACAGAGCACGAGGCGAGCAGCTGCGGCTGAGAGAGAAATGAGACAGAGACAGTGAAATAGAGACAGAGCAAACGAGACAAAGTGAGAAAGAAAATTACCCAACGCCTTCAATAAGCAAATTAATCACCACAGTACAACAGAAACTAATGGCAAGCAAAGTCTGAAAATGGGGAATAACAGACCACTGCAATTCAGAGGGGGCTTGGCTAGTTTGTTTGTGTCTTTCGGCTTCTCCCGGTTAGGGGTCGCCACAGCGGAAACTTCGGTCCGCTAATGACTGGCAGTTGATTTTTACGTACTGGCTTGCCAGTCCTGACTCACAACCTTCAACGAAGGTACACCCATTCACGCATGTCTCCACGCAGTAGACGCTCTAGCTGAGAATTGAACCGGACAGCGTCTTACTGTGAGGCAACAACGCAACCTCAGCACCACCACCATGGGTATAGGGGGCTTGGCTAGTGCAATAAACAAATCTCTTACTACAAAATTACAGAACTTGGTGCAAAACTAGAGTCCTACACCTACAACAAAATACATTTAATTTAGTAACAGCAGAATGCCACATGGCCCATACATATGCATAGAGAGAAAAAGATAGACTGAGCCAAGATAAATACTACTTTAGTAGAACCTCGTGTGTGCGCGCGTGAGCATGTGCCCTAGACGACACCACCTCACTGCATGTTTGAAGCGGTTAAACCCTGACGTTACAACAGAAATAAAACAAAGTTACATCTGGTGGTTTAATCTTGACACATCATTTTTCATTACGACAGAACCAGCAAAGATTTATCTGATTAGAAAGGTGAGGCAGACAGAGGGGGGAGAGGGACAAAGAGAGGGGAGGGGGACAGAGAGGGGAGGGGAAGGACAAAGAGGGGGGAGGGACAGAGAGAGGGAGGGAGAGGGACAGAGAGAGGGAGGGAGAGGGACAGAGAGGGAGGGAGAGGGACAGAGAGAGGGAGAGAGAGGGAGGGAGAGGGAGGGAGGGAGGGAGGGAGAGAGGGAGGGAGAGAGGGAGGGAGAGAGGGAGGGAGGGAGGGAGAGGGAGGGAGAGAGAGGAGAGAGGGAGAGAGGGAGGGAGAGAGGGAGGGAGAGGAGGGAGAGGGAGGAGAGAGGGAGGAGAGGGAGGGAGATAGGGAGGAGAGGGAGAGAGATAGGGAGGAGAGGGAGAGAGATAGGGAGGAGAGGGAGAGAGAGAGGGAGGGAGGAGAGGGGGAGAGAGAGAGGAGGGAGAGGGAGAGAGAGGGAGGGAGGAGAGGGACAGAGAGAGGGAGGGAGGAGAGGGACAGAGAGGGAGGAGAGGGACAGAGAGGGGGGAGAGAGAGAGAGAGGGAGGGAGAGGGACAGAGAGAGGGAGGGAGGGACAGAGAGAGGGAGGGAGAGGGACAGAGAGAGGGAGGGAGAGGGACAGAGAGAGGGAGGGAGAGAGAGGGAGGGAGAGGGACAGAGAGAGGGGAGAGGGACAGAGAGGGAGAGGGAGGGAGAGAGGGAGGGAGAGGGAGAGGGAGGGAGAGGGAGGGAGAGGGAGGGAGAGAGAGGGAGGGAGAGAGGAGGGAGGGAGGGAGAGAGGGAGAGGAGAGAGGGAGAGAGAGGAAGAGAGGGAGAGAGAGAGAGAGAGGGAGGGAGGGAGAGGGAGAGGAGAGAGAGGGAGGGAGAGGGAGAGGGAGGGAGAGAGAGAGAGGGAGGGAGAGGGACAGAGAGAGAGGGTGGGAGAGGGACAGAGAGAGAGGGTGGGAGAGGGACAGAGAGAGAGAGGGAGGGAGATGGACAGAGGGAGAGAGAGAGGGACAGAGGGAGAGAGAGAGAGAGGGACAGAGAGGGAGGGAGAGAGAGGGACAGAGAGGGGGAGAGAGAGAGAGGGGGAGAGAGAGAGAGGGACAGAGAGGGAGAGAGAGAGGGACAGGGAGGGAGAGAGAGAGGGACAGGGAGGGAGAGAGAGAGAGGGACAGGGAGGGAGAGAGAGAGGGACAGGGAGGAGAGAGAGAGAGGGACAGGGAGGGAGAGAGAGAGAGGACAGGGAGGGAGAGAGAGAGGGACAGGGAGGGAGAGGGACAGGGAGGGAGAGGGGAGAGGGACAGGGAGGGAGAGGGGAGAGGGGAGAGAGAGGGACAGAGAGAGAGGGAGGCAGAGGGACAGAGAGAGAGGGAGGGAGAGGGACAGAGAGAGAGAGGACAGAGGGAGGGACAGAGGCAGGGAGAGGGAGGGACAGAGGAAGAGAGGGAGGGACAGAGGGACAGAGAGAGGAGGGAGGCAGAGGGACAGAGAGAGGGAGAGGGAGGCAGAGGGACAGAGAGAGGGAGGGAGAGGGAGGCAGAGGGACAGAGAGAGGGAGGGAGGCAGAGGGAGAGAGAAAGGGAGGGAGGCAGGAGGGGACAGAGAGAGAGGGACGCAGAGGGACAGAGAGAGAGAGACGCAGAGGGACAGAGAGAGAGGGACGCAGAGGGACAGAGAGAGAGAGGGAGGCAGAGGGACAGAGAGAGGGAGGGAGGCAGAGGGACAGAGAGAGGGAGGGAGGCAGAGGGACAGAGAGAGGGAGGGAGGCAGAGGCAGAGAGAGAGAGGGAGGGAGGCAGAGGGAGAGAGAGAGGGAGGGAGGCAGAGGGACAGAGAGAGGGAGGGAGGCAGAGGGACAGAGAGAGGGAGGGAGGCAGAGAGAGAGGGAGGGAGGGACAGAGAGAGAGGGAGGGAGGGACAGAGAGAGGGAGGGACAGCGAGAGAGAGGGAGGGACAGAGAGAGAGAGGGAGGGACAGAGAGAGAGAGGGAGGGACAGAGAGAGAGGGAGGGAGGGACAGAGAGAGAGGGAGGGGGAGAGGGACAGAGAGAGGGAGGGAGAGGGACAGAGAGAGGGAGGGAGGGAGAGGGACAGAGAGAGAGAGGGAGGGAAGGGACAGAGAGAGAGAGGGAGGGAGAGGGACAGAGAGAGAGGGAGGGAGGGAGAGGGACACAGAGAGAGGGACACAGAGAGAGGGACACAGAGAGAGGGACACAGAGAGAGGGACACAGAGAGAGGGACACAGAGAGAGGGACACAGAGAGAGGGACACAGAGAGAGAGAGGGACACAGAGAGAGGGAGGGAGAGGGACACAGAGAGAGGGAGGGAGAGGGACACAGAGAGAGGGAGGGAGAGGGACACAGAGAGAGGGAGGGAGAGGGACACAGAGAGAGAGGGAGGGACACAGAGAGAGGGAGGGAGGGACACAGAGAGAGGGAGGGACACAGAGAGAGGGAGGGACACAGAGAGAGGGAGAGAGAGGGACACAGAGAGAGGGAGGGAGAGGGACACAGAGAGAGGGAGGGAGAGGGACACAGAGAGAGGGAGGGAGAGGGACACAGAGAGAGGGAGGGGGGACACAGAGAGAGGGAGGGACACAGAGAGAGGGAGGGACACAGAGAGAGGGAGGGAGAGGGACACAGAGAGAGGGAGGGAGAGGGACACAGAGAGAGGGAGGGAGAGGGACACAGAGAGGGAGGGAGAGGGAGAGACACTGCCCGTGACACAGTGTGGTGAGTGAAAGCTATCCTCATTTGCCTCTTCTAATGTTTTCATACCTCTATACAATGACATGCTGCTATCCCTGTAGCATAAACCATCTTCATCTTGGTCATTATGGCTACATCTGATCCATAAAGATTTGCCAATTACGAAATGTCTTAGAATATTCTTGCATCTGTAAATATGTACGTGTGTGTGCACGCGCGCATTTATAAAAACATCATATATAGACACACACGATAAAAAGTGTAAACACCCTTGTTAAAATGCCAGGTTTTTATGATAAAAAAATGAGACCACAATAAATCATTTCAAAACTTTTCCCACCTTTTATGTGACCTATAACCTGTACAATTCAATTGAAAAACAAATCTTTTAGGAGAAAAATATAAAAACTAAAAATATACAATAAGCTGGTTGCATAAGTGTGCACACCCTTAAACTAATAGTTTGTTAAAGCACCTTTTGATTTAATTACAACATTCAGCCTTCTTGGGTACCCACTTGCCATCAATTAAAGAGTCTGATTAACCCCAAATAAAGATGTTCTTCATCTCACATTGCTGCAGTCCTTACATATGGGTAGTCCGCTGTCCTCAGTCGGCCCGAATACCAAAGTATTAGGCTGACGTCGGTCAAGGCGCTTAAAACTGACATCAGGACGTCAGGGTACTAAAGCGCATGACCAACGTCATTTCCTCAGTCTTTTTTGCAGCATGGTCCGATGCAGAAGCAGCGTTGCAAGTGCCGTTCGGCGTTCTGAAATTTTTCGAATTCGGAGTTTCAGACCGAATCAAAGTTGGCTAAGTACCCCGTTGGGGAATATTTTGTTTTTTTCTTGCCTCAGTGTTTTACCGGATGTCAGAAAAAGTGAATAACTGTATTTCTTGTGGGAAACAGATACCGCATAGGGATTATCATTCTTTGTGTATTCCTTGTTTGGGGCCTGAGCACGACGTTGTTGGGTGTCGCTTTTGTGCTAGGTTCAATAAACGCACTATTAAGCGAAGGTTAGATTGTGCTAGGCTGGTCTTTGGGAAGCGGTGCAATTATAATATGCCGTCGGATTCTCCGGCGCCCGCTTCTGCGAAGAAGCGCAAAGACAAAGCAGTAAAACCCAGGCAAGATGAGTCGTCCGTTCCTTAGAGGCTTCAGTGGAACCGGTGGTTCCAACGGAGACTTCTCTGGAGTCTCAGGGGGAGACTTTGATTTTGCAGGAGGTGGTCTCTCAGGAGGCAGGTCAGGCTGAAGGGGCTTCTCAAGTTACTGTACTCCCCTCCCTTCCTAGGGTGGTTAGGCCTTCTCCTTCTGTTTCCAAGGCTTCTCCCAGAGGCAGGCCAGTTTTAGCTTCTGTTGGTGTCACTCCTAGTTCAGCAGGGTCTGTGCCTAAGAAGCACATGCTTAAAATGGCAGAAGATTTGATTACTCTGATTAGAGGTTCTTTGCCCCTCCTGATAAGAGGCCTAGGGTGGAGCCAGAGTTGGGAAGTTTTGAGCAGGCTTGGATGTTTCAGAGTCTTCAGCTGAAGACTTGCAGGAGTACTCTCCTTATTCTGATGCAGATGATTCCACTCCTTCTGCTTCTCCTCCAGAGGATTTTTCTTTTCAGAGACACTTCATTCTATGAGGAACATTTTAAGTGGGAAGGTCAGGACTTCTCTGATTCTAGGAAAAGGCTTAGGGAGTTTTTACTGTTACCCCAGCATAGGCCCTTGGCTATACCCCCTGTTCTGGATGTTGTGGAAGATGTGTTTGCAGAGGCTTCACTTAATCCTGATTCTCTGCCTCCTGCTCCTGTTAAACCCGATAGGTATTACAGGGTGCCTGAGGCTCATAAATATCTTTATAAGAGTCCTAGGGCGGACCCAGAAACTATTAGTCAGGGACCTAAGGGTGTCAAGGCCTCTGTTGTAAAAAATCCGGTTCCTCTAGATAAAGAAGCCAGAGCTTTGGATAGATGGGGAAAGAAGGTCTACACATCTTCTACCTTAGCTATGAGGGCTTTGAATTGCCAGTTTCATATGTTGAAATATCAAAACTTTCTTCTTTCTCAATTGAAGTCTAAGGTGGATGCTCTGGCGGAAGGCATTGAGTGTAAAGAATTACAAGATTTGGTGCATGTCTCTGAACAGGTGGGTAAGCATTCATTACAGTGTGGTTTTGATGCTGTGCAGGCCTCGTCTAGGGTGGCTGCCACTGGCTCAGTTCTTCGCAGGCACGCCTGGCTGAAGGATCAGAATTTATCTGACCATGTTAAGACAAGGATTTTGGATGCTCCTTTGCAGTCGGATGTGTTGTTTGGTTCACCTGTGGAGTCAGTCTTGAAGAAAATGGAAGACAAGGCTAAGTCTATGCAGGCTGTTAAAGATTTTTTGCAAGTTCAGCCTCCGAAGTTTAGTAGGAATTGGCCTGCTAAGGGGTGGACGTATCCTTCTTATGATTCTCAGTCTAGGGGTAGATCTAGACGTGGTAGGGGCAGAGCTCAAAGTTCTTTCAGGCCTAGAACAGGGAGTTCACCTGCACAATCTTCGGGTGAGGGCAGGGGCCAGTCCTTTCGTAAACAGGCCCAATGACCTACTTTTTCAGCTGCCAGATCCTTCTTACCTGGCAGCACCTTTGGGAGGAAGGTTGGCACTCAAGGAAAATTGGATGTTGATTACTCAAGACAAATGGGTATTGGATATCATACACCAGGGTTACAAGTTTTATTTCCATACCTTGCCTCCTTTCAAAGGCATGCCGGACGTTCCTCCTCAGCAAAGACTAGAGGCTCGCAAACAAATTTCTCTACTACTTCAAATAGGGGCCATACAACCGGTCCCTCTGCCAGAAGTGGGCCTAGGATTTTATTCTCGCCTGTTTCTAGTACCAAAGAAAGGAAACACGTGGAGACCAATTTTGGATTTATCTATCCTCAACACATATCTGGACATTCCCAAGTTCAAAATGTTGATGTTACAACAGCTTTTACCTCTGCTGGGCAAAGATCACTGGATGGTGACTCTGGATCTCAAGGAGGCTTACCTTCATGTTCCTATCAGGCCCAGTTGCAGGAAGTATCTGCGTTTTGGGCTGGGACTTCACATTATCAGTTCTCTGCATTGCCCTTTGGCTTATCTACTGCCCAGAGTGTTCACGAAGGTTCTGGCTCCAGTGGTAGCTTTCTTCAGGCTAAGAGGAATACAGATCTATCCTTATTTGGACGATTGCCTGATTCTGGCCCAAGAAAAGGACAAACTTCTTCATCATTTACAGTATGTGATGGCAGTGTTAAGATGCCTGGGGTATTCTGTGAATGAAATAAAGTCCAGTCTAGTACCCTCTCAGGACATGTGCTTTCTGGGTGTGAGACTGAATACAGCATCCCAGATGGCCTTTTTGACCCCGGACAAACAAAAGAATCTCTTTACTTCCACCAGTTGTCTCGTCAGTCCAGGCTGACTGCAAGGACAGTCCTTCAAGCCTTGGGGTTCATGGCATCTTGTATTCTGGTACTTCCCAATGCCAAACTGCATATGAGGAAGCTACAATGGTATCTCAAGAATGTATGGACACAGCACTGCCAAGATTTGGACACTGTCATTCAGATAATACCTTGCATTCAAAAGGAATTTTTGTGGTGGGCTCAGGAATGTCACCTAAACAAGGGACTCTCTGTGACCCGCCAGAGGCGAGTCAGATTTTAACGACAGATGCCTCAGACAAAGCTTGGGGAGCTCATCTAAATGGAAAATGGGTACAAGACACGTGGTCTGCCAGACTTCAACATCTACATATCAACTTGAAGGAGATGTTAGCAGTCCAATTTGCATTGATAGCTTTCAAGGATTTACTTCTTCCAGGGCAGGTGTTGATTCAAACAGACAACACAACTGTCATGTGGTACATCAACAAGCAAGCCGGAACGCATTCTTATCCTCTATGCAGACAAGCAATGATTTTGTGGGAGACTGCTCTCAGTTTACAGCTAAATCTTCAGGCAAGGTTTCTGCCAGGAGCACAGAACTCCTTAGCAGATGTGTTGAGCAGACAAATTATGGATCCCCACGAGTGGAAATTGGATCCTCATGTATTTCACAGATTGACAGTGTTATGGGGAACTCCAGACATAGATCTGTTCGCTTCTCCACTAAATTACCAGCTGCCAAAGTTTTGCACAAAAAGGTTTCATCCCACAGCTTGGAAAGTGGATGCTCTCTCATTCAATTGGAGCAATCTTCACGTGTATGCCTTTCCACCTCTGCCTCTCCTCCCAAAGGTACTGCTGAAGGTCAGACAGGACAAGCCAAACATAATTTTAATAGCTCCAGATTGGCCTCAACAGCACTGGTACCCATTACTGAGAAGTCTGGTACAGGAGCCTCCATGGCCTTTGCCTTCGTTTCCTCACCTGCTGTCTCAGGAGAACAGTCATTTACTCAATGTCAAACTTCATTCTCTACATCTGACAGCCTGGCATATTCTGTTTTAAACCCTGGAGGGTCTCAGCTTCCGCAACAAGTTTTGAATGTTATTTTGGAGGCCAGAAGGCCTAGTACAAGGAAAGTTTACGCAGATAAATGGAGGAGATTTTTATTTTGGAGTACAGCAAAGGACTTTGATGTTTCTAAATCTAATTTAAGTGTTGCGCTTCAATACCTTACTGAGTTACTGGACAAAGGTTTGTCCTTCTCCTCTATAAAGGTTCATGCTGCAGCAATTTCTGCTCACTATGACTGTGACCCACCATTATTTTCTCAGCCTTTGTTTAAGCAATTCCTTAGAGGGCAAAGAATATAAGACCCCACGTAGAGCTCCTACTCCTGCTTGGGATCTCAATTTTGTGTTGGAGAAACTCACTCTACAACCTTTTGAGCCTGCAGCATCGGCAGAGTTGAAATATTTATCATGGAAGACTGCTTTTTTGTTGGCCATTACCTCTGCGAGAGGGTTTCTGAATTACAGGCCCTTATGGCAGTTGAGCCTTTCTTAATTTTCCACAAGGATAGGGTGTCTTTTCGCACTAACCCTTCTTTTATGGCTAAAGTGGTTTCTAGTGTGGCTTTAAACCAAACTATTCATTTGCCTACTTTTTATGCAAACCCCCAAAATAAAGGGGAAAAGATTTTGCACACTTTGGATATACACAGACAGTTGCGATATTATTTGAGCAGAACTAAAGGGTTCAGGCAGTCTCAGCAGTTGTTTGTTTCTTTTGCTTTGGGTTCTCAGGGCAAACCTGTTTCAAAACAAACTATTTCTAAGTGGATTGCTTTCTGGTATTCCCATCATGGTAAGGAGATTCCAGCTGGGATTAGGCCTCATTCCACTAGGGCTACTGCCACTTCTACAGCTTTTAAGGGGTGGCTACTAAAGATATTTTGGAAGCAGCTACTTGGAGTTCAGTGCATACTTTCTCTAAGCATTACCACCTTCCACTTTACTCTAAATCTAGGGCTGGATTTGCCACTGCAATTTTACAGGGCATGTTGGCAGCTCCTAATGCTTTATAGTTTTGCCATCCTCCCTTACCTCTGCTTTGGGATTCTACCCATATGTAAGGACGGCAGCAATGTGAGATGAAGAACATAGTACAGTTTTGTACCTACCATAAATGTAGATGTTCGAAGATCCACATTGCTGCAGTCCAATTACCTCCCTCCTTCCCCTCTGTTGTTGAAGGTGGTGGTGTGGTTTGTGTTGTACATATTGTAAATATGGTTAGTGCACGGGTGGTTGGTTAGGTTTTGCTGGGTTTTGGCTTTGGCCTTTCTTGTTAGGGCCTTCTGACATCTGGGGCAAGAAAAGACTGAGGAAATGACGTCGGTCATGCGCTTTTGTACCCTGACGTCCTGATGTCAGTTTTAAGCGCCTTGACCGACGTCAGCCTAATACTTTGGTATTCGGGCCGACCAAGGACAGCGGACTACCCATATGTAAGGACTGCAGCAATGTGGATCTTCGAACATCTACATTTATGGTAGGTACAAAACTGTACTTTCAGTGGCCTGGTAGGATTTTCCTGACATTTACTCAGTTGCCTGCTACAGCAAAAGCCATGGTTCGCAGAGAGCTTACAAAGCAAAAGGGATCTCATTGTTGAATGCTATCAGTCAGAAGGGTACAAAAAATTTCCACAGCATTAAATATCATGGAACACAGTGAAGATGTTCATCAAAAAGTGGACAAAATATGGGACAACAGTGTGGGACAACAGTGACATTGCAAAGAACTGGACATCCTTTCTTGATGAAAAGACCAGACGAAAACTGGTCAGGGAGGCTGCCAAGACTTACAGCAACACTGAAAGGGCTGCAGGAATTTCTGGCAAGTACTGGTTGTGTACTACATGTGACAATCTTCCATATTTTCCACATGTCTGGGCTATGGGGTATGGTTGCAAGATAGAAGCCTCTTCTTACACAGAAAAACATCCAGGCCTGGAAAAAAATTGCAAAATAATGCATCAAGTCTCCCAAAAGCATGTGGGAAAATGCATTATGGTCTGAGACCAAGGTTGAACTTTTTGGGCACAATTCCAAAAGGTACGTTTGGCGCAAAAACACTTCGTATCACCAAAAGAGCACCTAAGAGCACCATTCCCTTGGTGGTGGTAATATCATGCGTTGGGGTTGCTTTTCTTGAGCTGGAACTGGAGCTTTAGTCAAAGTGGAGGGAATTATGAACAGTTCCAAATACCAGTCACTTTTGGTCCAAAACCTTCAGGCATCTGCTAGAAAGCTGAAGAGGAATTTCACCTTTTGACATGACAATGACCCCAAGCATACATCCAAATTAACAAAAGAATGGCTTCACCAGAAGAAAATTTAAGTTTTGGAATGCCCAGATCAAAATCCAATAGAAAATCTGTGGGGTGACCTGAACGAGAGCTGCGGAAAAGAGATGCCCTTGCAATCCGACAGATTTGGTGTGCTTTTGCAAGGAAGAGTCAGCAAATATTGCCAAGTCAAGATATGCCATGCTGATAAGACTCCTACCCAAGAAGACTGAATGCTGTAACTAATCAAAGGGTTCAACAAAGCATTAGTTTTAAGGATGTGCACATTTATGCAACCAGCTTATTGTAGGTTTTTTATTTTTTATATTTTTTTCCATAAAAGATTTGTTTTTCAATTGAATTGTACATGTTATAGGTCACATTAAAGGTGGGAAACTTTTTGAAATTATTTATTGTGGTCTTATTTTTTTATATCACAAAAACCTGGCATTTTAACAGGGGTGTGTATACATTTTATATCCAGTGTGTGTGTGTGTGTGTGTGTGTGTGTGTGTGTGTGTGTGTGTGTGTGTGTGTGTGTGTGTGTGTGTGTGTGTGTGTGTGTGTGTGTGTGTGTATATACACACATATACATACATAGACACACACTCACATCCCTATATTATATACACATGCACACATATAAGCATATCTAAATGTACATCTTTTAGCATATTTTCATCTGTAAATATATTTTTTAATTTCTTATGTGATCTTATTCACAAAGGCTGTGCTTGCAAATGGTCCACTGATATAAGTGCACTACCATGGTAAATAAATATAAATAAATAAATAGGCCTAAAGTAGAAAATCTGCTAAGTAGGGCCTAAAGATGGGTTAAGCTGTCAGTTAAAAATATCAGGTTAATATACAAGAAGTCACTAAGGCTCAGTCATTCAGCAAACAGACATCATTTGAATACAGCTTCCTATATTGGACCACAAGGCCCTGTGTAGGTTTGTAGGTTCATAGGTGTAAAAGGCCAATGACAAGAAGCACCTTTTTAACCTAGTCATGCATCCCAAAACTCTGACAAGTCCTTATACCCTTGATAAGTGTAAGCAGGAGTTTGGGAGATGAAACATTCACAACGAGGGCCTGAGGCAGGCACTATTTACAGGTGTACAAGCAAGTACCAAAGTTCTCTGAAGTGCCAGTTAACGTTCTTCACATAAAGTACAATTGTGTAAAATCCTACCATAAAACTGTAGATGTCTTTCACTTCATTGTTGCAGTATTCAGTACAACAGAGAACCCCTGCCAAGGGTAGCCTGACATCCAAACAGTATACCAAAGCCTTTAGGTTGCAATAGGGACATGGCATGTCACATGACTGCTCTCAATGTATGGCATAAAGGAGACATATGGATGTACCATCCTCAGCACAGAAGATCCCCAGGAGGAACAACAGTCAACAGAGAAAGGAGTAATATGCACATCCAGAAGGAGAAAGAAGCAGGTGGAGGAGGGACGTAGGTAGTGAACACTACAACAGTGAAGAGAAGAACATCTACTGTTATGGTAAGATTTTACACAACTGTACTATGTCCTTCCATATCACTGTTTCAGTATTCCTTACAACAGGAAGAGTATAAAAGCTAGAGAAGAAAACTAGGAGAAGGAAAGACCAGCAGAGCCCTCAAGAAAACCATGCAGGATAGCCCTGGCAAAACTATCTAGTGCTAGAAACAACATCCAACTTGCAGTGCTTGGTAAAAGTATGCACAGGAGACCAAGTAGCTGCCTCAAGAATGGAGTTAATATCTAAATCTTTCAGAAGACGCTACAGCCCTGTCAAAATGAGCCTTAATAGAGGAAGGAATGTTTTTCCCATGAAAGGAGTAATGCAAAAGGAAATGGCCTTAGAAATCCAAGAGAAAACAGTTTGCCTAGAAACAGCCAAACCTAAAGACCTAGGGTGGAAAAACTAAAAGCTGTTCAGATTTACAAAAGGCTTTAATTTTATCCAGACATCTGAATTGCCTATGTAAAACCCAGGGTGTGAACAGCCTTCTCATGATCAGCTTGTGCAGAAGGGAAAAAGTGGGCAAAATGAATAGACTGATTAAGAGACAACTCAAGGATTGGTACAAAAAAACTATGTCCTTATGAAGAAACAAAAAAGGAGGAACAGACATAAGGGCCTGTAGCTCAGACACTTGTCTGGCTGAGGTAAGGGCCAAAAGAATAGTCTTCAAAGAAGAACGCTGTAAGGGAGCTGAAGCTATAGGCTCAAAGGAAACCAGAGTAATTTTTTTCAAAACAAAATTAAGGTCCCAGAAAGGAGGAATAGGCTTCCTGGGAGGCCTGATATGAAGGATTTCTTTAAGAAATTGTTTGAGCTTGAATTTAGAAGCCAAAGGGGGAGTCAAAGGCAGGCAAGCAGAAATAGCTGACAGGTGGGCTTTAACAGAAGAGTAAGCTTTCTAAGTGTTTTCTCAACAGCAGTTGGATCAGAGGCTGCATTCGACTAATCCTCGGGGGACAAATGTTAAATGCCCGCCTGAATTATGAGTGGCATGCAGCAAACTACTGAAGGTTTGAGATGGAAAACGGACTCCAGTCCATACCTCTCCACCCATTACAGCAAAACATCTGGACAAATCCACAAATAATGGTGGAGACAAACAAAAATATTAGGCACGCTTTTTAAATATTGCGGTTGCAAATTTAGAAAGTTGATAGAATAACTGGTTTTGCATTAGCATGAATTCTCTGAAGGATAAGAAGTCAAACTCAAATGGCTACTCTTATTTTTGGATTTCAGTCTTCAATGGATTTGCCAGAAACATACCTCTCAAACTCTGAGCAGGAAATCTGGACAAAGCCAAAAATACTACCAGGACAAAGGCCCAGAAACAGGGACAGATTTTAAATATTGCTCCTGTAAACTCAGGTTTTGTTGCATTATCTGAGGGATATGAAGGTTGAAATTCAAATGTCTACCATTACTTATTATTTAGTGACTTCAATCTTCATGCTGATATCCAAACAAATCCCACAATTACACTGGAGTGGGGGGGATTACAGGATTATGTATGCAAATTTTATGTTGATCAATGTCCCGATTTTTGGCTAGTTGTGCCTACTTTTCATGGGCTTTTGTCCAGATTTTTGATGTTTTCAGATCGAGAGGTATGCCTCTGTACAGTCCCACAAACGCCATCATACGGGAAACTGCATCACCAAGAGAGACCTCCTCAAAAAGAGGATCAGGACTAAGACGACTCCTCTTCAGAAACATAGTCCAACAGCTAGGGAATCTGAGAAGAATAGGTTAAGGATTCTTCATCAGAATCCACATCCTCTTCAGATAAAACTCGCTTCCTAGGCCTCTTAAGAGGAGGAGAAAACCAAAGAGGAACAGGCATAGAGAACCCCTGAGGGGGCTTCAAAGCTATAATGGCATTAAACAAACCCCATGTGAAGTTCTGCCATTCACGTTGAGGATCTCTGGGAGTAGGAAAAAGATACTTAGTTTTCTGCTTCTTTTTCAAGGGGATGTCAGCCCTAAAGACCTTAGGTGGCTCAAACCCCTGAAAACACTAAAAGCTTAGTGGGAATTGCCTCAATAACAAGGATTTGCAAAACAGCCATAGGCACTTCGAAATAATGAGCCACGGCTCCCCCAATCATCCGAAATGGATGTCTGCAGAGCCTCTGGGGATGTGGAAGAAGCTGGATCCATGCCAGCCTCCAAACTGGTCGTGGCAGAGAAATCAGACTGAAAATGGGTGTCTTCCGGGCTATCATCAACCTTGAAGCAAGATCTGGTGTAGGCAGTACAGCTGAAGAATCAGATCAAGCTATCTTGGCCTTTGTCTTTGTGGATAGCTGACCCTTGGGCAGAGGCGATTTCCTCCATAGTACCCTTAGCCAATAGTTTAAGATGTTGATTCTCTAAGTAAATGGTTAAAGAGGGAAGACTACGCAAGGTCTTTGGAATAAACGCTTGCCAAACAGGACAAGACATATGGTTGAGAGAAGCACAAAACACTGCTATTGACAGTCCTTATGGGGGCTCGTCTCCCACATTGGCATTTTCCATTTCTGGATGACATGAAAACCACCACAAAATAAGGGAAGTTAAGAAAACCCCCAACATGGCACTTATCTAAAAAAACGGCTTGTTAACCAGCAGACAAACAAGTGTTAAGACAGATGATCGAAGATGACATTTAGACCGGCAGCAAAGAAATTCTAAGGATGGCACCTTTGTATGCCACCTTTATGCTTTACACCATGCAAATGGAGCATACTGTGACGTAACATACAATATCCCTATTACAAGCTAAAGGCTATGGTATCCTGGCCGGACGTTGGGCCACCCTTGGCCGGGGATCTGTACTGTAATGAATACTGCAACAGTGATATGGAAGACATAAAAGCATACAACCCATCTCACCTCCTTGACATACACTGTTAAAACCATACTTTAAATACATGATCACAATTCTTGAACTGTAACAGTCATTCAAAAGCTTTGCATGTGTACTAATGTTCATAGGTTCATAGATTACTAGGCTAATAACATTAGGGGCCTTTTTAAGCCTGTCATGCTTTTCCAAATGTATCGGACATGATTTGATACCCCAGGGTAATTTAAAGGGATGGATACAGGCTTGTACAATCCGTGACCCATCACTTCCAGGCCATGTTCATTTTTTTTAAACCATCTTTATTGCTGTGCCTTCTGTGCAGAGTCTGCATGTCCCCCTGTGTTTGCATGGGGTCCCTTTGGGTGCTCTGGCTTCCTCCCACAATCCAAAGACATGCAGTAGGTGGACTGGACACTCTAAATTGGTCCTAGGTTTGAGTGTGTTGTGTGGATGAACTACTGCAGCAGGGCTAGCCACCTGGCAGAGTAAATCTTGGCTACAGATGACTGCCACTGTTGAAGTGACACCCTGACCTTATGTGCAAAAATGAGAAGAGAGGTTGTGGCTGGATGGATCTTTATTGAATTATCATTTATGACACAATCATATATTTACATAAATGAAAACCCATACTGACATTTTTGGTTGAAACATGATGCATCACATATACAATCTTCTACAGAGTCATTGCCAATGAACATTACATAGCTCATTCAATTCCTGCCTTCCCATAAACTTCACTCCTCCTCCCATAATTCTCTTTTTTCCTATGTAATTTGCTCCTACCCTTTTCTAAAGATCCTACTTCATTTCTTTTCTCTTTGTTATTATATTCACTGATTCTAGTACGGTTGGTTTAGACTTTGATTTCCATTTTCTAGTAACTGCTTTTTTTTGGCAGCCACCAGAATTAAACTCAGCAAGGTGTTACTATGTCTAAGCAATTATGATACTGTATTGCTGCTCAAAAACTGATTTTGTTAATTACACCAATTTGCTCCCACAGTATTTTGACAGAGTAGTCTGCAGGGGAATTTAAAAGTCTGCCAACTCATTACACTTCCAAAAATACATGGTCAATTCCCTCTTTCTTCCCTGACATATCTCCGACATTTCCAATCAACCGGATGAAAATTCTTTGGAGTCTGCCTGGGGTATAAAATACCTATGCAAACAATTCCAAGCAAAAATCCTAAGTCTTCTAAACTTTGTTGCATATACATATATCCTCCCACTCTTTGTGAATTGCTTATCCAATCTCTCATCCCAATCCTTTCTAACCTCATTTGACTCTTAGTTACCATGCAATATTTGATATGCCTTGTTGATTACCTCTTAGATTCAGTTCTAGATTCTACTAAAAACTCTATCAGCGCTGGTTTTCACTTCGGATCTCCATATTCCGTTCTCATTGCCTATACTCTCAAAACAATCCTTGAAAGGGAAGGCAATCTAGCTTGTAGTCCAAATGTATTCTTGGCCACTTCCCATTTTATCTTTCTCGCTGTAATTATTTGCTTTCAGTACCTTGGTTCATTTACCAGTTTTCTCCAATAAATTCCAGCCCCCGTTTGCTTACAATAAGAATTGAAAGGACTATAGAATACTGGAATAACTGGGAAATAACTGGAAGAAACTGGAATGAGGCAGGAATGAATATCTATTTTTTAATTATCCAAAACTGTTTTGAACAGGTGACAGCCTCTCCTTTATGTGCCAAATCTGGTAACTTTTAGAATAAAAGTCAATATACAGTGTTAATTTGATAAAGAATGTTTTATTATATACAGTGGAGGCAGAGGTGAACAATATCCAAATCAAATTTTAGTGTCTCCAATAACAGTGCAGATAAACTGAAGCAAGACAATTATAATGTCCGTAGATTCTGCATTCATTATACTCGGAATTATATATTTTTTCCTGAATATAATACTCTGGAATGCTGGATATTTGACCCGACTTCTGCACATTAGTCTGAACTAGCTATCAGACTTGTGTCTGAAGTATCTCTCCCAATAAGACCAAAACCCTGTAAGCTTCTTACATGTTCTTCACACCTCTTTAAACTTAGTTCCCAAGTCTCGTACCATATGAACAAGATCTATACTTACTGTACTGCACATTCTGTTAACACATTTTATTCTTTATCAGTATTCTTGACTGAAAGATATCCACATGTATGGAAAAGAGAAGTTATATACTCACCATAACGTTCCATATGAGTTGTTCCATCTCACCTTCATTCTTCACTGATGGGGTTCGGAGCTGATCCTTGGCTCCGACACAGCCGACTAGTAAGCTCAAAGTTTTCCAGTAGCTCAAGACCTAACCCCTTATCCCACAATGCACTGCTGGAATTACCTCAGATCTTGTTTGCTGCGTACCATATAGTGATACTATAATTATTCTGCCTAGGAATGAAGACAAATTGAGAAGCCAGGATGAAGACAGCCTCCAGGTCAACTGCCAGCCAGGAGGGGGAAGGAGGGAGGGACGTGAGAATGAAGGCGGGATGGAACAATTCACATGGAACATTATGGTGAGTACATAACTTCTTTATGTCAAGTTGTTCAATCTCGCCGTTCACTCTTCACTGATGGGTAGCGTCCCTAGCACCCTAACCCTGGGTGACTCACGTAAGTACTCTCTTCAGAACCATAGAACCAAATGAAGCCCTGTCCTTGGAGGCCTTATCCACTTTGTAATGAGTTATAAAAGTGTGAGGTTTAGACCATGTGGCTGCAGCACAGATGTTGTCTAGAGGTCATTTGGCTTGAAAGGCCGAAGAGGTAGAAACTGCTCTGGTTGAATGAGCCTTCACCTTAGTAGACAAGGGCATGTTATGACAAGAATAGGTGTAAGTGATGCAATCCGACAGCCACTTGGAGTTGTTTTGGCGACTGGTTTACCTTTCCTGGCCTCAGAAAGAGACAAAAAGCTGATCTGATTTCCTAATCTCTTTTGTTCTGTCTAGATAAAATCTAAGTTGTCTGTGAACATCAAGTTTGTGCAACATATATTCTAATTTGTTGGTGTGATTAGGGAAGAAAACAGGCAACTCAATGACTTTATTGATGTTAATCTCTGAACATATTTTAGGCAAAAAGGATGGGTTTGTCCTGAAAGATACTCTGTCAGCATGAAAGACCATATAAGGAGGCTTGATGGATAGGGCTTGCAGCGCTGACACTCTGCAGGCTGAAGTGATGGCTACTAGGAAGACAGTCTTCCACGAGAAATTTTAGCTCACAAGATGATGCAGGCTCAAAGGGAGGAAGAATGATGCGCGATAAAATTCAAATTCCAGGGAGAATAAGGAGTCTTCACTGGAGGCCTCATGTGAAAGGAACCTTTTAGAAAAGCTTTAGACAATTGGTGAGCCATAATATTCAATTCATCGATCCCTAGATGGAAATTAGATATAGCAGCTAGTTGTACCCGCACCGTAGCAGCCGCTGCTCCTTTGTTGAAAATTTCCGTCAAGAATTGTAAAATAGAAGACAATGGTGCTTGGTAAGGGTCAATATTATGGTAGGAAGCCCAAATGGAAAATCTCTTCCACTTACTACAATACAACTTTCTAGTGGAAGGCTTATGGGAAGCCAACAAAATCTGACTAGTGTCATGGGAAAGATTATAAAGCCTGGCTATGTGGGGAATTGGAGCAGGCAAGCAGTTAGCTTCAGTGTCTGCAATGAAGGATGGAGGCTCCCTGACAGATGTGTCAATAAGTCCAGAACTGGGTCCAGGATCCATGGTTCTTCCAGAATGTGATGGTAAAGAAACGGAAACCAAATCTGCCGTGGCCAATGAGGGGCTATAAGGATGACTGTCCGTCCCAATGACTTTGCTTTCTGTAAAAATCTGGGTATCAGAGGAATTGGGGGAAATGCGTAGAAGAGACCCGGGGGTCAATCGTGGACAAGAGCATCCCTCGGGGACTGACCTGGCAGGGGAATCAGGGCAAAATAGCCTCTGCATTTCTTGTTGATATGACTGGCAAACAGGTCACAGGAAGGCTGGCTCCATTTGCGGAAAATCCTGTCCACAATCTCATTTGAAGGACCATTCGTGAGGCAATAAAATTGCCCTGCTCAGTTTGTCTGCTATGACGTTGGATTTGCCCGGGATGTGCATTGCTAACAAAGTGCTGGGATGACACTGCCCACTGCCATACTCTGAGGGCTTCTCGGCAAAGGGGGTAAGACTTGGTCCCGCCTTGCTTGTTCAGGTACCAGACCACTGACATTGTCTGTCTGTATTGCAATTGTCCCTACAGGAAGAGAGTCCTGAAAGTATTGCAACGCTAGAAGTACTGCTCTCATCTCCAGGACATTGATATGCAGATGTGATTCTTGATCTGTCCATGTGCCTTGGGCAGTCTTTCCCTGAAAATGCCCCCCCACCCTATCAGGGAAGCATCCGTGGTCACAGTGGCAACTGGAGGGGGTAGCATGAATGGACATCCTATTGTGACATGAAGAGACGTCAACCACCACTGAAGATCCTTCTTGCAAGAATTCGTTATCAGGATTGTGTGATTCATTGGAAGTTCTTGGTAAGACCATTGCGTGAATAGGAGCCATTGAAGAATCCTCATATGCATCCTTACTGACAGGATTGCCAATATTGCTGCTGCCATCAGTCCTAATATCTTTCAATACCTCTGCACCTGGTGCTCTGTTCTTTGATACCAAGGACGTGATGTGTTGTCGAAGAATACAAACCCTTTCTGGTGGAAGACAGAGTGGTGTCTAATTCTATCCCTATAAAAACGATATGCTGCGATGACAACAAGGCAGACTTTTCGAAGTTGACTAATGCCTAGCCAATTACAGAGTGTCAGAGTAGCCTCTCTCGCTTGAAGAAGTTGATGCCTGGTGGTGGAGGTAAGGAGCCAATCGTCCAAGTATGGAAACACCTGGAATCCTAGACACCTCAGGTGAGCCGTGACTACTGCCATGCACTTGGTGAACACTCTGGGGGCTGTAGTGAGAACAAAGGGCAGAGCTCAGAATTTATGATTGGCTCCCAGCCAGAAACGCAGGTGATCCCTGGATGGTCTGGCCATCTTTATGTGGTAATACACATCCTTGAGATTGATCGAGCACATCCAATTGTCTTTCCCTAAAAAGACAAGTATTGACTGTAGTGTGGCCATTCGGAACTTCTCTTTCCTCACAAATTGGTAGAGTCTGCTGAGAACCAAAATGGGTCTCCAGTCCCCTGTTTTCTTTGGAACCAAAAAGAATCTCGAGTAAGTTCCGAATCCTGTTTGGTCTGCTGGGACTGGCTGGATGACTCTTCTAGCAACCGGCGTACCTCTATTGTTGCTTGTTCCCTGTGACTGGGTGGAACGTCCGGGATTTTTTTTGACGGGATGGGGCTGGGTCCCTGTGACCGGGAACGTCCAGGATTTTTTTGATGGGATGGGGCTGGGTGGCGAACTGTATGAAATACCCACTGGAAATTATACTTTGTATCCAATTGTCGTTTGTTATATCTAGCCAGGCTTCTGGGTACAATGACAAGTGACCCCCCCCCCCGACCGTCTCCAGAGTAAGACAGCTGGGACTCTCTTCAGGAGAGCTGGTAGGACTGACCAGAGAAGTGATCTTTGTCACCCTGGTGCTGTGGACCCCCTCTGCCGTGAGGGTGGTGTCTTCCATTGTAACCCCCTCCTCTACCTCTGGAGGGGGGCTCTTCACTTGCGTCTTGAAAGGCTCCTTGGGCTTTCAAGAACCACATCATTCCTCCCCTCTGACCTTTAGGATAGGGTCGAGTGGGGGTGGAAAAATGGACTCCGACAGCAGAGTCCTTTCCTTCTTGTTCACACCTGGTCAAAGTCTCCTTCACCTTTGGCCCAAACAAGGATGAGTCGTCAAATGGGGTATTCGTAAAGGAAGACTTGAAGGGTTCCGCGAAGGAAAAGAGTCGCATCCAGGCATGCCTACGAAGAGCAATTCCTGTACCTGCAGCTCTACTCGAACCATCAGCTGTGTAAGATACGAGATGCATGGACAAGTTAACTATTGAATTAAGGGTAGCAAGCTGGGTAGCAACTTTGTCGGATACTCTTCAGGGTGCAGTAGCTACGAGTGCATCTCCCAACTCCTTAAGGAGATCTCTCTGCAGTCTGGTAAAATGGGTCAATTAGTTCAGTGATCTGAGTGAGAAAGTCGCTGAACTAAACATGCGTTTCCCATATCTATCCATGATCCTGGATTCTCTGTTAGGAGGATGGATAGAAGAGGAAGTCTCAGACATTTCCTTTTGGTGGCTGCTGCCACCACCATGGCATCAACAGGGACTCCCTTGGTCAAAAAGGACTTGTCTACGGGGGCAGAAATATACTTATTGGGCCTCCTAGGGACAGGTTCCATAGATTCTGGTGACTCCCATGCCCTACGAGAGACCAGATCCATAAGCTCATCGTAGGGCAGACACACCCAAGAGGTGGAAGGTTGAGACCCGAACGCCTTCAGAACAGACTCGTCCTCAGTAGGGCTCTTGGACTACCAATCACCCCTCTGCCTAAGAATTTCAAGAATCTCCGCAAAGGAAATGTCCTCAGAGGGGGATCTAGGGGGCCCTTCAGATTCATCCAAGTCGGTGTCTGATGTTAGAGACTCCTGTGGGGAGTCCAAATGCCTCCTCTTGCATAATCTCTTCCTGGGAACTTCTTCAGGGGAAGCCTCTGGAGAGGTCTCAGAAGAACAGGGAGTGCCCTGTGGGGCTACCTGAGGCTCTGGGTCTCTACGCTTGGGATGACCAGAGGAAACAGAAACTGACACAGGCACTTTAGGGGAGGAAGAGGCAAGACCTGGAGATGAGGAAGTCTTAGGAGACAACACTCGCCTTCATGGCTTCGAATGCACCATGGCTCCGATGAAAAGGAGTCAACGGATCAGGAGTCGCGATCCCCTCCTGCACCAAAGCGGTGGGCTCCGAGCCAGAGGTAGGAGCCGAGCTCACCCGAGAGGAAGAGTCGGCACAGACAAGTCCATGAGACTATCCTCCCCGGACCCGACCGGAGACCATCGGCGCCAAGGACGTCCGAGAAGATGGAGCCGACGACAATGGAAAAGGTGTTGGCTCCAAGGGATCCACAATCATCAGGTTGGCCTCCTCCAGCTCCGAAGGTCCGGTATGGCTCGAAGGAGGAGCAGACAATTCAGGAGTAATGGTCTTCGGCTCCGAGCAGACAGCAATTTAGCTAGGCCCGGTGCCTTTAAGAGCTTCTGAACCAGCCGGTCCATATCTAGACTGGACAGGCTAACCGAAGACCTGGAGTGAATAGATGGCGCCGATTGGAGAAATGGAGAGGGAGGTTTTTCGGCAACTGGTTCCAAAGCAGTGTCCTGGGTCCGAAAAGAACAGACTGTCGGCTCCAAAGACAGTGGAGCTGAAGTCACAACACTTTCCAACTTTTTCCCTTTTTTTGCCCTGGATTCTGAGGAAGATTTGTATGATTTGCTGGCCTCATCCTGGTCAGACAATGCCTCTGTGAAAGGGTGTTTAATAATACCCCTGTCAACTAACTTCCTCTTCCTTTCTGCAAGCACTCGAGTGGAAAAAGAGTGGCAGATACTACATGACTCCTGCAGGTGCACCTCACCCAAACAGTACACACACTGCACATGGGCATCCATAATGGACATCTTTTGTCCGCAATCTGGGCATTTCTTGAATCCAGACTTAGGATGCTTTTTCCCTTTCTTTAGGCATAGCAACTAACTTCCTGAAAAAAAATCACAAGATAAAAAAAACAACACTATTTAACTATATAAAAATAGTTTAATTCAGAAATGAGTAATCTAATAATAATATTCAAACAGCCCAAAAGGGGCAACTCTAATATATCTAAAAGCTATATACAATTCACTACAAACTGCAATGCAAAAAGACAGCACAAAAGCCCAAAAAGGCAACTAGTAACAAGAGTAATCCAAATTTCAAAAAGCCCAAAAAGGCCCAAGGCAAGCACTAGAGATTTACTGGGTAAAGGGGAAAAACAGAAAAATCTGCTAAACTAGGTAATACTATGTAAATATAATAGAAGAAAGATATAAAAATGCAATGGAAAAACTTGGTGAAAGTTGAAAATTCCCACAATAGTCTCGAGCAAAGCTGGAAACCACGAGATCTGTGCCGCAGCAAACTAGATCCGAGGTAATTCCAGCAGTGCATTGTGGGATAAGGGGCTAGGTCTCGAGCTACTGGAAAACTGAGCTTGCTAGTCAGCCGTGTCAGAGCCGAGGATCGGCTCCAAACCCCATCAGTGAAGAATGAACGGAGAGATTGAACAACTTCACATCTTTCCTTTCCACTGAAACTGCATGTAAAATGTAAACTATAAAAAGATACAGGCCTGCTTTAATATGGCTGCATTTCTAGGGCTATGCAAACAGAATACTGTATTTATGTCATACTACATTTAAGTGAAACCTAATCTTACACCTATTCTCTGTACCTTAATTGCACTCATCCTCATCAGCAATCTGTTTTCTTCATTCCCACATTGGCTTTATTCTGTATGGTTACTGCTGCTCTCATAGGTTCATAGAATATTACTATGCTAATGGCTTAAAAGAAGTTACAAGCCCAGCCAATATAATCTGATTTTACCCAACATATGGCCCCCTAGGAGCAGGCAAGAGGATGGCATGGATTTGTGCCTATGCTTTGATCATCTTATAGACTGCCCTCGTCCATAAGGGACATGGGCTCTGCCACTGGTGTAAATTTGTGATTATCCATCCAGTGATCTAAACTGCGTTTCAACAGGGCCAGTTAAGGGCTCTGCTTAATGTGAATAGGAAGCCTGTTCCACAGAAGGGGTAATCTCAGATACACATCTGTCTCCAGCATGTTTTATTTGAGTCGCTGACAGTTTGGTTCTCTAGATCAGGTAAACCTCATGCTGTTTGACTTGCATACACGTAGCAGCTCCATCAGGGCTGAATCTGTAAGTGCCTTTCAGGTCAGGCATATATGTCACCTCTTAGTAGTTGGTAAAGGACAGAGTCAAGGGATAAGGCTATTTGCCTATCTGCATAGGACATGTTTACACCCTGTATTTTATTTTCTTTGCGAGGAATCTGAGGTCGCTCCAGCTGCTGTAAGTGCCTAGTCAAGAATAATAGAGCACTGTACTTAGTCTAATGAGGGCCAAGTACAGCGGGACTATAATTTCCTTGGATCTGGATGCCATGCCTTTGCTTATAAGTTGTGACAGACGGACATCCTCACCACTGTGGACACGTCAGTCAAAGTTCAGGCTACTATGTATCGGAGTACCTAGATCTCTCACCTCAAACTCCACTCTTACTGGTGTGCTACTGATGTTGTAATTTGCAGGGATATCAGACTTCCCAAAGGGTAATGCAATGCATTTTTTCTCATTACGTTTTAGGCCATGGTTGTGCTATCATTTGCCTGATCTTGACCCTCCTGAAGGCTATCAACATCACTGGGGGATTCAATGAATGTCCACAGCTTGCAGTAGTCAGCAAACTGTCATTCAGAGGCCTTCCATATATGCCTTCTCACCTTGTTTCTTGAATTTCTCCTCTACTTCATCATTCCCTTCCACTCTGAGTTACAGATTTCTGCTTGTGCCATGCACAAGAGCATTAACTGTGTAGCTCTGAAATACCCCATCAAATCAGGTAAACCCAAACCACTTTACTCTATTGGAAGGATCAACTTATTCCACTTGACTCTTGCCCCATTTCCCTTCCAAATAAAATCCTTCAACTCTAACTGCTATCCACAACTTCTCCTCTGGTTGAAGAAAATATGCCTGACCTGTGTTTAAATCTAAAGGAACTAAAACATTTTCACTGCCTGTATCTTGCTATCGATAAAACTGAGCTTCCAGTTTCTCATCTTTTATTATCTTTTGTCTAGTCTCTTCCCACATATCCTCAGCTGTCATAACAGAATCAGTTTTAATCCACACTCCTAAGTACTTCATTTTATCATGTCCCCATACATATGGGTATTGTAGAAGCATTTTTTGTGTGGGTACATATTTTACGACAGTTTACAACTATTGCCTTTTTTTCATTAACTTTGTATTCTAAAAAGACTTGAAACCTTCTCAGAAGGCTCCACAACACTGAAATGTCCTTTTCTGGTTTTATCAAATACAAACCATCATCATCTGCTAGTAAAGCAAACTTTTCTTGATAACCATAAAAATTATATCCTTGAATTTCTGAGTTCCTTATTTTCTTTGCCAATGGTTTTAATTCAATGCAAATAATGGGGAAAGGACACTCCTGCTTGGTTCCTCTGTTCAAAAAGAAAGTATCAAAGAACCCTCCCACTTTAATTTTTGCTTCAAATCCCTCACACATCCTTCTGACTAACCTTATTATTGTGTCAGAGAATGCAGATGCTTTCATTGACCTGCTCAAACTCAGAGCTTACTCTGTTAAATGCTTTCTCAGAATCAAGACCCACCAACAATGCTAGAAGTCTAAATCTCAAGATGCACTTGCTCGAAACACTCCTCAAAATGGAGAACATAGACATTTGTGCTGTAACAAAGACCTGGTTTAAAGCAGCAGAAAGCACCCCTGCGCTACCAGGCTATAACTCATTCCACACCTTTCAACCCCAGAATATGGACCGAAGCTCCAAAGGCGGTGGTGACTCCATATTCATTAAGGACACGCACACCTCCAGACTAGTAGCTCAGCATAATGCATCTGAGATACTTCAGGTACAACCAACATTGGGTAAGATGGCGATTCAGGTCGTAGCCTGTTATAGGTCCCCAAACATGTCCCAAGACTCTCACTACATGTTCCCAAGCACCCTGGAAACTATTAGGGTCCAACCTAACACTTTAATACTAGGTGACTTCAACTACCCCTCCATCAACTGGGAAAACTACTCATACACCAATACACTGGCCCAACACTTCCTGGAATTCATCAGTTCCAATGCCCTGGACCAGCTCATTCTTGCCCCTACTAGAGGAAGCAACATCCTTGACCTAGTTATTACTAACATGGGCAACTGTTGCTCTATACCATGAGTCAATTCCTCTCTGGTTAGATCCAACCACAAACTAATCACTATGGAAATCCACATCTCACCCCCCCCCCCCCCCCCCACAAAGGTAGCCAACATGAAAAGCTTCTCCAAAGCTGACTTTGGGCTCCTAAAAACAAGAGGTGGCCAACTTCACGGCACCCATGTCAATGAAAAATAAATGCATGACTGCCGAATCATACACTAATGCACTGTACGAACATGTACTACATAAACGCATGGAACTAGCCATACCCAACGGAAACAAGACGCTCTCCTCCAAAAAAAGGAAGCCAATCTGGTGGTCCCCTGCCATTAATAAACGCTACAACAGAAGTAAGAAACTGTTGCAGAAAAAGGTGAAGTCCCAAGACTGGAAAAACTCCCTTATTGGCCTCAACAAAAAGTTGAGATCCCTCATCAAAACCTCTAAAGCCAGCTATGAAGGCAGAATTGCGGCAGACACTAAAAACAACCACAAAGCCTTCTATAGTTATATCAAGAATCTCCATGGCAATACCCAGGTTTGCTCTGAGTTACTGCACAATGGTACCTCCTATGCTGAGCCAAAAGATATTGCCAACATACTGGCGGACAGATTGAGTGCAAACTTTACCCCTCTCTCCCTCCCCTATAGGACCAATCACAATACTATAGGAATGCCAGGCACCCAGCATTACTGCAGCACAGGTTACAGCTGGATTGTCAAATGCCAAGAATACAGCTTCTATGGGACCTGACAATATCCTGATGTGTTCGACATGAATTACAAAGTGAACTGGCACCACATCTGTGCCCCCTATTCAATCACAGCCTCACTTTAGGCTTTGTCCCTACCGAATGGCACACTGCTACAGTCATCCCTCTCTATAAAGGGAGAATGACTACAGACCCTGGGAATAATCGCCACATTAGCCTGACAAGTCTGACATGTAAGGCTATGGAGTGCATCATCATGGACCCAATTAACAAGGATATAGGGAATCTCCAATCTCTAGATCCCACGCAATTGGTTTTTGTGAAAGGTAGATCATGCCTGCTCAACCTGGTTGCCTTCTTTGAGTCAGTCACCAAAGCTGTGGATGATGGTAAGGCATTTCATACAGCTTACCTTGACCTGGACAAGGCCTTTGATACCATTCCTCACTCAGAAATTACTGATAAACTCCCAAAACTTAGGATCAACCCCTACATATCACTAGGTGGGTTGCAAACTGGCTCACAGATATAACCCACAGTATGAAAGTAGCAGACTCCAAGATAGACTGCCGACCGGTCACAAGTGGAGTCCCACAGGGATTGGTCCCGGGTCCTCTTCTGTTTGGCATCTACTTCTCAGAAGTCCAGGCCAATATGGAGGGACTCTGGCTGACCAAGTTCACAGATTACTACAAGCTGGGAGCCATTAACTCCCCAAGTGATGTACACATCCTACAGAAAGGCCTCACTGAGACCAATGACTGGTGTCGAAACCATGGCCTTAAGCTTAATGCCAAAAGATGTGTCTTCATCCGCTTTGGGAAAAACTCTGTTCCCACTAACTACCTCATCGATGGCAGCCCACTGAACGCGTTATAAAGGATCTGGGGTCACGGGTTTACAGCAACCTCTCAGACCACCACATTGCCACCGTGATCAGAAATTCCTATGTGGCACATCTCTTTACCAAGGGTTTTGCATCCAGGAAGGAGGACGTCATCTCTCCCTCTACTCTTCCCTCACTAGGCCAATCATAAAGTATAATGCCCCATTTGGCATGTACCTCACTAGACACATGCAACAGCTGGAAAGGCCACAAAAGTACCTAACAAAGAGGATCCTAGGCCTTAAACATATGTCCTACACGGAAAGACTCAAAACTCCAGCTATTCTCTCTCATATCGTCTACTAAGAGGCAATCACTGCTTGACTTACAAAACCATTTCTGACCCAGATCTGTCAGAAATGCTACATCTAAAGAAATCCCAATCCCTCCACACCACATGCTCCAGAGATCTCAACCTCATTATCACAATCAACAGAACATGCTGGAGGGACAGGAACATAACCCAGAAACTGCCCATGCATGTCAAGCAGAGCACCTCACTGGCCCTCTTCAAGAGAAATCTTGATGAGTGGATGGGAAATAGAAAGTTCACCCCGGGGATCACTCCAGTGGCTTTACTTGATAGAGGCACTGGGAACCAATGTCAGGCGGTCCGGTGCCAGGGCACTTCTATGGGCTAGGCTTCTAGGGCCATTAGCCTAGTACACACACCTATGAACAGTGGCATTTTCTTGCATTCTTTTCTCTCTGGATCACCAATACTCTGTTAATGTTGTCAAATATTCATCTCCCCTCCATAAAACCACAATTATCCAAATTTATCAATTTTGGCATCACCCTTGCCATTCTTTTAGCCTGACTGCCTACATTTACAAGAGACACTGGTGCCAGACTAGAGGTAAATTTGAGTCTCTATCCATGCTAGACTAGGGGTACATTTGAGTCCCTATCCACCAGTACAAATTATGTTTCAATTTGGTTAGCAAAGAACTCTGCTTCACATGGATGGGAAGCCTGTTCCAGAGAAGTCATGTCTGAGACGCATACCTGTCCCTCCATGTCCTATTTATATTACAGATGAAATACAAGATCCTGGATCAAGCATTTCTGATGTTGTTTCACTTATGTGTAAAAGACCCATCAGAGCAGGACTATGCAATGCTTTTTAGGGCAGGCATAGACTGCATCACGGCAGTTTGCAGGAAATAGAGTAGGGAGATAGAGTTTTGAGGTAGTACGCACAGGACACATTTATGCCCCGTATTTTTTTTTTTGAGAAAACTCTGAACGCTCTAGTTGTTGCAAATGCCTGGTCAGTTCTATACTGAAGGGTGTGTTGTCCTCAATGACTGGTCTCAAAGGTTGAGAACAGCGGAAAAATATCCTTGGACCTAGATGCCATAAAATTGTTTATAATTTGTGTAGAATGATTTTCATACCACTGTAGACATGAGAGGATCAAGGGACAGGTTACTGGGTACATGTATGTCCAAATCCCTGACCACTGGAGCTACTCTTACGGGTGTATTTTCAAAGGGGTTATATATCCATGAGATGGCATCTTTTCCAAAGGATATTATGCTTTCCTTTGCACAGAATTTTAGATTATGGAGCTGGCACAAATTATGGGTCTACGTCAGGCCTTCCTGAAGGGCATTTGTGTCTTTGAGGAACTGAATGACTTGCAGTCATCTGCAAACTTGGTCAGCCAAAGGCTCTTGACACTGGTCTTGACTTCAGAAATGTAGCTACCGAAGAGGATAGGCCTCAGCACTGAAGCTCAAGAACCTTTGCTAGTGACTGGTCTGTATTGGTAAGCCTCATCTATCCTAACATCGTGGGTCCCTTTTTTTTTTAACCAGATAGCTATTCATTGGGTGACATACAGGTTTATGCTTATTGGAGTTGACCAGGTCTAGGTAAGCAGTATGCACCATTTTTTCCTCGTCCATGGGTTTAGTGACCTTCTTGACCAAGTCCACCAGTTGAGCAGGCATGACCTGCCCCCTGACAAAACCAAACTGGGTTGAATCCATGTCTGTAGTTCTCAAATCATTTCCATGAGTCCTACCACAGCTTTGCATGTGACTACTCAAACTTGGAGGGCGGGGGGGGTCTGTAGATGGCCGTTCTTGTGCAGAGGGATAACAGCTGGAGTCCTTCATCTGCCTGGCTAGAAGCTATAGTTAAAACAGTGGTTCTAATGGGGGAGAGATGTCATGTTTTATGCTATTTAGAAGTTATCCTGGGATAGTATCCAGTCTCATTGATGTAGTGCGCCTAGCTTTACAGTGTGCAATGAAGACCTGCTCCCTAATGATTGTTGGGGAAATTCTGGTTGAGGATACTGTTTGAGGAGTGATTGGGGTAAGAGGGGACAGCTAAAATAGGTCAGTTAATAATTTTGGTATGTCCTCTGGCTCAGTATGTTGACAAAATCAAAATGAGCTGCAATAACTGGCATGAACCACACATTTATGCATTTTTTCTAGATTTTGGAAAACAAGTGACAATATTTTGGGAATACCAACTAGACACCTATTGTCTGCAGCAGTGATAGCAAATCTTAAAAGCTAACATCAAAATAACACCTCATTCAGTACTTATCTACTTTAAATCGTCGAATTACCAAAATGTCAACTAGCATAACGGCAAGACGTCAGCGAAAGTTTAAAAGATAAAAAAAATATAATCCACAGGGTAAATGCTTCGTTGCAAAAAAGTATATAAAAATAAACACTGCAAATGCTCACAACGAACCAACCAAGCAAATTCTCAGAGTCTTTAAGTTCCTTGTTCATAAAAGTTATTGCAGAATGACAATTAAAAGGTAAGCACTTTCACTAATAAAATTCCTCAGACCATATAACACTGAATAAAACACTCCATTTATAAAAATTCAAAAATCAATATCCAATCGCGTAAGCACACTAAGTCATACATTTCCTTAAAAAGACAATGTAGCAGCTATATCACTATTGATAAACAAAACCTCATAGTGCACTGTCAAATAAAATAAACACAACACATATAAAAATAATATATATAAAAATAATATATATAAAAATATAACAATCTTCATATCTATGTCACACACTTCCAAATACAGTTAATGGACACAAGTACAAAATATGCACACTCATCTCTGAATCCTTCGTTTCTTAAGCAGGGGCTTGATAGATGCCCTTTCATTCAACCCCCCTCCCCCTATCTGCTCTAATAATAATCCAGTTGGTTTCCCTGTACTCAGTATGATTCCTAATATCACCTTCCCTAATACTTGGGGCAATGGCCAAGACCCTAAAATTAAAACCATGTGTATCCCCAGCTTGCATGATATGTTTAGAAAGTGCATTGTGTTCCGATCTCCTCCTAATGTTATACGTATGTTCTCTGATCCTATCACGAAGGACCCTGTTGGTCTTACCAACATAGGAGTTACAAACATGGCACTCAGCTAAATATACCACGTTGGATGTCTTGCATGTTGCATTGACATGAAACACAAATTCCTTCTGAAGGTCAGGATGATAGAAAGTACTTGATGTATTGATTAGAGAGCAAAAACTACATCTCCCACATGGTAAAGTGAGTCCCACTTCTTTCCTGAATTCATGGTTACCTTTCCCATAACAGAGAAGTCTTTTCAGGTTTTTCCTATTTTTATATAGAAAACTAGGTTTCTCACCTATTTCACGAATGCCTGAATCAACTTGTAAAATAGACCACTTCTTACTAAAAATATCAACCAACTTCTTGTTATCACTGGTATAAAAAAGGGGGACTTTAAGGAGCTTCCTATTGGTAACACAACCCTTATTCACTCTCCCAATTTCTTTGGCTGGCCCAAAATATGGGGCTGCAACGCCTTCCCGTAATACTTTGAGTTCCGACAAATTCTCAGCGATCTCACCATGTTTATACCCACTCCTTAATAGCCTGGATTCCAGACTTCTAATTTCATCCTGAAAACCATCATGCATAGGATTCAACTGGAAGCCCTCATACCTTAGCCTTTTATCAAATTCCGGAAGATGTAGCCTGGATGCATGCTAGATCTAGCTAGAAGGGAGTTCCTATAACAGACCTTATGAAAGACCCCAGTATTAATAAGGCAATTGTCTAATTTTTCTACATAAAGGTCCAGATACTCTATCCGTGTTATAGACCCAACTGATGGTAAATTGTAGGCAGTCAGTAAGTTCATTCATCATCCGATGAAATTCACAAAGCTCATCTCGACTTCCTTTCCATAACAGGAACAGGTCATCGACAAAACGTCAATAAAATATGAGTCTTAAATTCCTCCTTACAAAAAAGTACTGTGTTTTCCCAATGTGCCAAGAATATATTGGCGTAACTATTGGCACATGAAGTAACCATAGTTACGCCGTGTCTTTGAATGTACATCTCACCATTAAAAATGGAGATTATTCTCTAAAATTACTTCCAAAAATGGAAAACAAGATCTGTACCAAAGTAAATTCACTATTAGCCAGAAGATATTCTTGTACATACTGTACACACAAATCATTGGGAATAACTGTAAAGAGAGATTGTACATACAAACAAAAAACACCCTTTCCAGATTGTAAATCTCCCTAGTACATTCATAAAGACCTATAAGGAGCTGCTTAGAGTCTCTAAGGACCACCTTATTCTGACTAATAACTGGTCTTGGATGTTTCTCAACATACACTGATAAAGGTTCCGTGATCCATCCTCCACCCGCCACTATGGGTCTCATTGGCGGATCAAGTGGATCCTTATGCACTTTCAGCAATCCTTGTATTAGTGGTATCAAAGGATTGGCCACACTGAGATAGTTATAGGTGTCCTCCGTGATAAGACCTCGCATAAAAACATCATTCAAAATATTAAAGATTGAACGAATAATCCTATGAACTTCAGTAACAGTAATCTTACTATAATACTTATCCCTCCAACAGTGCTTGCATAGACCGCAAATAATGTGTTTTATCCATGACCACAGTAAGGCCACTCTTGTCTGCTGGCCTTATCGTTATCAATACATTATCCTGAAGGTTCCTCAATGCTGTTCTCTCATAACTCAAATTATACTTAAACCTCCTATTAACATCACTTCCCTTACTGTCATAAAATTTATAAATTGCTTCCTCTGTAAGCTTCATACAGGCATCCACTAAAGGGTGATGGACAGGAACAAAATTACTCAACTTCTTGAAAGAGGGGAGATGTGGTCCAGTGTCAATAGGGCCATCCTGCCTTGTAGATTCCCCATATTGCAGTTGTAGCATAACATTCCTACAAAAGACCTCAAGGTCTAAAATAGTATCAGACATCCTACTCCTGCAAGTGGGGATAAAATTCAAACCCCTACATTAAACATCATTCTCCTCTGGTGATAACCCATAAGAGGAAATGTTCAAAATTAATGACTCACTGCTTTCTCCCACATCTTTCTTAGGGTCCGATTTGGATTGTATTCCCCTGAAAATTTGCGCTTCTGGCGCTCTCAACTCATAGATCTCGTTCGTCTCCCTCCCTTGTCTGTCCTGACTGGTAATGGAAAAGGAATACCTCCTACAACACTATTAGTCATAGCACTCGAATTATTACTCAGAGCATTATTGGCATTTACTTTCGGTCTAACAACTCTTTCATGCTCATTAACATTGTTAGACGTTTTCTTAATAACCACATTAGGGTATAGATTTCCCTTCATGCTGTTG
>NC_056742.1:487574477-487576977 GCF_019279795.1 Protopterus annectens | reverse complement strand
ATGTGTGTAATAATATGCGCATGCGTGTGTGCATGTGCGTAATAATGTGCATGTCGTATGTGTACGTAATATGTGTGTGCGTATGTGTGTGCATGTAATAATAATATGTCAATGTGCACGTATGCCAATACATGTGCAGCATGTATGTGTATGTGTGTATGTGTATTAATGTGTATGCATGTGTGTATGTGTGTGTGTGTGTACATGTATGCATGTGTATGTACGTATGTACAGTAATATGCGCATATGCATACATATGTATGCAGTGTATATGTGCACGTAATATGCATGCATATGCATGTGTGCTGTGTGTATGCATGCACGTAATAATATGTGCGTATGTGTGCATATGCAGTAATAATACGTATATGCATGCATATGTGTGTATGTGTATATCATGTGCAGCCGTATTAATAATAAATACATGTATAATAATATGTACATGTATATATGTATATGTGTGTACATGCATATGTATGTGTATGCGGCCATATGTATGTGTATATGTACATACGTATGTATATATATACATACATATATATATGTATGATATGTATACATGCAATAATATGTATCATGTGTCGTGCATATCGTATGTGCATATGTATGCATATGCATATGTACATGTGTGTACATTTTGACATGCATGTACATGTGTGTCATGTGCATGTATGCAGTGCATATGTATGTATATGTGCACATCAATGCACATGTACATGTATGTGTATATATATATACATATATATGCATATATGTATGCATATATATACATATATATGTGTGCGTAGTGTGTGTGTACATATATGTGCGGTATATATATACGTAATGCAATATGCATGTCACGTGACCGCCGTGTATGTATGTGTGTGCATGTGCATAGTATGCGGTGTGTGTGTGTATATGTATATACATGTCATATATGCGTATATATATGCATATGCTGTGCCGTGTCCTGTGTGTCCTGCGTGTGTGCGTGTGTGTGTGTGTGTCGTGTCATATGTATGTGTGTGTCTATATATATATATGTGCGGTATATGCATACATATATAATATATATGCGTATGTGTAGCCATGTATATGTATATATATGCATATATATACATACGTAATAATAATATATGTGTAATATGTATATATATATGCAATATACATGCTCACATGCATATGTATGCAATGCAGCCATGTGTGCGTATGTGCATGTGCAATGTATGCAATGTGTATTATATATGTATGTGCATGTGCAGCCGTATGTATGCAATACGTAATAATATACGTAATGTATATGCATGTAATATACTGTATGTGTGTGCATGCATGTGCATGTATGCATGTGCGTAATATGTCATGCATGTGCATATATGCATGCATATGTATGTGCATGTATATGCACATGTCACATGTGCATGCATACATGTATGCATGTATATGTATATGTGTATATGTAATGTATGTGTATACGTATATGTACATACATGTATATGTATATGCACAATATATGTATGTATAGCATGTGTATACGTATATGTATGTGTATATACGTATCATATGCGCATATGTGTGTATGTGCATGTATGTATGTATATATATGCTGCAATGTGTACGCATATGTATAATATGTATGTGTATGTATGTGCATATGTATATGCCATGTATGTAGATATGTATGTGCACACGTGTATATATATATGTACACATGCATATATGTATGCATATGTATATATGTATGTGTGTGTGTGTGTACATACATACGTAATAATATGTATATATATGTGTATGCATGTATGTGTATGTATGTATATGTGCACATGACATGTGTATGTGTGTGTGGATGCACGTACATGTATGTGTATGTATGTGTAACTGTGTATATGCATGTGTATGTATGTATATGCATATGTATGTGCACTGTATGTAATATGTGTATGTACATGTATGTGTGTGTGTGTGCATATATATATGTATACATGTATGTATATGTGCATGTGTATGTACATACATATATGCTCATGGATGTGTGCATGTGCATGTGTATATATGTATGCATGCATATGTGTGTGCACATACATATATGTATATATATATGGATGCACATGCAATATATATGTGTATATGCATGTGTGTATATGTATATATATATATATATATATATATGTGTGTGTATCATGTGTATATGCACACATACATACATGTATGGATGTACACACACATGCATATGTATATACACACACATGTATACATATGTATATATACACATATGCATATATACACACACACACACATATATATGTATATATATATATTTATATACACACATACATATATATATGTAATTACACATGCAGCAATAATAATAATATATATGTATATATATATATATATGTACACATACATATATATATATATATATATATATATATATATACACACACACACACATATATATATATATATATATGTATATATGCAACCATATATATATGTATACACACACATACATATA
>NC_056742.1:487554477-487564477 GCF_019279795.1 Protopterus annectens | reverse complement strand
GCACATCTTTACTCTGTCAAAAGAGGCACACTTGCAATCTTTGACTTAATAGCCTCCAAGATGTGCTGCTGATACTTAAGGATATGAAAAAGGCAATTAGTAGACCTAATAGCAAGAGTGGCAGAGGTATAAACTTTTTTTACCCCGCCTACCTTGGTTCCTAGATTCCCTGTTGGAAGGAACAGGATTTTTGGTAACAATGGCCTCAACTCCTTTAGGCCCTTGAGAAATAACCTCTGGATCAGCCAACGGATTCCTGAAAAGAAACAAATGAGAATCAGGGACTCTATAGAACCTGTCAGGTTTCCTCGGAGCAGGAGGAACCAAATTCGGAGTCCAGGAATTTTCCAGAAAAACATAATTAACCACTTCCAACACTGGAGGAATAGCCAGAGGCTTACGCTGAAGGAAATCCAAAAAACTCCCTGATCCTTTTCTTAGATTGGGGATAATCCTGACTTTCCCATTTAAAATACTCCCTGAGAGTATTCAAAGTATCACCAAAAGAGAAATCCCCTGGAGTAGAAGCAGAAGGAATGGATTCCTCTGCATCAGAATCCTCAGAGAAAAAAAACCTGAGAAACTTCCTCTTCATCAGTAGAAGTGCTAGAAGTATCAGAACCTGAGTAAGATAAAGCCTCTGGGGAGACATCCCTACCCCTTTTTGAAGGAGGAGGTTGTGAACCCCTAATAAGAGTCAAAAGGTCATTAGCCATCTTAACCATTTAAGATTGAGGGAATGAGAGGAAACTGGAGCCGGTTTCTTCACAGGCTTATGACTGGAGGATTTACTTCCAAGTCTGAAGGACTCATGAGGCTTAGCAACCACCGTAGTGGCAGAGGTCGTCGGTATGAGCCTGCTGTCAGAACAAAGAACAGAGGCCTCGGACACCGGAGCCAGCTTAGCGGCTCCGGATCCAGCTAGAGACGACAGGCAGAAGGTCAGGAAAAAAAATGGAAGCCGGAGGCCTGGGGGACTCTGAAATGGTCTCAACTGAGGCCTGCGGTTGAACATCCACGGACTGGAGAGGCTGCAAAGGCACCTCACTGGCTACCGCAGGACTGACGACCAACTTATCTGAAGGCTTGGCCCTCTGAAGTTTGCCGCGGTCCTCGTCCTTACGCTTCTTAGGTTTATCTGAAGCCTGAAGACCAGTGGACGCCATACAGACAAACATAGGCCACACTCAAATGTTTAGCTAAAAGCTTAGCCCAACGACGAATAGTATGCGGATTAAAGGAACCACAGAGATCACAATTAGGAACATCGTGGTCAAGGCCTAAACAAATAATACAATAGGAATGAAAAACTCGATGGGGAATCTGCTTTCCACAGGCAAGACCATTATTAACTTTTTCTGACATTTGTTATGGCACGAAAAGAGGATCCCCAATGGGGTACTTAGCTGTAATTGACATCAACTTTGTAGTTTGAAACCAAAAAGGTAAATGGCCGACCGGCACTCATGCAAAAATGCTTCTGCTTCGGGGTCCGCGGCAAGGAAGTGACATCGGCTGCCTCCTTTTGTATTGGACATCCTGACGTCCTTAACAGACAGCTGATGTCATATTTACTTACCTTTGATATTCTGGTCGATTGAGGGCTACCGGGAGCCGGATAACCCATTGGTTAGGACTGCAACAGTGAAACACGAACATCCACTGCTATAAGGCAAATTTAAGAAACATTAGCATACTTAAAGATTTATTTATTTACATTTGTTAACAGGGGTAGTGCACTGGTCTCCATGGATCTGTTTTAGACTTTACTCCAGGAGCACTGTCCAGTTAAATGACTTACTCAGTCACACAGTCAACGGAGGCCGACATCAACCTCTGGATCACAGGAAACAGCTAGTTAACAGCTTTTAATCCTCCATGCATAGTGCCCGACAAGATCATATGCATGGTACAATTTAGACTGCTACAGTCCCCCCCCCAAAAATTTTTTAACTTCTTGGCCAGCAGTCAAACAATCCACGTCTTCCATTTCCTCCCACTGAACACTCCAGAGAGTCCAGTACAGCTAGTATACCAAACTTTACACACACGTATACAACACCATACAATTTCACCTTATAGCCAAAACTCCATATTATGCCTACACATAGGCTTTATAGACAGTATGGGTGCATATGTGAGCACTTATATAGATTATATATACACAGAGATACAGACAGATGTACAAAATAACAGAGATAGTTATATAGCTATATATGAGGGAGGGGAAGAGGGTCTTTTTGCTTAACACCCTCCCCCTGAATTCCATTTTTACTGAATCACAAGTCACTGAAAAAAAAATCTCTAAAACCACGTTTTGCTTGATCACATTTCATAGAAAATGGCATATACTGCAAATAGATCTTCAAAAGTATTTTATTACAATAACAAGGAGAAAGTCTCTCCTGCAATCCCACACTGGGGATGAAGATATTTAAGAGGGTGCTGGGGCCACACTCCAATGTCACACAGCTACAGAGAAAGAAATCACAACACACCATGAATCACTGACACTCAGCCAAATTTCTAGACATGGAAAGTTACAACATTAAGGCGGTCACTGCTCAAATGGTCTTGTAATACTTATGATCCTACACTTGATCTTAGCCAAAAAGCAAAGAAGTGATATAACCACTCCAGCAGTGATAGTCTATAACCTGCCGCAGTTTGTACAGACTTATTCAACCAAATATGCATTCAGCAAGATGAGTTTTCAGTGAATTTTTCCTGTGATTGTGATGCAGTAAAAATGGCATTCAATTAGATGCATTTTTTTTTTTAATATATGGATGGATGCACAAATCCATCCATCTTGCAAGTGTTCTTTATCCACAAACAGGTTTGTAGGGATGTTGGACCTTTCCCAGTAATGAATAGGTGCAAGGCTCTCATGCCTATTCTGGAGAGGATGCCATTCTGTGGCAGAAAGCACACTCGTAGGTTGGTACTAGGCTATCGGCCCTAGGGCCTATACAAGCCTAGCCATAACAATTCCTTGGCTATTTCTTCCCACAGTATTTACTTTCCTGGACCCCTATCTAGCAGGGCGACTGATGTGATCCCCGGGGTGAATTTCCCCTCTCCCATCCAATAATAAAGGTTCCTTTTGAAAAGGACCAAAGTACACTCTACAAGTACAGCTATGAGCATCTGGAAGACAGAATCTACTGTGCATTTCGAAGAGGAAAATGTAACATCAAGAGAAAGTCAGTGTGTGTGGGTAGGGTGGGGCAAAGATCCTCTCAAAGAAGTCAATGAACAACTGAACTGGAAACCCTCTTGTGAATGTATTTACCACCAAATGTGTTCGTTAAAATAGGTGTGCAGAAGCATTTAAACATATTGCACGGATTTCTGAATGCATGTATGCACAAGCACCCACACACACCCTTTGATTACTGGTTTCTAAGGATGACTGATTTTCCACATCCTTTCCCATTCAGCCATATCTAAAAACTATTCAGCTTCCTTCTTGCAATTTCAAATGTTAATGGTCCGTTTTCTCTGATTGCCAAAAAAGTTTCACCTCGGCTGGTATTTTAATGTGCTAAAAGTTCTATCAGATATCATACATCAGATAACACAGTCACTGATGCTACTCGTCCAACTCTCCAAACCAAAAACCACTCCCCCCCTCCTGGATCTGCTAATCACTAACATTCATTCCAAATTATTGGTTCTTCCACCCTCAGTGACCACTTCTAAGAAACCTTCCAAAATTATCCAGTCACCAAAACTGCCCCCCAAACCAGTTACCTTCGAAACAGATCCACCATCAATACAGACAAACCAGTTAGCTTCGAAACAGATCAACCATCAATACAGACAACCTCAAGAAACATGTAGCAACTTTCAACTGGTCACCCATTACCAACTTACAAAAGCCCAACTTGGCCGCAACAGCCCTGACACATACTTTCCAACTTCAAGACAAATTCTTCCCTCTCACACAATGCATTTTCAAATGGAACAAAACCCCTGGCTAACCAATGAACTGAAAACTCTGCTCAAACTTGAGAATGCATGGTCTTCATGGAGAGAAAATCCCTCACCCGGAAATCAAATAACCTACTTCTCTACATAACCTGGCTATGAACCATATGCAGGCATAAAAACAATTACTTCAAAAACAGAAAGCAAGTATTCTCTCAGGCCACAAAGCCACTGATCTCCACGTCCTCTCCTGTCACCAACCAGACCTCTCAAGGCCAACTTTCAACCTCTGACTTTCTCAAATAATTCAGCGAAATCCCTAGTACTGCAACCTCTGCATACCCCCCTTTTATCCTCCTCTTCTAGTTTAAGAAAATTACACACAAATAACTTGTTACCTTTTAGAAAACATAATTCTGGATGCATCGTCTGGTGCAGACAACCTACTACCTTGATTTACATCACTCTGCAAAGACTTCCTAACCACACCTCTTCTAGATACAACCTCTGCTCAATTCATAACAGACATATGAAACTACCCTGGTTAAGCCGCTTCCCAAACAGTCTCAGGCAGTAAATTCCTCCCACTTCTGCCCTGTTCACATCCTCCCTACACTTGGGGAAAATACTTGAAAAACTAATCTACAACCAACTGTCCACTTACATACAACAGTATCACTTCCACACTCTTAAACAGCATGGATTCTGGGTTGGCTGGAGCAGTGCCAGCAGTATAGTCACTTACAGACAAGATCCTTCTCAACACAGATAAAGGAAACCTTTCAGGAGCTCTCTTCATTGACCTCGCGACTTCCCTCCTCTGGGTTGTAATCAAGGAACCTCAATCCTCACAACTGATGCCAGTGAGGGACATTCACTTGGAACAAAAATAGATACACATCACAATATTTCCAGGTGCAGCTCTCTACACCAACATAATTTCCCTTAAGAGCATACTCCCATCCTGGGGCTGGGATTCCCTCTTTCTTCAGGTTCCAAATAAGACTCCCCACTGACACAGCTATAGAGTTAAGTCCTTAGGCGGCTGCTCCAAGCAAAGTTCTCCACCACCCTCTCTGTGAAATCGGTGCTCTCAGTGTCCCTGTTCAAAATAATTAACACACAGACAAACACAGACAAACACAGACAAACACAGACAAACACAGACAAACACAGACAAACACAGACAAACACAGACAAACACAGACAAACACAGACAAACACAGACACAAACACACACACAAACACAGACACAAACACACACACAAACACACACACAAACACACACACAAACACACACAAACACACACACACAAACACACACAAACACACACACAAACACACCCAAAAACACACACAAACACACACACAAACACACACACAAACACACACACAAACACACACACAAACACACACACAAACACACACACAAACACACACAAACACACACAAACACACAAACACACACAAACACACACAAACACACACAAACACACACAAACACACACAAACACACACACGAAAGGTTGGCACAACTTTTACTAGCTCTACCAACTTTGCCCAGGCTATAAGGTAGACACATTGCTACCAGAATACCCACAAAGCCAGCTACTCTAAGGCTCTTACAGGTTCATAGGTTGGTACTAGGCTATCGGCCCTAGGGCCTATACAAGCCTAGCCATAACAATTCCCTGGCTACTTCTTCCCACAATATTTACTTCCCTGGACACCTGTCTAGCAGGGCGACTGATGTGATCCCCGGGATGAATTTCCTATCTCCCATCCAATCAATGTTCCTTTTGAAGAGGGCCAAAGAGGCCCTCTGCTTGACATGTATGAGCAGTCTATTCCAGTGTCTGGGGAGTCTCTGGGTCAGGAACCTATCCCTCCAGCATGTTTTGTTCATAGTGATGACAAGGTTTAGATCCCTGGAGCGTGTGGCTCTGAGGGATTGGGATTTTTTTTAAGTGGAGCATGTCCAACAGCTCTGGGTTTGACATGGCCTTGTATGTTAAGCAGAGATCACCTCTAAGTAGACTACATGCGACATAGCTGGACTTTTTTTTTTTTTTAGACAGTCAGCATAGGGCATCTGCTTTAGGCCTGAGATTCTTTTAGTGAGGTACTTCTGTGGCCTTTCCGGTTGTTGTAGATGTCTTGAGAGGTACATACCAAACGGGGCACTATTCTATAATGGGTTTAATGACGGATGAGTACAGTGGGACAATGACCTCCTTTTTTCCTGGATGAAAAGCCCTTAGTGATGAGGTGTGCCACTTAGGATTGCCCAACTATTGTGGAGATGTGGTTATCTAAGGTGAGACCACTATCCACCTGTGTCCCTAAGTCTCTTATCACACTTTTGGTGTTTAGTGTACTGCCACCTATGTGGTAATTCACAGGTACATGTTTTTTCCCAAAGGGGATAACTATACATTTCTTGGCATTGAGCTTGAGCCCATGGCTCTGGCACCAAGTACCTGTTTCTGTAAGGCCTTTTTGCAGACTATCCACATCATTTGGGGATTCAATAAGGGCTCCCAGTTTACAGTCATCTGCAAACTTTGTTAGCCAAAGTCCCTTAGTGTTGGCCTGTACTTCAGAGAAGTAAATGCCAAACAAGAGCAGCCCCAGGACTGAACCTTGAGGTACTCCACTTGTCTGGAGCTGGATTTGGAGTCGGCTACTTTTACAGTAATGGGTTCTGTCAGTAAGCCAGTTGGCAACCCATCGAGTGATGTAGGGATTGATGCCCAGCTTAGTAAATTTATCTAGGATTCCAGAGTGGGGGATGGTGTCGAAGGCCTTGGCAAGGTCCAGATAGGCTGTGTGAACCACTTTACCCTCGTCCACAGCTCTGGAGACTGACTTGAAGTCAATCGGGTTCAGGAGACAAGATCTGCCCTTCATGAACCCAAACAGGGTGGGGTCCAGTGTTTGAAGGTTGCCAATGTCTTTGTTTATAAGTTCCATGATAATACTTTCCATGGTCTTGAAGATCAGGCTCGTCAGACTGATGGGGCAGTAGTTCTCAGGATCCAAGGTGGATCCCACCTTGTGGAGTGGGATAACTGTAGCTGTGCGCCACTCAGTGGGCACAAAGCCTGAGGTGAGGCTATGATTAAACATGACACGTCGGTGAGGTGCCAGTTCATTTTGTAGTTCATGTAGTACACAGCCCAGGATGTCGTCTGGTCCCATGGATGCTGCATTCTTAGCTTTGGAGTGTACGTTTTTTACATGTGTGGCCATTACCTGAATTTGGCAATCTTTCGGTATTGAGATGGGCCCTTTAGGGGGTGAGAGGGGGTGAAGTTGGCACTGAATCGATCTGCCAGATTATTGGCAATATCCTTGGGATCAGTATATTTAATGCCATTCTGTTGTAGCTCAGACCAGATCTGAGCATTGCCATTTAGATTCTTGACATAGCTAAAGAATGCCTTGTGATGGTCTTTGGAATCTTTGGCAATTTTATTTTCATAACTAGCTTTGGAGGGATTTTATGAGGGATCTCAGCTTATTACGGAGGCTGGTAAGGGAGTTTTTGCATCCTGGGACTTTCCTCTTTTCTGCAACAGTTTCTTCCTTTTGTTGTAAAGTTTGTTTATGGCAGGGGACCACCACATTAACTTCCTTTTTTGGAGGAGCGCATCTTGGTTCTATTTGGGATGGCACAATTCATGCATGAGTGGATGTGCTCATTCAGTGCTTTAGTGTAGGATTCAGCAGTCGAACTTTCAGGTCCCGTTTGCATGGGTGTCATGAAGTTTGTCACTTATGACTTGAGTAGCATGAAGTTGGCTTTGGAGAATTTTTTTTTTTTTTTTTTTTTTTAATACAGAGGATTCCTTACTGGTGGGGATGTGGATGTCAAGGGTACCCAATTATATTGAGTGAAATTAATACTAATACAAATGGTAATGTTGACCAAACAAGGCTTTCAGGAGCAGCCACAGTGTCACCAAATAAATAAAAGTACTCTCAAAGGTTAAAATATTCTAACAGACCTGGCACAATGAAAAGTTTAAATATATTTAATAATAGAAGATGAAAATAATAAATATTTATTTACAATAAACACCAGAGTGGTCAGACACAGGAAATATTAAAAACACCACAACTGGAAAGGCTTACACAGATACAGAAAAAAAATACTTTACTAATTTCATTACATTTTCCTGACTTATCTAAAGAATTACTGTTCTAGTTCACTTACGAGAGCAAGGCAAGATGAAGTGTGTGAGTGGTCCTTTGTCAGGTTTCACAAACGGACTGCTGAGAGCCAAGTGACATCTATCACTAATATCGAAATATCATTTCAGTGCTGGCTATAGAATATCACATCTGGTCATCTGACGCTGGTTCCCACACGATTCCCCTTACTAGGAACTGAACCAGAGTCTAGCACAAGTGTCATAATACATGAGCATACAGCTTTACGATGTGTTACAGCACCTGGTAGCTGTAAAACAGCTTTAACACTTCCACTCTTCTTACAGAGCAAGCCTTCTCAGACATTTCGTCGTAGTCTGCAGTCAGAACTGTGGGATACAATCTTTATGGCCTAAACCAGGTACTTTAATTTCAGACTATTTTTCAAAGTTAGCTGGACTGAGATTGACCTTTTCTCTTCCAGTATCCTCTGTTACAATATATATATTCAATTCAACAGTTACAATACAGTCTGACATACATGTGTACTTCTTTCTTGTCCAGCAGGACCCACTGTTAGTACATTTTTAACACTAGCAGCTTTACAAATATATTTTCAACACAAGCACCTGTACAAATCGATTTGATATACAAATGACAGAATTCTTTACAAAACTCCAGCTAACTATGCTGGCATATGTTACACATCCACTGCTTTACTTCTCCTGGCATAGCTGGCAATACATCACAGACCTTACCAAAGCTTTTGATCTAACTTACCACTTCTTTCTCCTTCACTCCCTCCAAGAAATCGTGGTTAGCCATAAGAGTCACCTGGTTCCCATACTTTAAGTATTTCAGAGTCAAAATAAGCCCACCCCTACTGCTGCCAGCACCCTTACCTGAGGAGTGCCCCAGGGATTTATACTCATCCCACTTTTGTTTTCTACCTTTATTAACAAGCTGCTCTCTGATCTCCTGAAGTTTCCTATTACTCTCTATGCAGATGATTTGGTTATTTTTCACTCCAGTTTCTCACATTCAGCTATTCAAACTCATCTTCAGTCTGACTTTCTCCCTCAATTCTTCACTAAATTATAAGCTACTCCCAACCCTTCTAAAACAAAAACAATATGACATTTGGAACCTCACAAAAGCTGAAAAAGACTCCACAGAAACAACCACGCTTTAAATACTTACGTTTATGGCTAGACCACTTCCATAACCACACTGAAAAATACCAGGAAAATGATCAGTTCTTTCACACTGGTTCAGGAAATTTTTCCTTTCTTTCTGGACCAACTAAAGCTGCAGTAAGCAAATGGGTCCTCCCAAACATGCAAATTCATTTCCAATTCCTCCCCTCAGGAACACCACTGACATCACCCTCTCCAAGGCCAAATAGCTACCAGTCTCTGACAGAGTTGCTTTACTCCCAGGGTCTCTTTTTTCAAACTACTTCCACCAGGTGACTTTCCGCCTCTTGCAGCCAGACTCCATAGTAAAACCCCCTACAACCTCTGCAACATCTCTCAAGCAACTCCCTCACTGCAGACACCCCAAATTGGACTGCACTGTACTGACCAATCTTTCCTCAGTCTACCATCCAAATTCTGGCAATCCCTCCCCCTTTACCTTAAAGAAGTCTCCTTCCTCACCTTTATTGTGAGACTCAAAAGACACCATCAAAAATCTGACTGCAACTGCTTTTCCCCATTGGACGCACAACTTGGCTCCCTCATCTGTATCACTTCTGCTTTGACCCTCTGTTCTCAGCTGCTGCCTCCCTCTCATATTTACTACTACAATTAATTCACACTTCATTTTGTACTCTATCATTGATATATTGTATCAATTGTCTATGGGATGATCTACCTTCTGTGATTACTCTGAATTTGTTCTATTTTTTTTT
>NC_056742.1:487522246-487553977 GCF_019279795.1 Protopterus annectens | reverse complement strand
AACATATCAACTCTTGTGTTTACAACTCTGAAAAAAAAGTTTCCCTAAAAGCATGAAAAAAAGTGTAATGCAAGTACACTAATTTTACACAGAACTTGTAGACAAACATATCAACTCTGTGCTAAACTCTGAAAAATCTGTTAAAATAAAGAATGTTGTGTAAAATCTTACCATAACCGAAGATGTCCTTCTTAGTGCAGGGTTTCCCTGTCTCAGGCGACAGGAATGTCGGCTCCTATACAAAAGCTTAAGCCTGACTGCTGTAGGTGCGCGGGACATCTCACACAGGACCATAAACCAGGGACCTTAAATATGACATCTGCACGCACAGACCTCAGAACTTGAAGGCCAGTCAGACAGTCCCAAAAAGAGTAACAAGTGCTCTTGGTCTACAGTAGAGCTTCCTAGTGCAAAGATGAGGCCATAGCCAAAGAAAAACTACAGGTGGTTGGAGGGAGGGAAGGAATACTGCAACATGGAAGAGAAGGACATCTACGGTTATGGTAAGATTTTACACACTATTCTACGTCCTTTTATTCCTATGTTGCAGTATTTAGTGTGAAAGGGTACCACAGCTTAAATAGAAGGAAGGGTGGAGGTAGAAGAAGACTCCAGAGAACTCTCCAGGATTACTCTAGCAAAACCTGCCCTGGCTCTGGGGACATGGTCCAATTTGTAGTGTTTGGTGAAGGTGTGAATACTGGACCAGGTGGCTGCTTCCAGAATGGAAGCTACGTCTAGTCCTTTGAGGAAGGCTTTAGCCATGCCTCTGGTAAGGTGCGCTCTCACCCCCTGGGTTAAGTGCTTGCTATGGTGTGAGCAGCCGAAGGAAATGGATTGTCTAATCCAACAAGAAAAAAAGTTTGCAGAATGCCTTGCCCAGAGCCCTGGGGTGGAACGAAACACATAGTTGGTTAGATTTTCTGAAGGACTTAAGTTTCGTCTAGGTAGAATCCAAGTTGCCTATGTACATCCAGGAAATGGAGAATCTTCTTACTATTGCCAGTTGGAGAGGGGAAGGCAGGTAGGTGAATGGACTGGTTTAAAGGACAGTTCGTTGACCACTTTAGGCATGAAGAAAGAAGGGTTAGTGCATAGGGTCACCCTATCCTTGTGGAATGTGGTGTAGGGTGGCAGGCCATGAGGGTCTGTAACTGACACTCTCCTAAATGAAGTTATGGCCACCAGCAGGACAGTCTTCCATGTACAAAGTTGGAGTGTAGCAGTACTAGCTGGCTCAAATGGGGCCAGTGTTTGTTTTTCCAGAATGAAGTTTAGGCCCCAGGGTGGTGGGATTGTTTTTCTAGGTGGTCTGATGTGCAAGACCCCTCTCAGGAAAAGTTTTACATTCAGCCTGGATAACAAAGTGGGATCTAGAGGTAGGCAAGCTGAAATGACTGAATGGTGGACTTTCAATGAAGAGTAGGAAAAGCCATCACACACACACACCAAGGACTAGGGATGGGTCTACCTCGTTGGGTTCCCTGTCCTTATTTTGACACCATTTGGAGAATCTCTCCCATTTCAATAAATATGATTTCCTAGTAGCAGGTTTCCTGGTCTCCCTCAGGCCTGTAAGCATGTCCTCTGAGTAGTGGTGTCTGAAAGGGATTAGAAGTTTTATCACCCAGTGTGTTGGGCCTACATCTGTTGGTCACTGTGAATTAGCATTCCCTTTTGTTGTGTGAGTAGGTGCACCTTGGGGGTTAACTTGTGATTGCCCATGGCTAATAAGAGAAGTAGGGGGGACCAGTGTTGCCTTGGCCAGTAGGGTGTCACCAGCAAAATTTTTGGTTTGTCCTTCCAGATTTTCAGTAGGACCTTTTGGATTAGTGGGAAGGGTGGAAGAGCATATAGAAACAATCCCCTTCCATGGAATGCTGAAGGCATCCACCCTCCAGGCAAGTGGAGAGTGATCCTTGGTGCAGAATTTTTTCAACTGTCTGTTCTGGCGGGAGCCAAACAGATCCATTTGAGGTGTGCCCCACCGGTGGACAATGTCTAAAAAGGTCTCCCTATTCAACATCCACTCGTGCTGCAGAGAGGATGTTCTGCTGAGGTTCCAAATTTATATAATTATCCTGCATAAGAGATATGCTCTAGTCCCTCCTTGGTTGTTGAGATACCACATTACTGTGGTGCTGTCTGTGAATATTTAAAAGGGGCTCGGTTGGAGAGGAGGAAGAAATGCCTCCAGGGCCAGAAGAACTGCAGTCATTTCCCATACACTGACATGCTTCTTTTGAAGGGTAGGATCCCATGCCTCCTGGACCCTGAAACCATTGAAGGTGGCTCCCCACCCCTGGTCTGATGCATCTATATGCAAAAGTTGGGTTGGGGAGGGGATATGAAGTGGCAGTCCCAGGTTGTGAAACATTTGTTGAATCCACCACCTTAGTTCTGTTTTGAGGCAGGGCAGAAAGGGAATTTGTTGCTCTAGGGAGTGTTGGTGTTGTGACCACATGTTTTTCAGGTACCACTGGAACGTTTCCATGTGCATTCTTGCTAGGGGAAGCATAAAGATGGTGGCTGCCATCAGCCCCAGGAGTTGCAGGAATGGTCTTGCAGATATCCGAGGAGCTAGTAAAAGGTTTTCTAAGTGACTAGAGAGTGACAAGAATTTGTCCTGGGGAAGGAAAGTCCACATCAGGTCTGCCCTGATCCTGCAGCCCAGAAAGATTTTGTCTTGTTGCAGGAGTAAGGAGGATTTATTTAAGTTAAGAGTGAAACCCAGGTTTTGTAGAATGAAGGTGGTGAACCGGAGATGATTTTGGAAGAGGTCTTCTGTTTCTGCTAGAATGTCATCTAGGTAGGGATACATCTGGACACCTTTGGTCCTGCAGTAAGCAATGGCTGGGGATAGGCATTTGTGAATACCCTGGGTGCAGTAGACGAACCAAAGCGCAAGGCTGTAAACTGAAAATGAGAGCAGGGTCCAATAAAACATAAGAATTTTCTGTTGGAGGGTTTTATGGGAATATGGAGATAAGCCTCATTTAGATCTAGAGTGGCCATGTATGCCTGGGGCGGGATTAAAAGGAGAAGAGTTTGAAGGGATAGCATCCTGAATGATGGTACTTTTAGGAATTGGTTTAGGAAGGATAAATCTAGTATTGGTCTCCAAGGCCCATCTTTTTTGGGGACCAGAAAGTCTTCATTAAAATCCTTTTCCTTCCTGCCCTGAAGGGACAGGCTCTATTGGTCCTAATCTTAGGAGGTCTAGTAGAATGTGAGAAAAAAGGTGGATTTGATTTTTTTTGTGGGGAAAGGGGAAGGGTTTTTCCTTCCAAGAAAGGAAGTATCCATTTTGAATGATCATCAGTACCCATTGGTCTGAAGTGATGGTTTTCCAAAAGGGGAGGTAGGCTGACAAAGGTAGATGGGCAAGGCAGTCATGCATTGTTGGGTATACTTCTATCCTGAAAAGGCGGTCTTGGAGTAGGTTGCGAGCTAACTGGTCTGGAGTAGGTTTGCCTCCTGGTTCTTCTCCTGTGCCTGGTAGAGGAGGGGGTGCCAGAGGAAGGCATTCTCCTGACAAAAAGTCTCTGCAGGATAATTCCTGCAGTACTTAGGAATAGGAGACACAAGCAAATGTTTGAGGTCCTGCAGCTCCTTACTTTTCTCCTGCAGGTTTTTAAAAAGTTCTCCAGTTTGTTTGCCAAACAAGAAGTTATGGTCTAAGGGGGCGCCCATAATTTTAGATTTGAAATCCTCTCCGAGTGCTTGGAGGCGAAGCCAAGAGTAACTGTGGAGAACTGAAGTAGATGCTGCAGACTTAACAGAGGCCTCTGCAGCGAATGGAATGTCTGGCTACCTGAGAAGCCAGGGACAGTTTAGATGCTATCGCAGTTTTGGTAGGGCAGTCAGGAGTGGCAGCCAAGAGATTGGAGATTTGTGAAAACTAGGCCCAGGGTATATTTTTATCATGCATGTTTGGTAACTGATAGCTCAGAAGGCCAGGGTGGAGGAAGTTTTATCCCAATCCTGTCCATGCTTTTTTTATCCTTATCAGTGGGCAAAAGAGATGAAGGAATCAGCATAGATTGCTTGGCAGGGGAGAAAGCAATTACTGCAGGGTCTGTCAGGGGAGGTTTAACTAAGAATTTTTGGTTAGCATGCACTTTGTAGAACCTCTCTGGTCTCTTAGCAGCAGGTGGTTGTGAGTCTGGATTTTTGGATGCAGAGGTGAAGGCATCCAGATAGGCAGGTGGGATGGCTGATGGGGAGGGTGATTCCACTTGAAGGAGTTCAAAGTACCTCCTCTGGGTGTCAGTCATCTGGGTAGTGTCCCATTTGAAGTATTCTTTCATCTTAGTAATAGTCTCCCCAAAGGTGATATCCTCTGGTGACGAGTCCCCCTTCAATGGATTCCTCATCTGGGGAATAGTACTCCAGAGGGGAGGCAATTTGTGAGGCATAGGAAATAGACTCATCAGAAGAGTAGTAAGGTTCTAAATCCTCCTCTCCCTTCTTGGGCAGTAGGCAAGGGGAGAGAAGTGGCAAAGGCAGGACTAGGACGCAGCACTGGAATAGTGGAGTGGGAAGAGGTCATGGGCCCAAGAGCCATTAAAGCCTGCATCAACGAGTTAACAAATGATTGCCAGTTTGACTACTTCAGGGGTAGGAGGTCAGGTGTTTTTTTGTTTTCACTTACGTGTAGGTCTGGGAGAAGGCCTGGGCTTCAGGCAATGGTGTCCTGGTTGGTCATTCAACTATTTCTGGTTCCCCCTCGATAACAGTAGGGACCGACATCTGTGTCATCTCAGAGGACTCGCAGGCAGTTACTTCTGAAGTGTCTTCCTTGTTGGGTGCTGAAGTAGATGGTTCAATCAGATGTCCTTCAACCCCTAAATCGGAAGTTGGCAGGATGTCCGATGGTGGAGAGGCAATGGAAATAGGCCTGGAAACAGGCCTGGAAACTTTGGCCTTTTTCTGTGGTGGTTCAGTCGGAACGGCCGATTCTGGATTCATCCTGAGCACAAGCTTTTTGAGTCGTCGGTTCTTTAAACATAAGTTGAGGGCAGCCAGAAAACTACGAAGGGTCTTTGAAACAAAAGATCAGCAAATGGAACAAGCAGTATGGTTGTGTTCTTTCCCTAGACAAAAGACACAATGGGGTCATGCGTATCTTTATGCAGTATCTGACACCTGCAATAGCATCTGCCCTTCTTAGCTGACATCGGCCAACGATAACTACAGCTAACTAAGCTCAAGCAAAAGAAACAGAAAATTTCCCCAATGGGGTACTTAGCTTTCTAGAAATCTTGACGTCGTCTGCAGCTGAAAAGTTCTGAGGTCTGTGCGTGCAGACGCAACATTTAAGGTCCCTATTTATGGCCCTGTCTGTGACATCCCACGCACCTACAGCAACTAGGCTTAAACTTTTGTATAGGAGCTGGCGTTCGGGTTGCCTGAGGCGGGGAATCCCCACACTAAGAACACTGCAATATAGTAATAGAAGGACATCTTCCACTTCACCTGCATCAGATTCTGCTGCCTTCAAAAAAACAAAATACTTGCTTTTTGCATCCTCGCATAGCCATGCATATGTCATGGCGCATCCTATAGCTATCACAGGGTTATAAAATGGTGGGGGGTACATCCTTACCAGGTGAAGAGGGTAACCTTTTTGCAAAGATGACTCAACAGTAAGCTTCAAAACTTGCTTTTTTCATTTGAACTGCAGTATTTTTTAGGTAATGGGACATGTAACTTCCTGAGACAGAATAAGTGACCCTAGCTTTAATACACAAACCATGAAACAAGCACCAATGATATCCCACAGTGTGGAGCACACCACAGAAAAGGATCCACTAAGACAAACTAAACTATTAAACCTCAAGCGAACAAGGCTTAAAATAGTCAATTCAGCCAAAATGTTTTGCTAATCAGTGAAATGAGAGATCTTACAGAAACTTCAGCTGAAAACAAGTGGAAGCAGTTTTACAAGTCCATGTAGACTGATTCACTGCAACATTATAGGTTTATAGGTAGGTACTAGGCTATCGGCCCAAGGGCCTATGTAAGGCTTATGCCACCCAAGAAAGTTATTTTCCTGTGCTACTGTCAAGCAGACACACAGAAGTGATCCCAAAGGCATATTTCATATTTCCCATCCACTCATGAAGATTTTTCTTGAAGAGTGCTAATGAAGAACTTTGCTTGACATAGATGGGTAGCCTGTTCCACAGTATGGGAAGCCTCTGGGACAGGAATCTATCCCTCCAGCATGTCCTGTTTATTGTGGTGACAAGGTTTAGGTCCCCACAATAAACAGGACATGCTGGAGGGATAGATTCCTGTCCCAGAGACTTCCCATACTCCGGAACAGGCTACCCATCTATGTCAGACAAAGTTCTTCATTAGCACTCTTATTTGGAATGTACAATGGTGAACGTCTCCCAAGATCTGGCTGAAGATTTTTCCCCAGTATTTTTTGTATCCCTTTTACCTGTGGTCATCAGACCTCATGTGATCCAACTGGCCCTTCTGCTTCTCATTTGGCAACAACTGGTTACAGAAAGTCATTATCCAGGCAGCTATCAGGGTTTTCTACTTACCTTTAACGCCTCCCATCTCAGTGCAGCCTGATGGGTGTGCTTTACAAAACTGGGGACTTGGTATGTGCACACGATCACAGCTACAGCATTTCTTTGGTGGAACATGAATATCCAGAGCTCTCAATGCAACTAGCTGTGTTCTCTGAGCCTTCACTTTGATTCACAGATGTAGCAGATTGGACTACCTTTTCTTTGTCCCAAAAGGGGAGGAGCTAGCATCTGCTGTTCTTTCCCACTCTCCCCAGCCAGTTCCATCCAGTGCCTGGGGTACTAACTGATCCCAAATCCTTTCATCAGGGGAGATTATTTATTTTAACAGAACAGTTTTGGAGGGACAGGTACATCTTGCAGAGGATTCTGCTGCTCTGGAACAGATTTCCCATCCACGTAAACAAAGGTCATTCCTGTCCATATTCAAGCGCCACTTGAATCTAAGCATAGACACTAGAAAATTTAACCCAAGACTGTCCCCTACGCTACTAATAGAGGCAGCTTCTAAATGCTTTACCCCATGCATGGCTCTCATCAAATTATCTATGGTATAGTTCCAGTTATTCTCACTAGGGGGTAATATATAATCAACCATGAGATTGCAAGGCCATTCTAACACAAAATGGGACAGGCTAGATTTTAAAAAGATCCACAAGAGCAGCTAGCTTACCACTTTTAGACTACGAACTTAAAGGACTTGTCATACAGTAGACTCTTAGGGTCATATTCATTGCAGTGTATCGAACAATGCTTCTCATTAAAAACAATCTTACTGTGCAGACATGAAAGATTTTAGTTTTCAGGTCTGAAAATGACTTTCCATTCTAAACATACACCCTTACTAAACATTAAGCTTATAGCTCTGTGCCACAAATGGCTCACTTCTACACTTTGAAATATTTTAACAAGCATGCTTGGTTAAAAAGTCAGTTTAAAAGGAAGGGTTATAATGGTAAATACCATGACAGATTACATGACTAGTCCAATAAAATTTCAAAAAAAATAAACAAAAGCTTTATTCTAGTTGCATTTCCAGCTGATTTCCTAATGAAATAAGGAATAGCTGGGGGGTGGGCAGTTTTACCCAATCTACCACGCTTTTGGAACTGCTCCATAGTTATTACACTGCCAAAGAGGACTAAACTGATTCACTACTTTCTTACCATTAGACTGGCCTCAGTGTTTTATGATTGACCTTTTTTGTGAGGGTGGCCAAGGGCAATCAATAAAATATGGACTTCAATATTAAGTCAAACACTATTCATAGTAAAGTAATTTCTTTGGTACTAGTCAAAGACTGTCTATGATGCAACAGTTACTTCAGGATTTACATATTTAAACCTTGTGAATTTGGTTAAAATTTTACCTGTACTTAACACAAGTTCAAAAAGTAACAATATTCTTATTTTGTCTTTGTACATATATAGTTTTGTATACTAATCTACTGTTGGGCCCATTTTATTGCTGGTAAGATCTGGTGTGTAGTGCGGTGTATTTGTTTACACTGCTGTCATTCCCATTACAAGTGTTTAAAACTGCAATCTGTAAAGCTGTAAAATGTGGTTTCAACAATTTAACAGTATTCGTGTTGTATTGTATAACACTTCAAAATATTATATTAATAGACGTAAAATCAGCTGAGTGGTCACATGATTTATTTAAAATATTTATTTTATCAGATTATAAATTTAGGAGGGGGTCGGTATGTTTCATTCTGATGAAGTCCTTGTAAATTTGGGCTTGAGATAAACATTTAATATTGATCTCCTCTGCATTTTAGTGAAAAGTAGTTGTGATTTTTTTTTTCATTAGTACTATAAAACTTTTACTAAAGATAGTTAAAAACGTGACTGGTTAAACTGCCAGGGAGATTTACTGAAGTAGACAATCCTGGCAGCTACCAAAGTCTTGTACTGGAAACTCTTATGGAGGTATACTTAGTTCTCAAGTGTGGACAAGACTTTTTGGAAATTAATAAATCTTCTGGAAGGCAATTCCAGAGCCCTGACAACCCTTTAGTTACAGTGCTTCACTTACTGATTTGAGAAATGTTTGCTTTTCTAACACCACCACTGCCATATACTGCTTGAAAGTAACCATATTTACTGTTGCAGAATTCTCCATTAATCAATCACCATCACAATTTAGGTTTAATTCCATTTTTTTTTAAAACACAAACTTCTCTATAAATCTAAATGGCTTTTGTTGACTTATCTGCCAGGGTAACCAACACAGTCTAGACCAAGTATTTAAGTATCATCTGATCCCCTTGGAAAAAGGGGACTTTTCTACCATATTACAGACATACTTGTGCCGACTGCTGTCCAACAGTGGTGCAATGACTAACATTACTGCCTCATAATGCTAGATTCTTCAGTCCTGCCCAGTTCCTGGTTGGGATATACTTTTTGTTTCAGGTCAGCACGTTATCCCTGTGTCCATGTGGGTTTTCACTGGCCTCTCCTCTTTCTTTCATATCCAAAGAACGTGATATTAGGTGACCTGGTAATTCTCCAAACTGTAAGCATGGGTTGGGTGTGGGCGGGAGTGCATGTCCTGTAAGAGACCAGCATGCCCTATAGAATTATTTTAGCTACCTTGTGCCCACTGACTGCTGGGACAGGCTCCCGTGACAACTGGGCAAAGCAGGTATTGAAGAAGGAAAATGAAAAACTTGAAAATATGTTACACAACATCTGCCTTTTCATGAACTTCTGTACACACAGCATGGACTCTGAAGGGCTCACAGAACAGTTACTTTAAAAACGGTTTACCAGAAAACAGACAGGGGCGATGAGACTTCTAAAGCTTTTACATAGCTGCATATAAATATTCACATTAAACTCATACAGTTTAGGATTTTCCCATCATGTCGGACGTTACTAGTCCCGCCCCAATGAAGAACACAACTATCTCTCTAGGTAAACTGACATTTCATTTACCTCTCTCACAGCTTCAGTTTTAAGGTCCCTTTAGTAACAGTCTAAGCACAACTGGATGCTTTTCAAAACACAAACAAGAAGATGCACACTTCCTGTACTAAACTGTAGCATATGGTGTAAACGCCTACAAACAGGCTGAAGCCTACCTACAGAGAGAGACCGAAGTGATGAAAAACAATTCCTCTTGCAGCTAGTTTAAATATTTCAGGAAGGCTAGCTTCAGGTCCACAGTCTGCTTCTTGTTTTGAGCATTGTGACAAACATTCTAATACTATATTATGTCGCAAGTGAGGAAATATTTGCAGAAGTAAAAATCTTTCGGTTAGGTGTACAATTCAAGAGCAGAAAAAACAATCCAAAGTGCTTCTTGTGCAGCCACCAATACTTATTCCAAAGTAATTTATAAGAAAGTAGAAATTTTCGGAATTAGAAATTCTCTAGGTTTCATATAGTGGAATAAATAATAAAGCTGAGAAAGTGCAGTATCAATGCAGATTACATGAAGAAGCAGTGATGGTAGAAACACCTTTACCTTTCCAGAAAAGGACACAACAGTAATAAAGTAAGGAAGCGTTTTTACAGAGGATAGGTTTTTCTTAAAGCAGACTTCAGAGAATTTCTCTTGTAAATAGCAAATGCTGAAGAAAAGGCAAGTGGGAACATGCGTTTTGGGACTGTAATGTGCTGGCAGATTTAAAAAATTCCCTACATAGTACTTTAATGTAAATGCTGGGGGAACATCCCTACACAATACTTTAATGTAAATGTTGGGGGAACAAAAGGCTGCAACCAAGGAACATTTTTTTTTTGGAGCAGGGGTACAGGATCAGAACTGCCTACACACCGCAAAGCCTTACTAAGTTTTGACTTTTACTAGAAAACAGAATTCAATATCTAAGCCAATATCGTAAAAAAGAGAAAGGAAATTGAGGGTGAGATTTTTGAAAAAAACATGACAGCAAATTTCATTGAAATAAATGGAATTTGTGGAAACAAAATTATTCTGAAAATAGAATAACATTCAGGTGAAGGAGTGAGGTAGAAGGGAAGGCAAGACTTGGACAATGTATGTAATGGAATGAAAACCGTTAAAAAGGAAATGTATCTGTATACTGCACAGCAATGGCAATGGTTACTGCAACTGGTTTTGTATTAATGTATGCAAGCTTGCATTACCACTTAAACTGGGATAATTTAGAAAGGTAATTATAAAAGGAGCAGTAAGAGAGAGCTCAGAAATCATTGAGAGACTAGAAGAAACTTCCCTCACTTGTTTTTTACATGGGCACAAAGTCCCTCTGCGGCTACAGGAGATTAGGTTACTAAAGCCTTGAGCCAAGAACTGTGAATTTGGTGAGGTGCATTACTCATAAGACTAAAAGTAGTTTACCATACAACAATGGGCAGGCTATTTTTTTAAAAGCTGTGTATGAAAACAAAACAAGTAATGGGTACAGCTACCACAGTTAAGGGAATTAACCGAGGAAATGTGCAAAATAAAATGCAAGTCACAAAAAATAAGAGCTAAATCCAAAATGTACTGCAACAGTAATGGCAGCAAAAAAGCCACAAGGTGGACAGGAAGGATGGTACAACTGAAAACCCATCAAACCTGCAGAAACAAAAACCTCACATTTGCAGAATATGCACTAGAAAGAACTACTCTGCATTGGCAGATACATACAACATGCAACCAAAACAACGTACAGGTTGACAAAACATAAAAACAAGCTGTTTCTGCTGTTATGAAAGCAAAAACTTGACAAAGTTTGAAAATAAGACAAGCTGCAAGCCAGAATGTTGCCAAGAAATGACAAAACAAGATAAATGCCGAATTCAAATTAGATGCAGAATGCTATTTCAAATCATGATACCTACAGAATCCAGAAGCCAGTGCTCCTCAAAGTGGTCATTTAGTCTGTGAGAAGTTAGGAATGGAGACAGGAATTCAAAGCGTGAAAGCAATACGTGAAATTTGTCCCTGCAAACATTCAGAAAAGTCTCTGTAGATGTCAGAGTATTGTACGCAGCCACATCAGTGAAATCATGCAAACTACTCAGATTTACAGACTTAGGAAGTTTGTTAGGGGAATATCACAAAGTACAAATAAGTCCAGATGTCATGCTAGTGATGCATACTTCAAGGAGAGTACTAGCAGGTCTCAGAAGTACAGTGGAGCAGGAACTTAAATGAAAAGTTTGGATACAATTAAGTAATAACCGTAAACACAAGGGGCGACTAATACTGTTACTGTCGTAAAGACATATTTGCATTTGTAATGCTCTAAGACCTGAATAAGAGATTAAAAGAGAACCTTGCATACTGATTTATAACTTAAGTGGTCACAAAAGTGCCAAGCTACAAGTTATTTTCAGTACTAGGATGTGCAGCATGGGGTTTTCGGAGATGCAGGTGGATGAAGAAAACTACAAAATTGTGTACATTTAATTTCCTATTAACAGGCTGCACATATTCCTGAATCTTCCGTTTAGTATTTCAACAGCACTAGAGGTTTTCCAAAGAATTATCACAAAGGTAATTAAAGGCTTGGAAGGTGTGCTAAACATAACTGAGTATGCGTGTGGGCGATGTAGAACTACCATGGCGGGGCTAGCCACCCGGCAGTATAAACCTTGGCTCTAGATTACTACCACTGTTGAAGTGACACCCCAGCCCCATGTGCAAATATGGGAAAAAAAGATTGCAGATGGATGGATATAGCTATAAGTTAAGATGCAAAATTTCAAGTAAGTCAGAAAATATAAAACGAGTGACAAACTACATGGATTATATTGTAAGAGGGGGACTGAAGCTTGAAGCAGAAAAAAAGTTGGAGCAACTGTGAAAATGCAAAAGTCAAAGATATCAACAATCATTCAAGAACTTTAAGAATGGCAGAGCAACTTACTTTGCATTTAAGTCCAAGATAATTAAGCTTCTATGAAAGCTGTTAATACAAGGTTGCATGGAAATGGAGCTATAAATAAAGATAGTTGTGTAAAATCTTACCATAACCATCAATATCCTTCTCTTCTACACTGCAGTATACTTTACATGAGGGATGACTGCTGTAAGCAGTCCCAACATCTAACCAGTATACAAAAGCCTTTTACTAATGCAGGATATGTGGGATGTTGTACATAGGCCTGCAGACAGCATAGGCCATAACAAAGTGACATCCTCACGTCCTATCCTCAGAACTGAATGCTCTAGTAGGAACACCAGCTTAAGGAACAAAAGGAGGAAAACATACATCCACAGAAAAAAACATGAACTGGGGAAAGGTGGGAGGGGCAGAATATTGCAACATAGAAGAGAAGGACATCATATCTATGGTTATGGTAAGATTTTACACAACTATTATATGCCTTCTATTGCTATGTTGAAGAAACCTTTACATGAGGGCGAATACCATAACTCATGGAGAAGGAGGAGGAAGGAGCACAGGCGCTCTCTAGAAAGCCATGAAGAATGGCTCTAGCAAAACAGTTAGTTATGTACTCACCATAACGTTAGATGTATGTAGTCCATCTCGCCTCACATTCTTCACCTGTGGGTTCGGAGCCGAAAGTCGGCTCCGACGCTGCCTATTTACTAGCTCGAAAGTCTTTGATTGGCTGGGCTAAGATGGTATCCCACAATACACTGCTCCACATCCCCAGATCTAGTTTGCTGCCAACAGAAGTATAGTATCCATAGCCCAAACACACACACACACACACACACACACACACACACACACACACACACACACACACACACACACACACACACACACACACACACACACACACACACAACGAGGTCCAACAAATTATCGAAACTCTATGCCAGTTGGCTGCAGCCCCTCTGATTATAGTTTTGATCTCTTCATTCGGACCACCCTTCTCCTTAACCACCCCTCTCAGATACTTGAAGCTGTTTACCTGTTCTGTCTTCCCTTCTACCTCTATTCTCAGCTTCTTCTGATTTCCCCAATTAGCTGCCATTACCACCATCTTATCTGTGCTTAGTTTCATCCAACGTGCCTTCAGTTTTGCATTCTATTCTCCTATCATTTGCTGATGTTCTGGCTCAGAGTCTGCCGGTAATGCCACATCTGCATACAGCAACTTTGTTGATCTGTCTCCTCAAACCCTTTTGCTGTAGTCCATCACCAGTATGAACACCAGTGGGCTCAGAGCTAAACCCTGGTGTACACCCACTCCCACAGGAAACCCCTCTGAGGCCGAATTCTGTTCATACTAGAGTCATTGGGTCCTTGTACATAGCCTGCACCAATTCTACCAATGTTTCTAGGACTTCAAACCACCGCAGGACTGCCCAGATCAGCTTTCTTGGGACCCTGTCATATGCTTTACCCAAGTCTAGGAATGGCCAGTTGGACTCTCCTCATCTCTAGTTTCTTCTCAAATTTCTCACTGCAAACATCAGGTCAATTGTGCTGCATCCTGATCTGAATCCAAACTGCACATCCCCCATCTTGCATGCTACTACTCTGCGTATCCGTTTATCAATCACCCTCTCCAGAAACCATGCAATGTGATAGGAGTCTGATACACTGATGAGTAAACTTAATGAGTCTAAAAATACTGTATCACAAGAGCTGACAAGCTCAGCTTCCTGCTTTTAACAAAGGAAAACTGGGCTTACATAAATTCAGACATTTGCTAAAGTAAAATTAAGCAGAAATCACATGAATAGATGCTTATTACTATCTTACCACACAAATTCAAAGCACTGAGACATCATCCAATATACCACATGAGGAGCTTACAATTTTAAAAGAAAGCATTACTTACAGGGGACTCTCCATCTGGATAGTTATCCGGGATGTAGATTGTAAACTTAAACACACCATCTTGATATAGTCCATGCCTGATAAATATCACTCCAAACCACACTTTAAGAGAAGACAAAGTTGAATTTTATTATGATGCATTTTAATTAAAAATGAATTGCACAACACTACTAAGAAAAATAATAATCCCTTACTTAATGCAGATCTATATGATGGCTGTACATACACCCCAGGTAGCTTTTGCCGTACGACCAATGTACTGAAAAACAAAAATGTGATTTATCAATGTGGTAACTGATGTATTCTAAATCAAGAGATGATCATAAAGATTTAATAGAACCAAATCATATATCAACACCAGCTCTGAAGGACATGAAATAAAGTCAAAATATGTCAGACTTCTAAGAGTGTAGTTACCACCTGTAGACAGGCCAAAGGATAACCATGGAATGGATCTAACCTCCAATATTTACCTGTCCTGTCTAAAGACAATCTGTGCTTGGATAAAAATTAAAAACTCACTTAAAAGAGCTACCTGCTTGAAAAAGTAAGAGCAGATGTTGGGGTAAATCGGACTAAAGTCATGTAAAGGACTTTGTAAGAGAAGCCAGAAGAGAAAGAACAGTGCTGTGTTTAACAGGCTGTTTCAAATATTTCTTTCTTCTAAAGGACTGGGAAAATTTTGAAACAACAAGAGGAGATTACATACGACCTTACAGCAGACCAGACCTAACCAGTTTTCTCTACTGAGAGATCTACAATAATCTGATCCAATAGATCAGCATAGCAGACCTATTCAGAATAACAACATCCATGAACGCCAAAAGAAGCTCCTCAAACTAATGGCTCTGGACTAAACACCTTTGGGGAAAACAGTACTACAGGCTGTAGACTGGACCACAGAAGCTGCCATGTCAAAAAACACATGAGATACATGGGAAAGTACATATGTAAAAGTTACGCTCACCATAACAGATGTTCAAATGATCGCTGCTGCAGTAGCCTAAACTATACGTGTTATATCCTAACAAGAATACAACAGCCTGCCAGCTTCCAAAGCTTCAGGACACCTCCCACATGGCCAAACTGTCAGGCAGCTCTGGGCAGGAAGCCCCTTCAGAGCTTTCTGCCAGGAGAGAGAGCAACACACACAGAGGAAGGATGAGCCCTGAAAGGATAATGCTAGGAACAAAATGAAGTCCACATCCTGGCATAAAAACACTCCAAAAACCAAGGACAGAGGGAGGGAGCAGCTATTACAGCAGTGATCATTTGAACATCTGTTATGGCAAGTTTAGCTTGCACAATTCCACTATGTCAGTCATACTGATCACTGTTGCAGTAACCATAGCTATAAGGCTAGATTAACTTAACTACCTTTGGGAGATGGAAGCCCATGGAGAATTGTTTTAGCAAAGCTCGATTTAGACCGAAAGGAGGAATCAATCTTATAAAGGCTTTGTAAAAGTATGCACAGAGGACCAAGTAGCAGCTTCTAGAATATTTTTAGAATTCAACCCTTTCTAAAAAAACACAGATGAAGCCAAGGGCCTGGTAGAGAATGCCTTGGCCCTGCCTGTAATAGATTTATTATGGTGAGTATAACTCAAAGGTAATGGCCTTAGACAACCATTTGGAAATGGTCTGTGTCACAGACTGTCCTTTCTTACAGTCACAAAAAATGAACTGATCTGAGAATCTGAAAGATTTAGTTCCGTTAAGATAGGTTCATAGGTTGATACTAGGCTATCTGCCCTAGGGCATTTATAAGCCTAGTAAGAATGTGTTTGGCTTTCGCCACCCTTTTACATTACTTGACTGTGTCTCTGTACAGTAGGTCACAGAAGGTAGTCCTTTTAAGGTTGGCTTACTGTACCTCTGTCAAGCAGGGACACAGAAGAGATCCCAGGGGTAAACTTCCGATCTCCCATCCATTCGTCAATATCTCTCTTGAAGAGGGTCAGTGAGGGGCTCTGCCTGACATGGATTGGGATTTTGTTCCAGAGTGAGGAGAGCCTCTGGGATATGAATCTGTCCCTCCAGCATGTCCTATTTATTTCTGTGCTGAGGTTCAAGTCCCTGGAGTGTGTAGCTCTAAGGGATTTGGATTTCCTGAGGTGAAGCATGTCCATTAATTCTGGGTTGGACATGGCTTTATACGTCGGACACAAATCGCCTCTGAGTAGGCGGTACGCAACTGAGTAGAACTGGAGTTTCTTTAGCCGAACTGCATAGGGCATCTGTTTGAGCCCCTTGATCCTCTTGGTGAGATACTTTTGGGGTCTTTCCAGTTGCTGCAGGTGTCAGGTAAGGTACATCCCAAACGGGGCATTGTACTCAATTATGGGCCTGATAAGTGATGAGTAGAGGGGCACAATGACTTCTCTTGATCTTGATGTGAACCCTTTTGTGATCAGGTGGGCTATATAGAAGGTCTTTCTAACCACTTTGGCAACGTGACTGTCAAAGGAGAGATTGCCATCTACTTGGGTCCCCAAGTCCCTAATTACTTCTTCCGTACTTAATGGATTACCACCTACGTGGTAATTTGTGGGCACTTTGTTTTTCCCAAAGGGGATGACTATGCACTTTTTGGCATTTAGCTTTAGGCCATGGCTCTGGCACCAGTTATCAGTCTCTGAGACCCTTTTGGAGGATGCTTGTGTCAGCCAGAGTGTCAATTACGGCACCCAGTTTGCAGTCATCTGCGAACTTGGTCAGCCATAGTCCACCCATGTTAGCCGGTACCTCGGAGAAATATATACCGAACAAGAGGTCCCAGGACTGAGCCTTGTGGGATGCCACTTGTAACTGGTTTAGAGTCTGACATGGCACCTGCTATTCTGACCATGTGGGTTCTATCCTTGAGCCAGTTTGCAACCCATCTTGTGACATAGGGGTTGATATTTAAGCTGGTGAGCTTATTTATGATGCCCGAGTGGGGTATTGTGTCGAAAGTTTTTGCGAGGTCCAGGTAGGCTGTGTGGACTACCTTCCCTTCACCTATGGCTTTGGCAACTGTTTCAAAGAAGTCGACCAGGTTCAAGAGGCAAGATCTGCCCTTAAAGCCGAATTGGGTAGGATCCAGTGTCTGCAGGTTCCCAATGTCTTTGTTTATGATTTCCATGATGATACGCTCCATAGCTTTGCAGACCAGGCTAGTCAGGCTTATAGGGCGATAGTTTCCGGGGTCTGTTGCGGCACCACCTTTGTGGAGTGGGACCACTGTTGCTGTACGCCATTCCTTGGGTACATATCCTGTAGTAAGGCTGAGACTGAACAGTGACTTTATAGGAGGATTTAGTTTTTCTTGGAGCTAGTGTAAGACGCAGCCCGGGACACCGTCTGGTCCCATTGATGTTGTGTTTTTTGCTTTGGAGAGGGCAGCTCTCACCTGTGCATCTGTGATCTCATGAAGGCTACACTCTGTTGGGATAGACATTTGCTCTTTTGGGGGGGAAGGGGGGGGGGACTGCCAGGATGTTGGCAATGTCTGTGGGTTTAGAGTAATTTTTGTCATTTTGCACTAACTCAGAGCATATCTGGGAGTTGCCTCCCAAGTTTCTGACATAACTAAAGAAGGCCTTGTGATTATCTTTAGTGTCTTGTGCAATTTTTCTTTTTTGAAGCTGGCCTTAGATGATTTTATGAGGAATTGTAGTTTCTTGCTAGTACTGATGAGTGACGCCTTCCCTTTTTGGGATTTTACTCTGTCATGTAGTAGCTTTCTCCTTCTGTTGTATAGCTTATTTATGGCCGGGGTCCACCAGACAGGTCTCCTGCCTTTGGAGGAGTGAGTCTTGGTTTTATTTGGGATAGCATGCTCCATGCATTCCTGTAGGTGTCCATAGAATGCTTTTGTAAAGGATTCTGCATTTTGGGCCGTATTTTCTACTGGCCCGGGGGCTTTGAAGGATTCCACCTCAGTTTTGAGAAGTGTGAAGTTTGCTTTTGAGAAGTTCTTCACCATGGTTTCCTTGTCTAGGGGTGGGGATGGAATATGGATGTCCAGTGAGATTTGTTTATGGTCTGATCTTACCAATGAGGGGTATACCTCTGGTGTGGAACATACAGACCCCATGTTGGTGATGACCAGATCCAATACGTTTTCCCTTCTTGTGGGAGTGGTGACCAGTTGTTCCATAGCATTTGAGTTTATAAATTCTAGGAACCGTTGGGCGAGGGTGTTTGGGCTTGAGTAGCTTTCCCAATCCATGTTTGGGTAGTTGAATTCACCCAATTATAATAGTGTTTGGAGAGACCTTCATAATCTCCAGTGTCCTCAGGAAAGCAGAGTGAGGTTCCTGTGTTTGGGAGGGTGGTCTGTAGCAGGCTACAAACTGAAAGGCAGTTTTGCCCACTGCTAGTTGCACATGGATGGTCTCCGATGCTTCGTGCAGTGCCACTAACCTGGAGGTGTGGGCAGCTTTGATAAATATGGATACTCCCCCCTCCTTTTGTGGTTCGGTCTGAGTTTTGGGGCCGGAAAGCATGGTATGAAGTATAACCTGTTAGTGCTGGGGTGCTCTCGGGAGCCTTGAACCAGGTTTCTGTTACTGCACAGATATCGATATTCTCCATACTGAGGAGAGTCTCGAGTGCGTGCATCCTGAGGTTTAGACTTCTGGCGTTGAGCAGCATTACCCTTAGTTTTTTTTTCTTTGCGTTGTCTATGGGGGTGGGTTTGTCTTTTGAACCTTGCCTAAAAAAGGCACTATGGGGGAGGCAAGAGCCTTTGCCAGTATTCGAAAACCCAGGGGTGACAGGTGCAAGCCGTCCCTAGCAAAGCAACGTGGCTTGTCGAGCAGGTCATCCCAGGCTGACAGACACTGGATCCCCTTTGAATGACGCCAATACTTTAGCCAATTGTTAAAAATTTATCATTTTGTCTTTATACTGTGGTATCATTCTTGGTGAGGGTAAGATGCTACTCAAGGTCAGGGTCATACCGGCCTGGGCTACATGATCAAAGAGCTCCTGTACGTCTTTGTTCATGTAGTCCAGGGAGGTACATCTCAGGTCATTCACACCAGCATGGACAATGGAGTCATATTTGTACTTGCTTTGGAGTGACCCGAGTGCTTGTGTTATGTGGCGGATCCTGGCACTAGACAGGCAGCTTACAGTGACCTTTCTCCTTGTTCAGCCTGGTGAGTGGTACGTCAGTGTGTCTGACAATAGAGTCACCTATTACAAGTGTATTAGGTGTGTTTAGCCTTAAGGGCTGTGAATGTGTGGCACACTGACTTTGTGAGCTATGTGGATATTGTTTAGTGGTAGGTGTTGCTTGGATGTCTGCTTTGGAGGTCTCTGCTGCTTAGGCAGATTTTTAGAGCCTCCGAGTATGTTTTTGTGTGTTTATGTGTTTGGTTTGCTGATGCGATAGGTCTATGCGAGACTGGATTTGTGGTGTGTGTGGTTACCTTCTCCTCCTGACAGGCTGTGCCAATACTGGGTTGAGAGAGCTTAGCCTCCAGTTTGGCTATATAGTTGCATCTCTCACATATTTGAGCTTGCTGGGAGGGGGAGAGGGTGGTCTGTATACATAAGGCAGTTGCAACATTGCCTCAAGATTCCCAGATTGACCAGCTGGACTGGAGAGTAAACTCAAAACTGACCTTTGGACATGCCTTAATAACATAGGGAACTACTTATTGACTGATCAGAAAGAACCAATAGGGAGCAAGTGCTTAGGAGTATAAGAGGATGTAGTGCTTTAGTTTGTGTTTACCTAAGAGATTACTTATACGAGCAAGTGCAGGGCTTTAGAATGAAAATAGAGTGCTTAATTAGAGATTTAGAGCAGTTCTAAGGGAAAAAGTGAAGAGCAGACTTTGTGGAGCAGATAGTACTAGAGTTGTCTGTGGACAGCAAGGTATGGCATATCCTCTCTCCCTCATTTTTAGGTTCAGCAAAGAAAATGTGGAGATGGATAGTTTTGCTTAAAGCAAACTCAGATACCACTTCAGGCATAAGAGGAGGATTAGTTCTTCAAAACCTGTCTATGGAAAATAAGGATGCTTCACCATAAAAGCTTGCAACTCAGAAACCCTTCTTACAGAGGTTATTGGCAATCAATAAAACTGTGCTCCAAGTTAAGAACCTCAAGTCAGCCAGATTATCTGGTTCAAATGGAGCAAGTATTCGCTTCGCCAGCACAAAATTAAGATCCTAAGCAAGGCCACTGGTTTTCTTGGGGCCCCTTATGCAAAACTCCTTTCAAGAACATTTTGACAAGAGACTGCATTGAAAGAGGAGGATCCATAAAAAAGTGTGCTAAAATGGCTAATAAATTAACCTCGACAGAAAGAAAAAAGGCCACAGGACAGTAACTTGTGCAAATATTGTAGAGGCAAAAAAACAACTACCCCCAAATAGGTTCTGGTTAAATTATCACCAGCTAGGAAATCTTTTATTTGCTAATCTACAATCTTCTAGTAGCAGGCTTTCTTGTGTCTATTAGTACCTGCTGCACTAACTCAGTAAACCAGTGTCTAAAAGGAATTAGCACCCTATCATCCAGGCAGTCAATTGAAACGGACTGCTGTCAGGGTGTATGGATCCAGTCTGTGAAGAAGCTTGTGGTAATTGCTCCTGGGCCACTTCCAAAAGAAGGGAGAAAGAAAGTACAGTTGTGTAAAATCTTACCATAACTGTAGAGATCTTTCTCTTCAATGCTGCTGTATTCTTTACATTAGGGATTCCCTGTCAAGGGTGGTCCGATGTCTGGCCAGTATGCCAAAGCCTTTAGGTTGCTTTAAGGTACGCCATACATCACACACATGCTTCTCATGTAGTGTAGGGCACAAAGGTGATGTCCGGACATACCATCCTCAGAACTGAGGGCCCCAGTAGGAACACCAGTCCAAGGAACAGATAGGAAATCAGTAAGTCCATTAGAGAAATGGACCAGGGAGCGGAGAAAAGGATTGCATACTGCAACAGTGAAGTGAAGGACAACTACAGTTATGGCAAAATTTTACACAACTGCACAGTCCTTCCATTTCATTGTTGCAGTATTCTTTACAATAGGGAGAGTGCCAAAGCTCAAGAAGAAACTTTGGAGGAAGGAGCAGCAGAGCCCTCTAGGAAGCCATGAAGGATGGCCTACCAAAACCAGCTCTAGCTCTGCAGATTCCATCTAACTTGTATTGCTTGGAAAAACTATGCAGAGAAGTCCAGGTAGCCGTCTCAAGAACAGAGTTAGTATCCAAACCTTTGGGAAAAAGCACCAGAAGAAGCCACAGCTCTAGTAGAATGAGCCTTAACATAAAGGAGGCTCTTACCATGAAATAAAAAAAGAAATGGATTTTGAAATCCAAGAATAAATAGTTTACTTGAATACAGCTAATCCTAAGGACCTAGGATGAAAGGAAAGAAAGAGCTTATCAAATTTCCTAATAGTCTTACCCACATAAAATCCAAGTTATCTATACACATCCGTGTGCAGACCTTCTCACTAGCAGATTGTGGAGAAGGAAAAAAATGGGCAAAAGACTGATTAAGGGCAACTCATTCACCACCATGGGCATAAAAGGACTGGTATGCAAGGACACCCTGCCCTTATGAAACACCAAAAAAAAAAAAAATAAAATTAAAAAAAAAAAGAAAAGCCATAAGGGTTTGAAGCTCGGATACCAGTCTGACAGAAGGGCTTTGTTCAATGTTGCAAGAAAGCTGAAGCTGCAGGCTCAAACGGAGCCAGATTCAATTTTTTCCAAAACTAAATTAAGATCCCAGGGAGGAGGAGGAACAGACTTCCTGGGAGACCCAACATGAAGGGTGCCTTTAGGTTCTATATTTGAGATTTGAAGCCAAGCAATTCCCTAAAGGAACAGATGAGGTATACAACCAGAGATAGCTGATAAATGGGCCTTAACAGAAGAATAGGCCAAACCAGCATTGAACAATTCACACAGATAAGAAAGAGGCAAAGGAACATCTGCAGAAAGTGGATCCAGGTTATGAGAAAGATATCAAACAGAAAACCTCTTCCATTTGGATAAGTAGGATTTCCTAGTATTGGGTTTCCTGTTTTTCTGTGCGAGTAGATCCACCCTGTGGGGTAACCTGTGATGATTGCCCTTGGCTAAATGCAGAAGAGGGAACCAATGCGGTCTCAGGAAAAAGGGAGTCAACAACAAGAGTTTGAGGATCCTGTTCAATTTTGAACAGGACGTTTGGAATGGGGGAAGGGAAAGCGTAAAGAAACATCTCCTAAGGAAAAGATAGGGTGTCCACTTTCCAAACCAGAGGACCTGGGGCTCTGGCACAAAACAGAGGAAGGTGTCTGTTCAGAGGGGAGGCAAAAGGATTTATTTGAGGAGTACCGCATTGGTGGACAATGTCCAGAAACACATCCCTGTGAAGCATTCATTTGTGGGATTGGGTTAAGAACCTGGTCAGTGTGTCTGCCAAACTGTTTTGACCTGAGGGAATGTAAACTGCCTGAAGAGAGTCACTTGATACTGGACAGCAAGATCCCACACTAGGAGTGCCAACTGGCAAAGTAAGATATTGCCCCCCCCCCCCCATACTGTTTACATACCACATCACCATGGTATTGTCTGTAAATCCCTTAAGAGGTCCCGAGGATAAGAGGATGAAAAGCCTGAAGCACTAGAAGAGCTTTCATCTCTGACACTGATATACTCTGTAGAATGACCCCCCCCCCAAGCTTTTAGGGAGCCAAAAGCTGCTCCCCATCCCACAGCTGAAGCATCTGAACAGCTCCTGGGAGGGAAGGGGGGGTGAAAAGGGAGCTCTGGATTTAGAGACAACAGCTGGATCGACCAGTGAAGTTCCTTCTTGCGATAAGGTAGAAGAGAAACAACAAAGTCTAGAGGATATGCACGCTGAAGCCAAATTGACTTCAGAAACCACTGAAACTTTCTCATGTAGACTTTGGCAAGAGGAAGCATTGTGGATGCCACAAACCCCAGAGGTCTCAAATTCCCTGGCTGTTAAACAGGCCACAGAAAGAAGAGCTTGAAAGAAAGAACAGTGTTGGGGGCAGGAATACCAGCATAGGCACAATCTGAATCTTACACCACAGAAAAACATAACCTTGAGAAGGTGTCACAAAAGACTTCTTGAAGTTTATTGTGATCCCTAGGATTTGCATTAGAGAAATGTCAAAGTGAAGATTTTGCAGCAGGATCTCTGGAAAAGGATGCCTGAAAAAGATCGTCCGAGTAAGAAAATACTTGGATCCCCTGAAGCCTGCAAGGATCAAATCACAGCAACAAGGCATTTAGTTAACATTCTTGGGGCAGTAGAAAAGCCAAAGGGCAAAGCAGACATCTGAAATTGCCAAGAAGCAACATAGTAACGTAAAAATTTCCTGAGAAGGGGATGAATTGGGATGTGGAGATAAGCATCCAAAAGATCCAGAGACACCATATAAGCCTGAAGCCGTGTTTAGATGAGTTTTCTGGGTACTACAAACATCCTGGAGTAAAACTCCTCCCCCTTTGGGACACACAGGCACCTCTTTAATAGTAACAAGAGTCAAAAGGTCCTGAAGTACCTCTGGAAAAGAAAGTTGTTCCTAAGAGGGCTGAGGAATACCCATAAAGGTGGAAGGGATATCTAACCCATGAAATACCTCTGGCGAATAATGGACAGGACTCAGGAATCCTGATTAACCTGTATCCAAACAGGAAGGGAGAGAAAGGCAAAGAAAAAGTTACGTAGCTGGGAAGAATTAGTATAGTCAGACAGTACCTGGTTTATCATCTGGAAAGGGAGACTTCTGAGGTACAGAAATCTGAGCAGCCTTAGCAGGAGGTGCCCGCTTGCCACCCTTCTTACCCTTATGGGGTGGGGGGGGGTGAGACAGCTTGCTAACAAAGGTTAGCTTATTGGGGTAGTTTCTCTGAAATTTAGGCAAAGGCGAAAAACATGTTTAAGTTCATATAAAGCCTTGCTCTTATCCTGAAGGGAAACACTGCAGCAGCAGCTTCACTGAGTGTTTATCAAGAGGGGAATCCATCAACTTAGCCTTAATATCAAAAGTTGAAGCCGAAACCAAGAATACCTCTTCATCACTGACTGAAAAGTAGCAGCTCTAGAAGGAACATCTGCTGCATCATAACTACACTTAATGGAAAGACAAGCCACCTGGAAGGAGTCACAGAGTCTGGAAGATCAGAAACAACCTGAGAGGTCTGGCATAGGAGAGCCAACAAATACCTGGACATATGGGTTTGACAATTGGCCTAAAAGCCAAGGTAGCAGAGGTACAAACCTTCTTGCCTAACCTTTCCATGGTCCTGCTATCTCTATCAGGGGCCGTAACTTGGGAAAAGAAAGCAATTGAGAGGGCTTGTCAGAAGCTACAGACATCACAAAGGGGTCAGCAAAAGGACACTTGTACAAAATTTACAGTCCTCAGGCACCCTATAGAATCTACCAGGTGTCTTGGGAGCAGGGGCTGGGAGTCTGCAGCCTTAGAAGGTTTGGAAAATCCACCCAGTAAAGCATCCAAAAGAGGAGGCAGAGCAGAAGGTTTAAGAGAATCCATCTGCAGCAACTTATAACTTCTTATGAACCTCAGACACCCGAACACAATCCCATTAAAGAACTCCAACCTAAAGATGGTGTCCCAAAATAAATTTCTTCAAAGGGAGCATCAGGACTGGTAGATTCCTCTTTCTCTGATCCACAGTCTAAAGAAGGAATACTAGAAAAATCCGAGGAATCCTGTTCCCTGGGACTTTTTAGGAGAGTAGAGGATGGGGGGGGGGGTAACTTCCTGAGGAGGTTTCAATGACATCAAAGCACTAAACACCAGAGTGAAGGCTTGCCATTCACTCTGTGGATCCTTGGGAGCAGGAGTAATAGGTTTAGTCTTTTGCATTTTCTTCAATGGGACTTCTGGTTTATAAGATTTGGAAGGCTCTGACCTAGGACGACATTCAATAATGGTAGTGGGAACCAAGTAATATTTGGGGTACACCCCTAAGCCCCTTAGAAATAACCACCCATGTTTCCCTCGAATGTCCGTAACTCCTCGGACGTGCTTAAAGTTGGATACCCACCAGCCTCCAACCAAGTCACTGCAGAAGAATCTAATGATAAAGCCAGGCGAATCTCCATGCAATTACTTGCCTTGAGAGAGAGAGAGAGAGAGAGAGAGAGACAGAGAGACAGAGAGACAGAGAGACAGAGAGAGAGAGAGAGAGAGAGAGAGAGAGGTCTAGCAGAGGCTGAACAGATGAAAATTCTGGCCTCGGCTTCTTGGCCTTAACTGATGGTTGTTCCTCAGAGTAGAAGTTTCCTCCATCATGTCTTTCATAAGAAGGTTAAGATGCTAGCTTTCAAGATAAAGCACCAAAGAGAGCCTACTATGCAGGGTTTAGGTACAAAAGCCCGACAGATGGAGCAGGATGTATGGTAAAAACAGACACTATTTGTGGCAGTCTTTATGAGGAATCTCTCCCCCACACTTGCATTTACCTTCTTGGATGACAAGAAACCCCACAAGCAACAATAAAAAATGCAAGTAAAAACATAGAACCTCAACGGCACACTCATCCACAACATCTTGGTGAACTAGCAATGGAACGGGTGTTCAGACAGGTGATCTTTGCTGTCAGTCCAAATGCCATCTCTTAAAGTTCTGAAGATATGTCTAGACATCACCTTTATGCCTTATGCTATGCGAGGAGCATACATGTGATATATGGTGTACCTTAAAGCAACCTAAAGGCTTTGGTATACTGGCTGGACATCGGGCTGCTATTGGCAGGAGATCCCTATTGTAAAGAAGAATGCAATAGTGAAATGGAAGGACATCCATGGTTGGTTGAGCCAGAAAATGGTCACCCCAATGACCTTGAGGGACTCCCTCTGAATCTTCACCCTTTCCACCAACATCCAGGGTACTTCTGAAGTGTACAAGAATATTCCTGTCCTGGAACAGAATCTTGCCAGTTGATTCTCCAGACAGGCAAATGGGTCTACTTAAGGAACTCCCAACAGATGATGGATCATATCTTGGAAGACTACCTGAACTCGTTCCCATTTGTGAAGGTCTGCCTTGGTCCTGCTAAGCATGTCTGCCACAATTTTGTTATGACGGAATCTAGGATACCAGTTGAATAGGATTGTGCTGTGAAGCTATATTCCAAGCTAACATGGCTAGTCTGCAAAAGGGGACCAAAGATGGTTCAAAGAGCAGAGTGCCTTTAGGGCAAGCATCTCCTTTATATATTTCTACGCTTGCATCTGTTTTGGTGTCCCATACTCCCTATACTTTTATCCCTCATGAAACTGCTTCCCAAGCAAAGTCTGAAGGGTCTGTGGTGACTACCTGCTTTGGAGCAGGGAGGTAGAAGGGGAGATCTGGCTTTAAGGGAATCTGTTGTCTCAACCAAAAGATTTCTCTTTTGACAAACCCCAGCACTTTGATTTTGAAAAGATAAAGGGTGTTGATGCTGCGACCACAGATATGTCAAGACACCACTATCTTTCTCACGTGGAGTCTCACTAGGGGTATAATGAGACCCACAATCATGAGGTATTCCTTCACGGTGATCCAAGTCTCATTGGAAAACCTTAAAAATAGATCTAAAGATCCATTTTGTTTTCCAGTACAAGAAAATGTCTTTAAATTTCTAGTTGGCATCTCAGGAAAACAATCATGTGTGAAGCAGTCAGGACATTTGAATGTTCTCTTGGAATCCTATCGTGTGCAAGATCGGTCACTCAACAGAGAGATTCCCAATAAAAAAAACTCTGCAAAGATAAGCAAGTCATCCAAATATGGAAAAATGTGGATACCATGTAGCCTGCAAAGAGCCACAACCAGAGCTAGACACTGTGAACACTCTTGGTGCAGTGGAAAGCCCAAAGAGTAAGGCAAAGAACTGATAAGGTAGCGTGTTGTCTGGATCACATTAAGAACATCTGAATTCTGTATGAATAGGGATATGATAAGCATCTCTCAAGTCTAGTGTTGCCAAGAAACTTGAAAGAGGAACAGTAACAGGTTGTGAAGTAACACCATTTTAAAAATGGGCACGATCACAAACAGGTTCAAGAAAGAAAGATCCATAACTGGTCTCCACACTTTTTTTTTTGACACTAGGAACATCTTGAATAAAAAAACATTCCTCACCTGTGAAGGAGGAGCTGGTTCTATCATTCACTGTGACAACATGTGTTGAAGAACCAGTGGAAACAACAGTCTGATCCGAAGGATGAGGAATGACCCACCTATAAACTTAATGATATTCAGAACCCATTTGTCTGAAACAATCTGTTGCCAAAGAGAAAAATCAAGATTCGCACTTTCCTTATGGATCAGTGTGGGAGCAGGGTCAAAAAATCGGTTGAATAGTTGAACTTGTTGGACTGTGTCTTTGGTCTCGGGAGGTAAAGATTTTATTTTGGAACTCCCTTGCCATTTCCTTTCAAATGTCTGTTTTCCAGTACTTTGTTGAGACCGATTATTCTTTTTTTTTTGCCAAAGCTGGATGAGGAGATAGAAATTCCCTTTGAAAATTTGGAAAAAAGCTGAAAATTCTTAAATATTCCCTGGATCAGCTTGCCCCTTTCATCACACTTTATCACCTTTGCAGCAAAGGGGCCAAACACAATCTCGATCCAATGAAGTTAAAATTAAATTTTTATCTGGGAGGTTCTGAGAAATCAACCATGCAAACCTCCTCAAAACAGCACCAGTGGCCATAGCCCTGGAAAAAGAACCAGAGTCACACGCACACTGTAAACGATTAGTGACCTGTGCAATACAAGAAACAGTTACTTAAAGATTTTTCCTCACAAGAAGAAAGTGCAGATAAAACATTCTGCATACTTCCACAATTTCTCAGAAAAAAAAATTTAACATACGAGCTTGACAATTCATAACTCTGAAAATCAAAGTTGCAGAATTATACACTTTTCCCATACCCATCAATAATTTTCATATCCTTATGGGAAAGGGTAGGAAATGAATTAAGTGCTTAGCAGCAGTGGGATCAATTAAAGTTACAGCTGCTGGGGCAGGTGTGGCAACAGTGTAGACAATTTACATCTTATTTGCCTTTTTAGGCAGCTGGGCTGACCATCATAAAATTGCAAGCAGTAATGCACACATCCTGTAAAGCAGAGAGGACAGGAGAAATGGATGTAAGTTCTGGAAAATCCTGGTGTAACAACTCAAAGTACTTTAAGTGACTGAGAAACCTCAGCGTTCGCTCACTGAAAACACTGGCACATTCTAGCAATAGTCTCAAGAGAAAGAAACCCCCACAAGAATCAAAAACTGAACTTTTCTGGAATCTGAATAAGAAATCTGAAGGAAAAACCTGTGCATCCATCCCTGCATCTTCCTGTTCAGAATCTTGAATCTCTAAGTAAAGAGGAATCACACTTACCAGAAATTACAAGGATTGCTGGTCTGAATTAAACCTTGAGCCAGACCCAGTAAACGACTACTATCCAAAGAAAAGTCAGGGGGAGTAGATACATGCTTTGTTTTCTGTTTGACAGGAAAAATGGGGCCAACCATGTTACTAATGACAAGCAGCAGCTCTCAGGAATGGGCACAGCATCCGGACAACAGGGAAACCTTCCCTGTTCCCTCCCCCAGGACTGATCAGAGTGGCTTTCCCTTGCCATTGATGGGACCCAGACAGCTGCAGAGGACTTTGCTAACCTACGGTCCATAGTAGGTGTTACATCAATGGGATCCAGCGTAAAAAAGTGGTCTGAGGTACAAATGTCCACAGCACAGTCACTACATGCAAGCAAGGAAAACTGCTAGCCTGCTGTGTTGGCAAAGACTGTTTGCTTAATGTTTTCTTTTTTGGCTGGAAGGAGGACAGACAGTGGGACCAGTAGTCATTTCCATGGTCAAGATGAAAATGGTGCTTCTTTCCCAGGAAAGAAACAATTGCTGGTAAACACTACTAGTCTGCAAAGGTTACTTTTGTGACAGAACAAATACAGTAACAAAGCACTTAAAATGTTACGCCAGCCCCACAAAAGTAAAAGAAAATCTCCAAACAGAAAACAAACAATTTCAATTACTTTACATCACTTTTACACTGACAGAAAAAAATGAGCACTCCATTTTAAATGTACATTAAAGTCTCAAGTCAGTCCATTAAAACACTGCTAGCTTTAAAATAAAATAACTTTCCTGAAGAGGAAAGTTGTTGTTGTGTCTTTCGGCTTTTCCCGGTTAGGGGTCGCCACAGTGGAACTCCGGTCCGCTAATGATTGGCAGTAGAATTTTGTGTGCCGGGTTGCCAGCCCTGACGCACAACCTTCAACGAAGGTACGCCCATTCACGCACGTCCCCACACAGAAGACGCTTTCGCTGAGAATCGAACAAGACGACGTCTTACTGTGAGGCGACAATGCTAATTGTCCAGCAAACGGAAGCCCAAGACAGCCATCTATCCTCAAAAGCCTCAGAGGAGCATACACTTTGGTGGAAGTACAGTTCTGAAGTGGTCCACCCCAAACTTGTCTTTCAGTCAAGCTCAGCTTGAGCTGCTAACAGTTCGGGCACATGGAAGGTACCCTGAAGCTTTGAAAGCTATCTGGCTGTTAAATCCTTGGCAGGATATAACCCATACAGTTAAGGCTACTGCAGCAGTGATCAACATGATGAATATGGAAGCTTCACTACCATACTTTAATGGCACTGCACTTGTCCAAATCAGGTCAGGACAACAGTGAATAGTCTCAACAGCCATGGAGGTCTGGAAATGACAGGCAGACACAATTAATAGATCAGGCAATCAATGTGGGTAATCTTGTCAAAACCTGTTCATGGCTTAGATTCAAGTCCAAGAAAGTGTTCAAGTGTTGGGCCTTTTGGTACGTATGCTTAGCAAGTGAAATAAACTAACCAGAAATGCAAGTCAGAAGGGAAGGCAACTCAGTGGCCAGACAAACAAATGAGTGAACTTCTTGGGAGTGAAAAGCTCAATGCATAAACATACATCCGCACTCTAAAAACAGCATACTTAACAGGCTGTAAAGAAAACCGCTACAGACCTCCAACTATGCTACCCTTATTTTAATATTCAAACACCAAATAAAATAGACAATGGCGGAACTGTAAGGTCAATATTTTGAAATTCAGTACCTACATAAAAGTTTAGGAATGAAAGGCAGAGCTCTGGTCTCAAAGAGGCCTCCCTTGGTACAAGATAGATTTGTCTATGCCCTTTGATCTACAGGCACAAACAAATACCAAAGGAAAATTTTCTGTATGGTTTTGGTTGGGGAGAGTTCCCCCCCAAAAGTGGGCCTTGTACACTGTAGCAGTAGCGAACGACCTAGACACAGTATCTGCACAATCATATACACTCTTTAAAGCAGGTTTGGATACTTAGTACAACATGGTAACATTTTTAAGAAAAAGCTTTCTTCTGTAGAAGTGTGTTAAATTCCCTCAGACTATCCCAAACAACAAATCATGAACATCCATATCTTAGAATGGAGAAGTCTGAAGGCTAAAGTGGAAGAGAACATTCTCTTAACATAGTTATGCCCAAAATCTAGTCTTGTCACCAGAAAAATAGTTAGTGTTCAGGATCAGCTATAGCCAGTAGGTGAATCAGTAGATACGGCTACCGTATCTGATGTACGGTAAGAATACAGACACACACCATGTACACGTGTGTGGTGTGTGGGTGCATTATATACACTATATATAACATATGTTACACATACATACACAAGTACATTTGTATATGCATATATATATGGGTCTACTTAAAAATAACGAAAGACCACTTACCCAAAAATTAAATCGCCGAGACGAGATGTCAAAAACCTGATTTTAACGAATGACTATATATTCCCGAAACTTTTATCAGGGTAGTATCCAATCTACCAACATTTCACGAAGAAACATAACGGACCATCTCCAACACAACAGGGTGGGGGGGGGGTTATGCCCCCATACCTTCCAATGAGATAGCACTACAATGGGAAAAGAGCAAATTTTCCCATGTTGGCCAACTGGATACTTACCCTAAGAAATGTTTAAGAAAAACATTCATTAAAATCAGATTTCAGATGTCTCGTCTTTGCGATTTCATGTTCAGGTGAGTTGATTTTTGTTAATTTGAAAAAGACACACACACATATATATATATATATATATATATATATATATATATATCTATCTATCTATCTATCTATCTATCTATATCTATCTATATCTATATATATATATATATATATATATATATATATATATATATATATATATATATAAACAAAGAGTTAAAAGGTCACACTGAAAAACTAATGAGAAAAACTAAATGAAAACTCCAGCCAAGCTAGAACTTTCAAAGAGTGACCTCCCAAACCTCCTGTAACAGAGGCCTATGGGATATATGCAAATGACCCTTATGAACATCAGGTGTTTCAGCTATATATGGCCGAATTTCTTTTTAAATTTGG